>NC_072789.1:10316822-10664744 GCF_022539595.1 Amphiprion ocellaris | reverse complement strand
GCAGCTAATTTTTCTGCATTATATTCCCCAATAGTTTTATTTTCAGGAATCATAACGCCACATGTAGCTGGTCTGCTTCTAGTCTGCTTCCAGTCATTTCAGTCGAAAATAACCAGGTACAAATGATTTAATATGCTCCAAAATCCAGCTTTTTATTTTGATTTACAAATCATTTAGATTAATAAGGCTCCAGGTAAAGTCCCTCAATGCATGCAATTTTTCCCAATAACTATGATTTAGAGATAAAGTGTAGCTTTATTTTTAATCCTCATGATCAATGAAGTAGTTGGCAAGTTGGTACATTTTGCATGAACTAAGATTTTCTTTCGTTCACTATCCTAATTGTATCCAATGTGCAAATTCTGACACATTTCAAAAGATATCACCTGTGTTGGTAGGAACATTGTCAAACTCACCAGACAGAAGCTAGTGATTTTAGTGTATTAATCTTTATTTTATGGCAACTGAGATTAGTTTGACAAGTTCCTGGAAGGCATTTATACTTATCATACTGATATTATGAAACAATAGATATGAAATGTTGGCCAAACGACTAACCCAGTCCAAACTGCAGATAAAAAGAACTTGAGTGACAGGATTGCAGGATCTGTTTTGTGAGGAATTTTACCAGAAGAGTTGGGTCCGTGTATCCCCTCAGGATACATCTGTTCACGGAGGCAAGTGCAAAAACAACGTTTCTGAGCTTTAATAATAGACAAATGTTGTTATGAGTCTAGAGAAACTGGCAGACAATAGTAAGCGTCCAAAGTTGACTAGGTAAAGGGTGTGTGTGTGTGTGTGTGTATTTGTCGTGTTTGAAAGTTGACAGGGTGAGAAGTCAGTGGTCTAGACCTGCTGTGTCTAGGGGACAAGTGTGTTTGTTTTGCAGCTAAAAATATCTAATTTTGTAATCACTCAATTATATAAATACATCGCTGAAGTTGTTGCTGTTACTGAACAGTTTGCCACAGTGACAGCTTGTAAGTTTAACGATGCAGAGAAACTATTAAGTGCAGAAGCATCTTCTTGTAACTCACTTTGACTTCGCTGTAATTTATAAACCTGTTTAACCGGAGAGGTGATGAATAATGTGCTTCCAGTGAGAAGGTGAGTCATAAATCTCACTGTAATTTGTATGTAGGACCAAAGAAACCATGTATTGAGATCTCACTGCACCATTGACATCAAATTAGCTTGTCATCTGATAATAAGCTGTGTACAGTATAGCCAATTTGAAGTTCTAATTAGCAAAGGATATATTAAAGAACAGGATATTTAATATGAGCAGTGGGGGACATGAATGTACAAAAATCAGATGAACAAGAAGGGATTCATTCCTAATGTTTCTGGTGATTAATGAGAAGTTTAGCACAACACAGCTATAAGCTCTGATGGAAAAAAAAATATGAACTGAGGAATCTCTGCTTGCTCATCGCTGTCTGAAAGTCAGATTCATGGAGATAAAAATGAGTTTCATGATAATCATCTTCTCAGAGCTGCACCTACAGAGCCTGTCCCTTCGTGTTTTCTCCCTCTGTTATTGCAGGTCTGAACAGATTCAGTTTCACTCTGACATTGGTAAATATTCCCTTCCTTCATCTGCTCTGCTTCTCTGAGGGTTAATCAACCCTCCACAGGTCTGTCTGAGAGTTTATTCCTAACATGCCAAATGCTCTTCATGTTTGTAGAGCTGACTGGGACCAGGACAAAAGCAGACACGCCGCCTTTGTCTCAGTTTATAATACACAAACATGTCTTAAGTAATGCTTGCTTCAGTACTATGAAAAATGTGTTGACCTTAAATGTCACAAAGTCAGCAATAGCTCTGTTGGAGTGCTGTTCAATATTTTTTAAAAAAATGAATACTGCAGTTGGATGAATCTATCAAAGAAAGGCAGAGAAAACAAGTACAATTTTACTTTAGAAGGCAGGAATAGAATTAAAATGTTTTCTTATGTTTGTGAAAATGCTGACTGGAAATGGAACAGCTATTTAGCATCTTGCTCAACATCTCTCAGCATTCAGAGTTGAGTTTCACTTTGACAATTGCCCCATTTTTAGAACCACAAAATAAATAGTAAAAAGGTTTTTAGATAAGTCAAAAATTTAATAAATGCATCAATAAAGATTATTTGAATGCTTTTATTACCTAAACCTCAAAGAAAATGCAGTTTTAAATTGTTTTGTTTTTCTATTTATCTTTTGAAGCTCATTTTCCTTTTTTCCTCAACATATTTACAGTTTTCTTGATGTTTATATGATAATGGTATGCGTATCCTTGTGTATCCAAGGCAGTGATCAGTGAAATGTGTGTGTGTTTGTGTGTGGCTCGAGTGGAGCTACTGAGAGCACTGTGTGGCTTTCACAGTCTTTATAGTTACAAAGGCGATGATAGCCATTTCCCGAGGTCATGCTATAACCTGAACGGTCACAACCTCAGAGTATCTGCAGCAGGTAATCCTGAGTCATCAGTTTGTTGCAAAACAGCCGCTTCCCACAGGAAAGTGTTCCTGTGGCTCCTCTTTGAAGCAGCAGTGAGATCATACTTGGAGCTAAGCCAGTTTCTTTCAATGAATGTGCAAAAGAATGAAAGAAATCCCACCTTTAACCCTTTTTACCCTCATTTTATTTTTGTTTAAAGTAACAAGTTACTGAGAGATTGTGGCGCAAAGTGTTGCGTACATGTGTGTGTTAGTGTTGTATGTGAGCCAACAGTGCCTTGCTGAGACCTGTCAATGGAAACTGATGTCTGAATAATCCTGGCGCACAGGAAAAACCAGCAGCAGAGAGACACAATCACAGTATCACAGATGGTTGCACTTTGGGGACAAGCAAACTAGAAAAAAAACCTCTTCAATTGCAGCACTGGAACAAAACTACACCAGTGAGTTTAGCGCTGAGTCAAATCTCAGTCTTCTGAGATAAATTCCAGGCTGTCCTGATGGCAGGCTGGAGCTGCCGCAATTTCCCTGCTGATGTTCTTGTGGTCACACTGACGATCAACGGATGTTATTGATTGCAAGTCATGTCTACTTTCCAAACCAAACCACCAAAAGAATGAAGGATAAGTGAAGCCACAGAAGCTGGGACAAACCCAAACTTCAGTTCTCATATTCAGGATATTTCACTGATGAATGATGATTCAGAGAAAATCAGTCTATTGATGGCTGTTATTGAGCTGTGTAATAAAACAATGCAGATTTATACAACAACGAATATACTTTGGCTGTTTCATATTAAGTGTTTTCCATATGATCTCAAAGAACAAACTGACAAAAACATTTTTTATATATAAATGGATAGACATCTCATTTGGCGTGAGGGGTTTGTGGTGTCCCACAGAGATGTGTTCTTGGACTGCTCAACACACACTTTTCTTGAGTGTTTTAAGAACATTAAAGAAAAAAACAAATAAGATAATTGTCAAATTATTTTTAATTGAGCAGAATTCTTTAATTGCCAATAAATTAGATTCTGTAGGACTTTGTTTCCTTTTCATTGGATACAACTGTGTCTCAGGTTTCATCTACAAGATTATTTTGGAGGTTTACTCAGTCTTATCGATATAAGTAGCCTGATTTGTCTAGTCTTGGTCAGTTTGCTTAATCTTCACTACAGAGAGGACCCAAAACTCACATCTTGTCATATTGTTTGAAAAAAAACAACCTTCTTTTTATAAGCTCTTTCATCCTATTTTCTTCAAAAGACTATATTTACTCCCCCAAGGAATGCAGTGACAATCGGCATTGATTTGTCTACCTGTTCACAACATTACTCACAAACGGACTAACAAGAGTTGGATGAAATTTTCAGGGAAGGTCAGAAATGACACAAGGACCAAGTGATTAGATTTTGGCAGTGATGTGGCTTATAGTCTGGATCCACAGATTTGTTAAAGATTTCTGTATCATTGTGAGATAACGGCACAACGTGACTCCAACTATGACAACAAGTGAACACTACGTCAGCTACCTGCTGATGATCACATGATTGCGATTCTACTGCAAATCGACCGCTGCAGACCCCAGTTTGGTTTTTTTTTTTGGCCTTTTGTTGGCTTTATTTGATAGGTACAGTTGAGAGGCAGAGAGGGAAGTAGGGAGAAGAATGAGGGGAGGAAGACACGCAGTAAAGGGCCGTGAGCTGGAATCGAGCGCAGGCCACTGCATGAATAGGTCGCTTGCTCAACCAGTTGAACTATCTGGGTGCCCACATCACAAATTTTTTTAGCGATTTACTCCGTCTGAAATCATACAATGACTGAGCAGCCTTGGCAGAGTTCTGTGCCTTCTGAGTGCTTCTCTTGTTGTCAAATGTCCTAATACTTGGTATCATCTGTTCACTGTGTACTGGCAGCAGAAGCAGCAGTAAATGCAGTCACTATTTAAAACTGATCTGAATATTATTGCACATAGCATGTAAAGGAATTTTTAAATACTAGACCTTTAAAGACATCCCTATATTGGACGACTGCAATGGAAAAAAATTTTTAAATACTGCCCAGGGGAAAACTAATACTTGCCCTTCATGACAACATGCAGGAATTCATTATGAATTCATTCATTATGATCTGGGATCCTGCAACAAAGGCTGTGGACTCTCCTCTGTGTGTGTGTGTGTGTGTGTGTGTGTGTGTGTGTGTGTGTGTGTGTGTGTGTGTGTGTGTGTGTGTGTGTGTGTGTGTGTGTGTGTGTGTGTGTGGATGCTACTACTTGTTCTATTGTTTTGTTTGAAAGTCCTGTTTCTGCCAAAGGTGTACTCTTATCATAAACTCCTACATTTGTTGTAATGTGACAGAACTGTGTACTCAGCTCTGCCGTTGTGTAATTTCAACCCTCTATTTTCAATATATATGTGTCCAAGTGTGTAAATCTGCCTGATTTGGTACTTGTGACATGTATTAGATTTACTCACACAAATTACAACCTCTCTCAGATATAAGGGAGTTGAGCTGTAGAATAAGTGCCATCATACTGAAACACAATCATACTATTTTACAAATTTTAAAGGCCCCATATTATTCCTCTTTTTAAGCAGATTAATTGGCGCTTCACATGTCCCAAGAATGACCACGACTGGATAGCTCCTAGTTTCAGAAAACATATAAAATGCAGTACAAATGGATTTTCCACCACAAAGCACTGTTGCTAAAATAGTTTTTTCCCCATTTAGTCACCTTACTTGAAACTACATTAATTACAATATATTGTAGCTGTTTCTCCTCCTGTGCCTTTCCTAGCATTTGTATCCTATTCCATGTTTTAATGAGATGTCTTTATTAAGCTCTTTTGAGTCCTTACGAGCAGAATCCTCATCTATTAGGGCACTGTGTGTGTGTGCAAATAAGAAAATAATGATATACATGAACATTTCTAACTGTCAATGTCGAACGTCTCTGTTGGAAGCCGACATTTTCAATGAACAGAGTCCACAAAAATTGCCTTGTCTAAGGAGGAGTATGGAGGATTTTGACAAAATATGGCACAGACTTAGTCACTGTATCATATGAGACCCTGACTGGTTTGAAAAGAACCACAGAGAGCTGGGAATTTTCATCACAGATAATCTCCCTGATAGCTGAACATCATAACAGTCCAGCCCCTATCGGTATTCCCACACTCCAGTCATCCAGCCTGGAAAAGACAATCACGCCATCTGACTTTACCATTAACTCAAAACATCAGGCTGTGTTCGTTAAAGGTGATGTCCTAGAGGCTCTAAAAACACTCTCTCAGTGGAGGAGACTGCAGTGTTAGAAGCATCAGTGGCTGAATCCTGTGTGTGTGTGAGCTGACAGAGGTTTGTAACTTTCACAACGATGTGTGTGTTTGTTTGTGTAGCTATTTCTTGGTCTCATGTGGCAGCAAATGATGGAATAACTGGTGTGTGGTTTAAAACTGTTGAAAAGTTGTGATGTTTTTGCACTGCGCTCCCCAGAAATCATGTCAGTCACACACTGGATTCTGCATAATTAAAAATATTAGATTTTACAAGCTCATTTCTAAGATAGAATCTATCAAAACAAAATCAAACACACAAAAAATTCATCAAGAAAAACATCTAAAATGACATACTATTATTGACATGTTTTTTGAATTCAGTAATATCTCCCGTTTTTGACTTTTATGACTTTGGTTTTGCATCTTGCGACTGAATATTCTATACGACAAATTCAGAACTGTCAATACTGTATTTCTACCATGCATAACTTCCATCCATTTGTCTTCTCTAACTTAATTTTCCTGCTCTGTTTTTGTCTAGCTGGTATAAATTAAATATTCTCCAGTAACATGCATTTTTCTGGCCAAAATTCACTTCGTTTGGAGCAGAAATCTTTTGAAATGTTATTTTGGGAGGAACCATTTCATTGATCGTGCAGTTTGGTTGATGTTGTTGCTGGTCACATACTGAAGTGTACTCTGTCATATTGCAGTTATCAGGCAACGCTTTAGAACACAAAGCATTCTGGCAGAGGCTTCCTGTGGATCGATAACGTAAAGGTCGAAGATCCCTGCAAGCGTCCAGTCTGAAGGGAATATCCACCCTAATGCCGCAATATTTCTTCCAGTGACCTCAGCTACTTCAATTTGTAAACCTCATTAAATTTATCCCCAGAACCGGAGCCAAAAAAGAGAAAAGAAACACAACAGTGTACTAAATGATTTCAGATTTTGTCAAACAATTCAGGTTTTGTGCACATGAATTATGTTCAGATTATGCTACTGAAACTGGCAACAACACATCAGGGTACACGTTAGGGATCAGGAGCATAAAATGCTAGTTGGATTCAGTATCTAGGACAATTTGACAAATCTAAGGATTCAGTTTTGTTTCAGTATAATCTATCACACTGCTTCTATCAGGTGTAATCTTTTCTATTGTGAAAATATTTGTCTGGTCTTTGATTTTTAAGATACTGTGCTGACCTTCAGAGGACACAGATGGTGGCACATTCTGTGTTAAACCTGAAATAAGTGCAGATGACAGTAAAATAGCATGAAATAATCTAACCCTTCAAAGGATTGGATGCCTGACCATCAGTAAGGTATTACAAAAATAATCCCTTAAACATGCATTATTCATGCTATTGGTTTTCACTTCAAGGGTAAAGGGTTAGTTCACATGACTTGTGAGTAGTGTCATCGTACATACAATGTCAACTTTTGCGTCGTCTAAGTGTCTTACAGACGTTAATTTATTTACACTGGGCTGTTTCTTTCTAGAATCAGTTTGCAAACTTCTTGTCCAGACTGGACAACAGTGGTGCAACAGACAGTAGTTGATCCCTGATATGGCATGTGGACCGCAGATTAATTATAAAGTCCAACCATCAGACAGAGAAATTAACTAGATGGGCGATCAGGAAAGTGCAGTTATCTGCCAAGGCTAATGTCCTATCTCACAGGTTTAAAGACAGTCATTTGGATCCACACCAAAACTTTATTGGCCAAGCACCACCTCTCTACTAAGTTTCATTAAGTTCAGCCTCAAAGTTTTTGCTAGCAAAAGAACAAACAGGCACATGGCAGGAAAACAGGATTTCTCCCCTCAGGGAGGATTAATTCCCTTCATCTTGATGCAGAGTTGCAGTGACAGGATACACAGCAGTTAAAGAGCAGGTTAAAAGCAGCTGACAGTGAGTCTTAAAGCCATGATACTAGCTGAACTGCAAGTTTTGTGATCTGTTGCACCCTGACTGTGACTGTGTGGGATTCACACTCGTATCATACAGGCTGGTCAGTCATGTGATATAATGTCATTACTCTCAAGCCTTGAAAATTAACACTTACCCTTCACTGTAATTAGTTCATACGCTAACCGCCAAAAACACTATCAAAGTAGATGCTCAAGTGAAGGACGTTTTTTAATGGTTTACTGTAATGTGTTTGACATAATTTTGAAAGGTAGATTGTGATCATTTTGGTTTTAGTACTGTGACAACAAAGAAATCACTGACACAAAATGCAAAAATTTAAATAGTCACCAGATCACAAAAAAATAGGAAATGTCCAAGAACCAGAAGAATCTATTCTTATTCTGGAGGAAAATCTTAAACTCTATTTCACAGGTTTTTGACCAGTCATTTTAGACTTTCTCTCTCAACCTTGCAGACTGCTGCTCTTACGTCAACATAGCACTTTGGTTAATCAGACTCTGAAAACGTTGGCAATAATTTCTACTGTACAGACACTCAAATCTTGGGATATTGGAAGGCTCTGACCTGGATACTCTCAATGATGAAATTAATCAACTTAAAATGCAGATTGGGTCAAGTGGAACATATTTCTTTACATATTCATTGATAATCATAATTCAGCTGAACCAGTAAAGACTGCAGTGAAAGAACACAGACTTTTTTCAATAAGTTTTGGAATTTGTCTTGGTGTTTTCATTCAGTGTGAGCTCCATATTAGAGCTGGTCCACTGGCCTGTACAGTGTGAGCAGAGAAGTTACTGGCCGTGCTAACGTAGTTTACACAAAACTACATTTCTATCAAACTAAAGTGCATTCTCCATTAAGTTCTGAAAGGAACATATTTTCTGATGGATTATGTTTGTTTGTAATGCATCACAAATACAATTCCAAACAATGGTTCTTTGCCATTTATTTTACAGCTTCACTGTTGCTCCTTTACAGCCAATCACTCATATATTAGATGGAGTGGAACTTCACTCAGAAAATGGAGAAGTTTTAAATATGTAGTAAGAAAGTCATATTTTAACCCTAACCACGATGTCTTTATTAACCAAGTAACCAAGCGTCTGTCATGTAGGTGTCTAACAAAGCATGATATTTTCCTAAACTACAAAGTGAGTGAAAACCACAAGTAAACATGACATGAAACTTAATTTTGACATTTATTGCCTCGTGTCCATCACAGGACACAAACCCTGGTGTGTTGAGTGACAGTCCAGCCACTAGTTTATACCACCAACCATCCATTCTACCTCCAAACAAAATACATTCATTTCAAAACGAAATTACATTCCTTTTAAAACCTATTTAAGATAAAATGCAGTTGTGTTGTACAGGAACATAATTTTGTAGAGACAGGATTTGGCAATGCAGAAAGACAATTAAAACCTGTACCGTGCATCAACAATTGGCACATTAATTGAAATTTCACAGTGTCTGTCTCAACTTTTAGGGCAAGCTATAATAAGCATGCAAAAACTGACAAGTGGCACGCTGCCAAAATATTTCAGGTTGAACTTGCTCTGTAGAACAGCAATAGTTCGAGTTTGAGTACGTCAACATAAATGGACTACTGACAGTAAATGCTTGGATATCATTTTTTGCAAAACACTTTCAAACTGAACAAAACATCAAGTACCCAAACATTTAGGAAGAACACAAAAATGTCATACACTCTTAAAGAGCTGTATTTGCTTCTGCATGAACCAGCGTAGCCTGGGTTTGTCTCTAGTATTATTCTTTAGCACACGTCAGCCTCACTGCTTAGAAATTAGTGTGTTTCAGTTGGCTTGAGCTAAAACAAAGTATGTGTGTATGCATGCAGAGGACTGTTTAAATGATACACCTACAGTAGGTGGTCCTGCATTGACAGTAGCAAACCTACTTCTACACATAAAAGATTAAATATGGAAGAGCTCAAACTAAACTTGCACGAACACCAGGAAAAAAATAAAAATATTATCTTTAACCCTCCAAGCTCCTCATAAATATTGGCATATCTCCATTTATCACTGTTTATCCACTCCCTTTCTGTTTCCTCCGTCTCCCTCTTTCCTGTGCTCTCCCTCGACCGTCCTCTGATGGCTTTCCATGTTCAACTTCCTTTCCCTCTGACCCCTCATCATCCATAAATATTGATCGACCTCTCCTTATCTGCCATGTCTATACTAACTTGTTACCTTCTGGGCTTCTTAGTGGATCAGAGCTTCTGGAAACAGGGCCTGAAGCTCCAAACAGCTCATAACACGCTTCTAGCAATTAAGTCAAGTCCAAGCATGCTTTCAAACCGAAAATATCACAATTTTATTCATAGAAAGCACTCAACAGTATTATTATTGAAAAGTGATAATAATGGAAAGTTGTAGTACACACAATGCATTCCTGAAATTCATTAAAAGCTGTTAACGTGTTTTTACAACATGCAACACTAACAGCCTAAAGCTGCCACAGTGATGTGTTTACTTCAAGTGATTTAACCAATCCCAGATAAAGGTTCAGTAACTCTGCAGGGCTCCTACTTTATCAGGAAGCTCAATAAACTTAAGTGTATTCAGAGGGCTTCAGAGTAATGATTCCTAGCCTTTTCAGTCGAAATTAAGCCCACAGCTATTAGTCAAACTCAAGAGTCCTGTCATTGACCCCACCTATCATTTCCAAAAGTGTTTATTTGAATTGATTTAAAAGTGGATGTTGTATAACCATTAATGGCACAAAACTGGATATATTAATATAATTTTATTCTTCATGAAACTCAACAGTTGTCTTTAGATCAGTCTGTATTCATATTAGAGCTGAATGATTTGGGGGAAACATTTAATTGTGATTTTTCTGACAGAGAAATCTGCAAATTTCCTTTGTGCAGTCTGACCTCCTTACAAATGCAGATAAACCACTGACAGTACAGGTACAACATTTATGAGTCACTGTAGTCAAATTAGGAGGTTATTGAATGCCAGGAGCTGCCTCTATTCTTGTTTGACTCTGTTAAACAAATGGCAGCTATGAGGTTAAAGATCAGACAACTAAGAGCCTGTTTTTGCAGTGTAGAGAAATGCAAACCGCACACAGAAGAGAGCAGATCGCTGGAGAGGAAGTGAATGAAGCCTCAACCTTTACAGTTATAAACAATGCGGTTTTTCAGAGATCACATGCAGAGTTATGTTTTTCTATGAGGTGTGACACCGACTCACGTCAATCAGTCAGCTACAGAACAAAACACAAGAACACATGACAAGAAGGAGAGTCCACGTGTTCACAACTCTGACACATCTGTGCTATGTTGTAGTACTGGAGAAAATAGTCTCAGTAATATAACTAGTAGCAGTGGTAATGCAGTATGTACTAGGCAATGGGGCACAGCAATGACACTTAGATTTTTGGCAGATTCAGACCTGAACTGCCAGATAAGGCATTGCAATCATTTAAAGATGCACTTTGAGTAATTTTCTAGTTTAGTCATGTGCGCAGATTGAGTTGTGTCTGTGTGACCTGATTTTTTGTTGTAGGGTTCTTTGATGTTCAAAGTCCAACACAATTCTTGACTGCAGGGCTTACAGCTGCCATGCACACTTGTAAATGGAACAACACTCATTGTCAATATGCAAAGATGGCTACTTGATTTCAGATACAGACTGAAGCAGGGAACACTGAGTTGCCAACACACAACAGGCAGAAACAGAAAACATTTCACACTGGAAACAAGCAATTACAGTACTAAAATCCTTACTGTATCTGCCAGGCTCTAGACAATCTCCTATGAAAAATAAAATCTCTACTGTTTGCATTTTATGGTGAGATACATGTACTAAAAAATAATAAACAAACAGCAATTTCAGATTGTTGTTTTCTTTCATATTAAATACAACATAAAAAATCTGCAAGTATCATCATATCAAATTATGTAAAATCTGAGTAGTCTAGACTGTAAGAAGATACAGCATGAAAGGTTAGTTCCTGTAATGACCGAGATAAGAGCTTAAATGCAAAGGCAGAGAAATGACAGTGAAAATACTCATGGAACTGTAATTGAGTATAAAAAGAGTGAAACAAACAACAGGACACGCGGGTGACTTTTTTAAATCCAGAAAAGCTTACAAGCTGTATCCAAATCCATACAACCTACACAGTCACCACACTGAATGAGAAGTCCCTCAAAAGAAAAAATTGTAAAAAAAAAAAAATCTCATTTTGAGCAAATGGCACAAAGAAGATTCTCACAGATCGAAAAACGGCGGTGAGAAAGATTCCAGAAATAAAAACATAAATACTAAATATTGGGGAAACAATCTGGCTTTTGTCCGTGAAGTTAAAACTGGCAGAAGCAGTCAAAAGCTGCTTCTAATGACACACATACTGTATGTATTGCATAATTTCCTGAATTAAGTATGTTGGTTTCTTGTATAAAAAAACAGCAAGACACAGAGAAGAGATTATCACAAGCTGCACAGTTCGTATAGTTTAGATAATTGCGACACGCTGCAGTGTAACATAATTATTCAAACAAGTCTCTACAACACATCAACTCAAGCTACTAATGTGTTTTATGCAACATATTGCTGACTTCAAGGTGTTTCAAATACAACGTACAGTATACACAATGTGAAAGATAATTACAAATTTAACATTTTGCTTTATTTGATTGCAGTTTACCAGCTAAGGGCACTATCACTTGTGCTACAGCTACAGTATCGTTGTAAATGGTTTCCTGGCCAGACTTTTTAAAGTGAGAATAAAGTCACTGAAATTGCTTTTCAGTGTTCAGGAAAATCTCTCTGCATCCTTTCTTCAGGAAAAAGAGGAATTCGATGTCTGAAAACCAGTTAATGGCACAAAATATGAGCAGGGAAACACTTGATTCAGTCTGATACAAATGATGCTGTTATTGTGGTTGTTCTTACCCTAGCGATGGAAGTGACACCAGAAGAAGCAGCTATTCATCAAACCAAGTAACAGGAAAAGGACCTATTATTCAAACTGTGCCTCAGAGCAAACTCTATGCATCTATGTTTGATATCAGTGTGCAGCTGCCACATTCAAGTGATTTATCGGCACCAGTTTAGTCCGACTGCTCCATAACTCTGCTGTCTGTGTGTGTGTGTGTGTGTGTGTGTGTGCAGTTGCAACCTTTTTCAAGGACACAGTGACACAAAAATCAAATGCAACAGCACATCTGCTTGTACTCCCTTCTCAATCAATAACACACAAACCATTTATCCAGCGCACAGGTCTTTGCTACAAGATCATTCTGCAATCACACCATGATTAGAATCGAGAAATCACCTGATCTCTTCACACCTCCATTCATCATTCACGTATCAACTGCACGGGTTCATTGGATGTAGGTGACCTGAGCTGTCACTACACCAGAGCTATTTAAAGTCCCACTGGGTCCATGACCTGCACACCAGATAGACGCTATTTGATTCATTCACAGTTTAAGGATTTACAATTGAACTAGATCCAGCAGAGATAAAGAGCGTTTACAGCACACACTGATGTCAATACGCTGGGCTATTGGATGGTACAGTCTTAAAGGGGATTTGGATCGATCGACACTCATATTGATCTGCTGCCCCCAACACTGTACACTTGTGTCTCATACAGTATGAAAGATACCTTATTTAGGGTCTGTGTGTGACGCTCACAGCTCACTCCAATTAATGAACCGTGACAGTTGCATCACCTTATTATTTATTTATGCATCACCAGGACCTCAGCTCAATGAAATATCCTTCCCAGAGGATGGAAGCTGTAAGTAAAAAATCCTACAAGATGTTTATTTGTTCATGGAAAGGCACAAGATGCTCCCTCTGTGCAACAGTCCAGCTCACAATAAGTGTGCTACAACTGTTCAACAGGGTGGCACTGGGGGCTCCATGTTATTTTGTCAGGCTGAGCCCTGCAGGTCAACGCTCAGCCTTCAGATGCTTACCAGCAAGCTCCCCTCCCAGGTCAGGCCCTAGGAGGGTCCAGTTTTCCTTTTCCTGGTGAGGTTCTGCCCCAGGTTGCCTGGCCCCTTCCCTTGGACAAATTTGCCTTACGAGATCCTACCAGGCTCTAATGCCTCTGACAAAACAGCTCCAAGAATCACAACAATTTAATCATGGTCTAACTTCACAAAGTAAGTGGAATAATATTTTGCTTCAGCTCTATTTTCATTTTTTCTATGTAATGGAATTGACATACACATTCCTACGCCTACACCAGTATTTCTATATGTTGGTGTCTGTGTAAATGTGCCGCAGCCTCCATTGTTTAAATTGAAAACAGTAGGAGGTGAATAATAAGATGTATAAGAAACATTTTTCAAAAAAAAAACGCTCCAAAATCCTCAGATCAGCTAAATGAATTTAGTTAGATTTTAAACTGCATTAATTAAATAAATCGATATGCTGAGTCAGTCCTATTTAATACACTGAGGATACATATTATCCTATGGTTTACAGTATAAAGGGCTATGCCACTCATTGCTGCCCACACATACATGTTGAAACACAACTCTATCAATAGACCATCAAAGTGTGTACGAGGCTGAACAGGAATGTAGACACAAAAGAGATGAGAGTTCTGACGTCACACACCAGTAACCACACACATACTTTTGACAAGAGAGAGCTGTCCGGGCTTATCGAGGGTGGCACGTGCGCGCACACACACGTACACACACACTCTTTTTCTAATCACGAACGTGAACGCTGAGGGACATTCCTGAGGATCAGAGACGGAGGAGGATGTTTACCAGGTTGTGCATGTGGAGACAGAGAATGGCACAAAGAGGAGGATGTTTTCTCTACAGTAGGTTCATATAGAGCAGGGAACTTCTAAGTAAAGATGGTCGTCACCTAAACACACACACAGAACACACTGCACTGGCCCCTTCCCTTCCTAAAATTGTTCTGTCATTATGAAATGCAGCTTTTGTCAGAATATACAGAATTTGCCTCCATATTGATCCAAAAACCTCTAATTGGCAGCAGATGCTATTAAATGCTGGCTGCCGAGGTGTGTGTATCACAGTAATGCACCACTGTAATCAAAGCATCAAGTCTTCATGAATAAATCAAATTCAGCCACTTAGAAAATTCCCTTGTTGGTTTCATGCTTCTCAGTTTCAGAGAAACACGTTTGATGATTAGACAAAAAGTGAAGGCAGGAAAGCATCATTTCAAGGCTGAAACAACAACCTCTATGTCCACAGTGGAGGACAGCCATGTAGGGAAGGTTTGCTTGTACCTTGTTCTGGCCTTGATACTGCTATTAAACAGTACTGACATTACATCACAGACAACAGAAACATCTAAGCTGGAAAACAAAGCTGAATTTTCAATTTGGCATCGTAATACAGAGAAACATTGTTGATGTTGGTGGTTTTCTTGTGTTTACTGCACAGAAGGATTTGATGTTCTCTAAAACAGGGGTTTACATTTTTCTCAGCAATACACATCCTAAAAAGCAGATGACTGAAGCTTGCAGTGCTGCGGACTGTGGCTTCAGTTCAGCTTCATCTGCAGACGTTTGTGCACATAGGAAGAGCCGCAAGTTCTGAAGAACTTTGTCCAAGCAACAAAGCCCTCTGCTGTTGGTAGGAATTACGACTCTTGTCTTTGTGGAAACAAATGAGGACTGCCAGTAAAAATATAGATGTCTCTGTATTTTTATGGGGATCACATCAGAAAAACTTAATGGAAACAGCTTCTTTTTTTAATGCCCCATTCTGTGGGGAAAAAAAAAGGTTTTTACTCTTAATTATGGTGACTTTGCAATTTTGAAAAAAAAAAAAGAAAAAAGTTAATGCACACATTAACTAAGATTTTCCGTTTATTTAGTTTATTCACTCCTAAACAATTAATCCAAACAAGCATAATTCACATTTTCTGTGACATTTCCAATGTTTGCTTGACAACTACATGGAAACATTGTTAATCTTAGCAGAAGGAGGAGGTCAAAAGGTTAGAGGAGTGAACAAAATGCCAGATTTAAATGCAAAGGACTGTTGTTCTTCAGTTCCCATCAACAGAGAATACAATTTTTTTAACCATGTCTGTAGTTGTTCACTAAACTTAATCAAGTGATTTTCATTGTAGCTATAAGATGAAAGCTTCCCAAGCATGAATTAATCATTTTAATCATTTAACTCAATTTTAACCAAACTCTATCATCTCTGACAAATAGTCACTTAAACCCAAACAACCATCTTTCCTTAAACCTAATAAATTAGTTTTTGTGCTAACCAAGTCATTCATCCTGGCAGTGGAAGGTCTTTTATCAGTTTTATTGTTTAAAATGCAGGAATCACAGTTGTGTGATGGTCAAGTACGGATGACAAAGTAATTTGAAACCTTTGTAATGAGTCTGGATACTTGTTTTCAGGTTTTCCAGTGCCCTGAACCCCCCTTAAATTCTGAGATTTGCTAGTTTGTTAACATCAAACCCACTGTTAACATGCCTGTTTTACTCCACAGTATAAAAAATGGTTCAAAACCAAGCACAAAACATCTGTCATCTACAAATAAAAGACCTTTAGACATTTGTGAATGTCACTATAACACATGGATGATACACTGAGTACAGACACTTATCAATTCTGTAATATTATTTTGAGTGTCATTTTAAACATTCTTCGTTGGATTTACTATCCCACTGGGTTATAACTGATGATCTCATGACAAAATTCTCCTTTTATTTTCTTTGAGAGCTTCACCTTTTCCTTTAAAGGTAGTGCAGTTAAAGGCATAACAAAAAGCACCTGGTAAAACACTATAGCCCTGTGATATCGCCGCTGATGGATTGATGTCATGTATTCTCACATTCTCACAACTTTTAACTGCAATAAAACTGCCAACACACACCTTATCTAAAAACAACACAGTGTGAATGATGTAGACAATGTTCTCTCACAAATGCTGAAATGGATTAAACTGTGAGACTGTAAGGGATGAAATCATAAAAACATACTTTGGCAGAAATTGACAGAAAATATATCCTGGCGTTAATTATGATTAATTATACCCACAGAAGATCTGTTTTGACCAATTCATCTCCTTGTCAAATAGAAATTATTGTTGATGGTGTTGGTTTACACCAGATGAAAGGTTATTGTAATTAATATTCCTAAAATCAACAAGTTTCTGTTGAAGTCCTATAAAGGCAGCTCAGCCGTGAGCTTTTCTTCACTTTTATAGAACCAGGAAAACATGGACTGTAAGTTTGCTGATTTGTAATTCTAAAGTGTAAAAGTGGCCAGCTTTATGCGGCATTTACACATCCTTAATAAACTGTATGTTAATATTATTTTTTCAGTGTCTATGTCAGTGTTTTGGGACTGAATAACTTTGACGTAATGCCATCTGTACGGGCCTAGCATCAACTTTAATAATCCCAAACATTCCTGTCTTCTCAGCCAGTGAATCTGAATTCAGTTACTAAAGTAATGACAGTGTCTCTGGTTTGTAAATGTTCTGAACCATGTGTGCATCTAAAAACTGAGCAGCTTGAATGATTCTGAGCAGTGAGCTGACCTCTGGCAGAGCTGGCTGCTGCCTGTTTGGAACAAGAAGTGTACTTTCTAATCTACACTTCATGATTCCTCTGTCCACAGTGTCTTTCTGAGTCTCTGAGGAGCAGCAGGAATGCTGACCTCTCCTCTTCCTCATTCTGGGTTTCCTCCTCCCTGTGTTCCAATTAGTTTACAATAAAAACATGTGCTTGTAATCCTTGCTGCATTTGGAAAGCTCCAAGTAGGAAAGATCTTTGTCTTTTATGCTTCAAATACTGTTATTGCAGCTGAAGGAGTCACATCAGTCATGGAGAAAAAACATCAGGACAACAAATAAACAAAACATTTATCAGATCATATCAGTCTGACCTGTAGTTTTTGGGATACTGTAAAGGTTTACAATTCTATTTTAGTCTATTTTCTCTCTGCACAGGAAGCTTGGAAGAAAAGGACTAAGAACAGCATGGACTTTCAGACACATGACAGAGGACATGAACAGAGGCTGCAGGTTGGACTCTGTCAACATAAACCTTTAGTACGAGTCTGAAGGAGATTCGACAGTCTGGCAGTAATACAAAACTAGATGTCTCTGAAGCAAAGGGAAAATATTTCTATGTTTGGAGAATTTAAAAGGTTTAACTTCTCCACTTCTGAAACTTTATCTCAGAGATTTACAGAAGCTGAGGTCAGCCTATCTCCTCCACTTCTTCAAACGTGATGCATAGACTTTCATAAAGAAGTAGGAATTTACAAAAGCAAAATAAAAGAGACGTGAGATGAAAGGGCGAACTAAGATGAACTTCAATAAAAGGCAGTCATGCATCATTCACAGTTTTGATTTAAAAGGTCCTCATTCAGGAAAGGGTAGAGAGCCTAAAGGATGCAAGTCAAATACAACAAAGTCCTCTAAAAATTGTATATGAACACTGCTCGTCCGTATAATGCTGGTTTTGGTCCATTTCTATGAGCATACAGGAAATGGAGGTTTGTTATGTTAGCCTCTACGGTGAATGATACATTGTTGATGGCAATAATAAAAAGGAGCAGACAAAGACATCCTGAGGGCAGAATAATAGTCCTGGGTTGTCCTCTCTAAGGATAACCAATTACCTCTGAGAACTGCACAGGTGCTTTTAGGACCACTCAGCAAGAGTACCTACACTACAGTACTTTTCCAGCCCCAAAAACAGCCCTAAAAGAAGGTCTCCAGGGGCAGTTCTTGTGGTTGGAACAAGACAACCGACATAGCTCGATTTTTCTTCCCCAAGGGAGAAATCGATCAATCGATCCCTAGTCAAGACATGAAGCAGAAACTGACCATAACTGTGGAATATAATGACTGAAGACTGAAAGAAAACAGTAGCCTTTACTGTGTATGAAAGGAACTTAAGTATTTTGATCATCCCCATGACAGGGAACAAGTGTTTAAGTTACACCACCCATGTGCACACATACATGCACACATACATCCTCAAATCCTTTCCATATTAGGGACCCTGCAGTAGCTTCTGCACCACACAAACATGAGACTCCTAAACACAGATAAACACAGCATACATGTGTTTATGGCCCACACTGAGCTCTCCCTCAGTATGTCGTCATAGCAATGAGATAACAACCTCCTGTTTCCCTCTCATCTTTTAAGTTGGAAACTTGCGGTTTCAGAGGGAACGCAGAACCCCCAAAAATAGTCGGAGACGGACTGTCCTAGGTGAAATGCAAAAAAAAAAAAACACACGCACAGCCGTTGTCCATTTGGGTTTAAAAGGGTTGTGGATTAGCAGCCAATAAACTGAATAACTATGGGAAAGAATTAGGGCTTCCCCGACTCAGAATTTTGTCAGGCGAGTTGGATTTGGCTCTTCCATGTGCAGATTTGACATTTTTTGTTGGTTTTTTTTTTGGTTTGAGTCCTTAAATACACAATGTGGCATTCAGAAAACCCACTAGCAAGAGCTGCAGTCATGATTTGACCACATTTACAAAGTCAAACGCAAAAGTCATGAAATATATTTTTAAACACAAAATACATTGAAGGAGAGCGGCAAGATTTGAATTGCTGATATGTAATGTTGTGCCAAAATATAATTTGTCAAAATGACAAGACAGTCAGGCTAAGTGTAAAGTGTTTCGAGTCCAATTTTTTGAGTTTCATTTCAAACATTAAAAAAAAATATGTAAATGAATAAACAAATGAAACAATAAGCCATAAAATAACTGACACGCACTTCCTATATTTGATGTGGTTAAATAATAAGTGCATATAGAGTTTGCACTAAACATTGTTAGGGTTGACCTGTAAGTGCTTTAAATACAAAACACATATTAAAGCATAAATTTACAATATTCAGCTATAGTAAACTAGCTGCCATCTTCTCTTGACATACATTTATTGTGAAGTGAAGTGTTAAGAAGAGCAGAACCAGTAGATTTACAGACAAGAGCATACCACTGCAAACGAGCAGAACAGGACACTGGTGCATCCCCTCGATATTGTAGAGTTGAACAAAAAGACACTGACCAACTCATACTGTATAGGAAGAAAACAAACACTGTGATATGTGAACACACAGAGATAAACAGTCTGTACCTTCAAACACACATGCTACATAACTTTGATCACTTAATCATGTCAGAACTCCAACAGCATTAATCTACTTAATCAAATAAAATAGCTCTCACATTCCCTTAAAGTTGAACTTGAGACTAAATCTGTGCTCCTATTACCAGTTTTAGGCATGCCTGTGCTCTGACAGAACTGATGAAAGGCTACAGAAAATGCTGTACATGGCTCCCTGACTTTTCCTTGTTAAGACGGCCAATAGAAGAAGAACGAAACCTCAAGCGTTCTGTATTTGCCTACAGTTCTGGCAAAGAATCTCTGAATGAATAGAAAGAATCTGTCAGATTTTATCCGCCTGCCTCTCTGTGACACACACTGGCTTTGTTTGCCTGGTCAAAATCTGCCCTAACACACACACATACACACAAACAGAGCTTTTGTTGATGATTCCAATAGGTGCTAAAAGGTATTGCACTGCATGGCTGCCAGGAGCCGGAGGTGGGAGAGCATTTCTTTGTATTGTGGTCGACCCCAAGCAACACCGATGAGATTTTACCCTTTTCACCATTTCAAGCATGTCAGTCTGTGACAGTATTCTTAAGTCAACCGCTTTACATCATGCATTTCTCAAAGTAATACTAAACCTGAGCAAAGACAGTTCAAAGACTACAGCGATACTAAAGATAAGGGACAAGCATCATGAGACAATAATTCACTGTAGATTAATGTCAGTGAAATAAGACTGTCCAATGTATAAAATGTTAGAGAAATAGTGAAGAATGTCCATCACATTTTCACAGTCAGATATCGTGCTTTGCCCTGTCAATAGTCAAACCCAAGCACATTAAGTTGACACTGATATTATACAGATGACAGACACACGACAACTGTGATACACTTCATCGGTAACAAGAAAATTGATAGCTTTCACTTAAATATATTAGCATAAAGCTAGCCAACCCTCTCCCAGCAGCCTCCTCTGAGGGTTTGATGTCAGGGTGTGTTCTTTATTTATTGTGGATCAAGGCGAGATCATTTCTTCATCCTTATTTCATTTTATGTGGAAAACTTCATTTATTTGTATGTGTTTTTCACTGTTGTGTTAACACTAAAGTTATCATCTGTGTACCTTGATAAACAGGTTAAACTAGTTAACTAAAAAATAAACATTTTTAATGCAGTTTCTTTTCAAAAACAGGTTATTAAAATTGTTGATCATAATTCATATTAACTGAAACTAAACACTTTATCATGATAAACTGTTCAGCTGCATTAGCCCACACAAATTTTTAGATCCAAAATACAATTAGTCTAAATGGTTATGACACTGATTTACAACGTAAGCATAACTAAATCATCAACAACCAGATTTGTTCCAATTTAAGTGAAATTTCAATTACATCTATTTATAGATGAGAGTAGTGTCAAACGAATGGAAAAAGTAATAGAATGATGGTTAAATAATAACAGAAAGACATGATGAAAACCTGATGTGTACTGCAGTGTAGTATAAAGAGATCTTTGTGGTCTAACCATTGTGAAGTGGTCAGTGTCAGCAGCTGGTATTGTGTTTAAATGTGTCTGTAGACTTATTAGCACCAGTTTTTGCAGAATCAACCTGGATTTATGCAGCACTGATGTTAGAAAACAAAAATACCATGAAAAAACATCGATCACTTATGAGAGAGACATATAAGACAATCAGTAGAGGCACTTTTACCATTCATTGACATCTCAGGAAGTTGAAATTAGTCAAATATTCACTGAAATACTCTTCAACCAGTTCTGTGAAAGTGTGATTCAGTTTGAAAATCAGAAACACGAGATGTGCTATGAGCAATTTTGTGATGCTAAATTCCTGAAAGGAAACCAGCTGAAGAGGACTGCAGCACCTTCTGGATTTTTTTATTCAACACAGCTGGCTATCAAAACTCAAAATGTGCCAAACAGTACAGAAAATTATTAAATAGTTAAACCACTGAACTAGCAACACACAGTTCAGTATAACCAGCCATGTCTGGTTTGTAGTATTACAATTTTTTTTTTAAATGCATCAAATCCTGGAAAAGTAAGACAGGATTTATCCAAATCTGTGTTACCGTCTGCCACGTTCTCTCTCCTCACCACACGCTCACGCAAAAACACCAAATTTCCTGACATCTATTCCTCTATGGCAGGCTATTGTGTTTCTCTTCCCAGAATTGTGTAACAAACCCAATAAAAGCCTCTCAGATGCACTCTCCTGCTTTCCCTCCTTCACACAAACACACATGCACACAGTGTCTCCCGTCTACATCAACCAGTACAAACAAGCTGCTAACATTCATTTTATAGTTCTGTCACAGTTTTCTGAAGAAGCACATGCCCTCCGTGTGGAAGGTACATTCCAGACTTGAACCAGTAAATCACTGTCTGAAAGTCTTTTCCACTTGATTTTGATGACACAGCATTAACCGCACAACTAAAACATCCATTAGTGGCATGTGTGTGGGCGTGTTGCTCAATATGTGTTGCTCTTTGTGCATAATTGCATGCTTTTCTTGGTGTGCTTATGAGTTTCAGGATGAGTCTTCTGATTCTACTTCTTTATTATTTAAAAAAAAGCACTGTTGCATTAGCACCAAAAGAGACCCAAGAGCCTGACAACACACTGCAAAAATACTCTGAAGCTGCCATCAGGGAAAAAGGATAAAGTATGCAACAGTTCATCATGTGTTCATCCAATATCTGTATCTTACTAGAGAGTTTACTTTGAGAATGACATTCATGAGGTCACTGGAAATCGGAATAATATTAAATATTGAGATATTTTGTGCCCAACGCCCCATCAAACAAAGCATATGAACAGGTGATCCCATATGGTTAATTAGGGGTGTATTTAACTTGTATTTAACCTATTTCTGGCTCCCCCTATTGGCAGACTGTATACAGTAGATCTGGTGGTCAGCTGTACTATTGTGAATACATCTGAAAATGTAAATGCTTTTAATTCTGTTTCATTACTTTCATTCTAAATTACAAACACATTTGTATGTTTAAAGAAAACAAACAAATAAAAGTCCTGCACATTCACACAGATGTTTTCAATAAATTAATTGGGCATTTCCTCGCGTTGACACTGAGCTGAACTGATCTCGCCATACATGGTAAACATGTAAAAATACACAACAATTAAGTAAACAAAATAAACGACGGCTAAATCTGTTTGTCTGCTCACTCTCACACTCTCATTGCTCAATGGGAAACTATGCAAAGAAAGACCCGTTGTTAATTCTGTGCTTCACAAGAAGTCAAGAATGTCTGCTGTGGAAAAAAAAAAGTCCATCATTAATGTGTAAATTACCCTGAATTTTACAAGTGTGGGAACATTTACAGAAAGGTGAAGGAGATTGCAATCAACAGTCTGCACATAACCTCCAGAGAAGAGCTCTCATCAGGCATAAGTGAAAGTATCTGGAGGAGATTCAAAGGTTAAGGTCTTTTCAAACTCATCCATCACCTCAGTGCAGGGCTCAGTGGTAAAACTGTAGAATGCATCGTGATAAAATCAGTCATTTCAGTTGATATGGATAATTATTGATATTTTTACTGGCCTACTTTCAATTAAACTTTTTATTCTGTGCTTTCATGGTGGTATGTACGTGGTGCATTTAAGTAAAACTGTCAAACTATTTTCATATTGGTACTGATAAACTGTCTATCGCAGCTACTTATTGCTACTATTCATCTATTCCTACACGAACCAGGAGTGTATTAGATATGCAGGATAGTCCTTTTTTTTGCAAGTATTTGTATGGTGGCCTGTCTCGTGACATACACTGACACTTAATTTAGTGGAATTATGACTCTTTCACTTCTAAATATATTTCAGGGTTTCCTCTGGACTATATTCAGCTCGGCTATCTGTCTGACCGGTGGTCAGTGGTGACAGTTTTTTGTCCTTCACGCATCAACAGCTGATTGTGACTGAACAAAACAGAAGAGAATGGATGACAGTTTAAACAATTGCCTCTTTTTGTAGGATGAAATGCCACGGCACAACTAATAAATTCCACAACAATGAAAGGCACAAAGGAAACGGTAGAGGTTGTCAAAGCAGCAGAAAAATAAAAATCTGAGTCTGTTTATTCAACAGTGTTTGAATTGTGAATGTTAAAATGTATCTACTGGACTCTACTGTATGTCAACTATATTCTGCCTTCGACAACTCTACAATGGAATCCTACAATGCAATGCACTCTATTTTATAAGACACAAAACTGACACTTTCTAGGTCAGTTTAATGCTCACAACAAAGATCACTACCGAGTTTCTACCAAATGGGGAGAAGCAACTAAGAAACCAGGACATGACGGCTCTGGAAAGACTCTAATGTTGATTTCTTCAATTCTAGCTACAAAGATTAGCATGCATATATAATTAATCATTGTATTAAGTATGAAACTGGGACACAGCTCCTGTATTTCACACTAAAGTGTTACAATAAGCACAAGTCAGAGCTATCCAACACAGGCACAGCTGTATGATATTGGTTCCAATATTAAAAAACTGATAACAGCAGTGCAGCGATGAAGAGGTACTGCACAGTATGAATCTGTATATCATATTCCTCAGCAGTCAGGACTAGGTTACAGGGTGAAAAGACACAAAATATAATGTTACTGTATAAAAGCCCTTCATGGTTCAACGCCACCTATGGCAGGGAGATGGGAAATGTACATAAGTGGTTCCCATGGTAACGGTGTGTCGTCAGAGGCAGCTGGACAAATATTAGAAATGACCTCCGGAGCTGATAAATAAAATATATTAATAAAAACGTTGCCCAAGTATGATCTCACATTCCTACTGGTATATTTCTCATAATTGCTCACCGACTTCCTGATGACCACAGTGATGATGCTGATTTTCCCACAAGAAAGAAAACTGAATTTACCATGGGGAAAACTGGAAAACTGATGTGAATCATATTAAATCTGAGTCATTCTATTAGAAATACAGTTGATGCTGTCTTCAAATCTATCAAATATGGGCTCATATTTCCTGGCTCATATTTCCGCTTTGCATAGCACCTTGGGTTTTTTTTGTTGGTTTTTTTAAAATTATAGAACAGAATAGAAAGCTAAAAAGGAGAAATGCCGATCAGGGCTGCTAGATCAAGACTTTCAAGTCCAAAATTAACACTTATCTGGATTCATGAGTCTGGCACAAATGAAGGAAGCTTTTGTGGTGCAGGCTTATGAGGAAGTCAGTGCAGTAAGAAAGATTGATTTAAAAAAACACGCATTAAAGTGGTCTACATTAGAATAATTTATTAACAACACCCTGAACCATGTTGTTGGAGCAGGGGAATCATTGCATCAATTAGACCCCAGAAAAAAACCTCCTCTGAACAGCTGCGCTACAGAAATATACCCTGGCATGCTCCATTGCCCCGGAGGGCCGAGAATCTGGCAAATGTTCTTCTGTTTATTACAAAAGAATCCAAAACAGATCAGAATAAGAGAACACCAGAGAAAAGTTATGGCCAGAAAATGTAAAAGATCTTGTCAGCTGTGGGGGAAATATTACGTTGTTACACTAAAAGAAGCAAAATGGGCATTTATATTAAAATACTTGATATTTTTGACTGACTTAAGGGTTAAGACTCCTTAAAGGGGTCATGAAGTAAATCAGAGGGGATGCAAGATAATTAATTTAACTGGAAAGAAAAAAAGTATTCTAATGGTACACAAAAGTAGCGTTCTTTAAGATGTTTTACAATTGTTACTTCTTGTGGGTTACTTCTTGTGGGTTATTGTATATTAACATTTCTAGGCTACAAATGACCATCAACATCTAAGAAACAAGGAGTTTAGGCTAGAAAACTGTGACAGGATTGTTAAATATAACACTTGTATAAATTAGCAGCTTCAAACGGTTTACGATTTCATATTTTAAATAGATAGTAACCCTCTGAACCACAAAACCAGGTTGAAAAATAAATATATCACCAAAATGACACCATTTTTAGAACCAGAAGCTGTAAAAGCAAAGGAATTGATGGATTGCCAGATTCCCAACAGTCCTTGAACTGCTCACCTGTGCATGCCATTTCATGAGAAAGCTTAACCAAACCTAAGTATAAACTAGTGATATTTCTTAAGAATCCCTTTATTCTACATCTCATTTCAAATTTTGCCAAAAAAAAAAAAATTGCAGCAGATTATGTGAAAAAGAAAAAAATCTGAGCTCTTCAGCATAATCAAGAAGTCAGTAATTCAGTTCAAATTCAATAAAAAGTCACGGGACAAAAATTCAGACTCTTCGGCTGAAGAATGGAAACGGATTAAAAATGTATCTTCAGTTATTTTTTTATAATTTATGGCTTTACAACTGTGTCATACTGCTATGTCTCACGACCATATCACCCCCATCCTGCAGAACCTCCATTGGCTCCCCATTTCACACCGCATCCAGTACAAACTGCTTCTCCTCACCTTCAAGTCCATCCATAATCTTGCCCCCTCTTACCTTACCGATTTGCTCCTCCCCTACACCCCCCCCAGGAATCTCCGCTCCTCCCACACAAACCTCCTTTCCATCCCGCACAGGACCAGCCGGCGACATTGGGGGGACAGAGCCTTCGCCATTGCCGCCCCCACACTCTGGAACTCACTCCCCCATGCCCTCCGTGACTGCACCAACCTCACCACATTTAAATCCCTTTTAAAGACTCACCTTTTTAGATCTGCTTTCCTTAAGTGATTCTGTATTTTATCTTGAACTTGTTTTACTATCTATTGATTTTAATTAACAGTTTTGTTTTATCTTATTGTATTTTATGTACAGCGTCTTTGAGTTTTTGGAAAAGCGCTTTATAAATAAAATTTATTATTATTATTATTATGTTTGAGTTTTCTTTACTTCTAGCAATGGTTGTGTTGTTTCCATTGAGGTGAAGGACTTTGGGGTGCAGAGGGATGAAGCATTAATTGCTTTTATATTTAATTCCTAAAAACTCTTCAGTTCCATATATTAAGCGGTCCAGATGCAGGTTGACCAGAGCAACAAAACCCAAACTATCTAGAACTTTTCACAAGCTAAAAACTGATATTTTTTAAAATTATCAGCACCCACTGATTAAGTAGGTGTGCACTATTTTTTTTTATTTAACCACACAGCTCTGCATCCTCGTCCTACATGAATGGTTTAAATCATTTTACCTGAGGGTTTTCTGAGTTGTTTATTAGGCTGTTATTCCCCAAAATATGATTAAATCCTCCTTAGTCTCTATTTGCTTTTAAATAGCTAAGATATGAGGAGAAAAATCCACCTTGATCCATGTGATTATGAAAGCAATACCTTCCATAGAGCATAAGTTTCACTGCTTGGCTCATCCTTAATTATCCCTTATATAAATGTAGATGCACACGCTTTTTTTTTTGCGTCCTGATGTAGAAATGCAGCCTGGTTTTGGCAGCGTTATTATTTATGTGTACGTGCGTAACTATGAGAACAAATTAACTAACATCCCATAGGAGTTTTTGAGTAATTACGGTTGAGAATTTGAATGCCACTAACTTGGAAGTATATATTCCCACACAGCCAGACCATGTTCACAGACACACACATCCATGTTCCAAAAGTATTCCCAACACAATTCCATATCTCTGGAACCCTGCTCCAGGTTGGCTACGATCATTTGTCTTTGTCCCACAAACACACACAAATATGACGTAAATACAGCGATTAGACTAATAACACTGGCTGAAGAGGACTCAAGAGTACTGGCTTGGTTACATGAGCATACACACATGCAACCACAGGTAAGACATAACATTAAGAACACAGAACCAAACTCATAATAGGTCCTGAAGACAGAAAACTATTTTCAGACCCAATAAAACCAGAGTGAAAGTTCCAAACAAATCCGATCTGCTCACTGCTTTGCAGTGTTTCTGCCTCCCCATCATTCCATCTTTGCTTATGCATTCTTACAGGCCTGCATCTGTGTGTTATTAAGGCTCAAGGCCTCTGTGATTGCATACACTGGCCTTGTAATCAAGCCAGATTCCTCCTTCATTTCTGCGTGTGGTGAATCGCTCTTGCGTTTGATTCCAACTATTATAGAGCTGCAGATACAAGAAACCAGTTGCTGTGGTAGGTGTTATGCAACTGCTGAAACGGCTTGCTTAATAACTATTGTCTGCTTGACTTCGATCAGTGAAAAAGTACTGATTTCTCTTGTTATTGCAACAGAATAACAACTAAATAAAGACATGAAGCTGCCTGCAAAGGTTACACTGCTGGAGGCATCAGACCTGCTGTGTGTGTGTGTGTGTGTGTGTGTGTGTGTGTGTGTGTGTGTGTGTGTGTCCCAAAAATTGAATGATACACATGGTCTGGGGACACTAATGTCATAACACACACGTAACATAGGGCCGTGTGGTTGGACTACAATCTAGTTACACACATGATCTACACAGCATCATTTCCCTGTTAACTGATTATGCTGACTCAGGTCACTCCAGGCTGTATGAAATGCAATTATTTGTCATCACATTTCCCAGCATGTTGTTTTGATATCAAAGTGAGATTCAGGAAAGTACAGTTAATCCAGAAACGATGCAGATTCTCAGCTTGTATAACTTCCTCCCTGTTTACACCTGGTATTAACATCATCTTAAGGGCTCCAGGTGACAGCAGGTCGTGAGTGCTTGGGGAAGACATAGAAAGTGGGTCAAGCAGTTCACCAACTAACAGCAGCTTACAGGTTTTCTGGGTAGTGAAGTCCAATAAACACAGTTATCTTGCGCTGCCATGTGGGATCACATAAAATGAAAATGGTCTGTACAGGTGTAATTTGCCATCATCAATCAAACCATCTGCAGCTATACAGATTATTTCCCCACTCACATAGCTAACTCTGCAGCCTTATCCTAAAATACTTCAGTGACCAAACCCAAACACATCATTATCTCCTGGGTTTGCTTCTCTTCTTAGCTCATCTGGCAAGAGTCAGTTCACCAGAAAAAGCTGCCAACAGAGCTAACTGTTATAAGGTAGCAATGGCAGTTATTTCGCTCTTTTAAGCCAACATTGGCACTATCACATATTGCACTACTGACATGAGTTGAGCTCAGATAATCCCTAAAGCTCAGAGCTCTGGAAAAAAAAATCTAAATCCTTGAATCAAAAAACATCTTGTCAGACAGAATAACGGAGGCAGCACCTCGGGATCTAATCCTGTTCTAGTCACTGGCTCCACTGGAAAAACCCAAACAGTTACGGCACAGTGCAATCCATCAGTCTGTAAACACAGACTGAGTTGCTTGGCATGGACTTTTTGGATGTTTTTATTCTGCTTGCTACTACTTTGACACTGATAGACTTGAACAGCACACAGTAAACTGAACACTGACATCACAAAGGAGAAATCCACATCAAGACAGGAATCAGATATTATTTGAGGACTGCGTTCCAGTAGTTTTTTGGCCTTTACCATTGCAAAAAAGAAGACAATCTCTCATTTTAGTCAAGGTTTCCCATCTATAAATACTGCTAAAGGAAAACTTCACCTGTTATAATTACATAAGTTCACTGGATCACGGTAAACCACATGGGCCACACCATAGGTGTACATTTCCAGGTTGAGTAGGGGATATTTTCCTCTCAATATTCAGAACACATGAATACAACAAACTGCAAAATAAGAAATAGGAAACTTTAAGACAGAGAAATTTTGGTTCCAATCTAAAATTAACTATGACATATCATAAGACTTGTACAACAAAGAGTAGACAGGCACAGATTGACACTGCATACTTCAGAAACACCTAAAAGTATAATTGTATGTATTAAACACATGCTATTTTCTTTGTATTTCCCATACAAAACGGTCAACAATATGCTAGTTAGTTATTAAAGCTCACTACTCAATATATACACAACTTAAAAACCAAACAAGTACGATTAAATTCTCACAACCAACTCTAGCAGTCATTGATGGAAGAAGTATTCAGATCCTTTACTTAAGAAAGAGTGCTCATACTACACCATGAACTGTTTTACTATATGATGGATTTGGAGCAATATTACTGCAGGATACACACATCCTTGAGTTTCTCACACACATTCAAAATCACATTTAAAGATGTGGAATTTTCACTAAAAAGACTATGAAAATGTGTATTCTGAAAAGACACTAGTACATAAAACTGTCACACAATTGTAATGCAGTAAAAAGCAAAACATTTGCTTCTGAGATGTAGTAGAGTGAAAGAATAAAGGTGCATTAAATGGAAATACTCAAAGAGCACTTAATTACATTCAGCAAACTGCAGGTGACTGAAAAACCATTACATACAAATTTAGGAAAATTTACACAAAAAAGCATCAAGACAGTAAAGTATTTACAATATGACTGGAGCAGGAGGCTAAACCAAAGTTTGTCTTTGGCTAAATGCATAGACCTGAGCTACTAAGCTAACTATCAGGAGAGAAACCAGCTAGCAAAGACAGACAGACGGACAGAAGGACAGATGGTGTATCTGACTCACGCTATTTGATGTCCAAATCCACTCTGGAGTCTTTAAGTTGAAGTAAGCGCCCATGTCGACGGTCATTTCGTTGACAGAACTGCTCATCTCCTCTCCAGCTAGCTCAACTAGCTTAGCCTTTAAAAACGCGGTAACGCTCGATGCTAACGTTAGCTAACTCACACTTTCTGCCATGTTAAAAATACCAACATTTTGCTTTTCTTGCTGCAAGTCCACAAAACGACGACGTTCCCACATCACTTTGGAGTTTTTTCCCCTCTGAGACGTATTCAGTCACATTTCCATGGCGCTGTTAGAGTTTCAGCGTCTCATTTAACATTTTTAATTTCCGTTAATCAACTTCACCTGGCGTCTCTTCTTACTCAGGCAAGGAAGCAGTACCGCCTTTGACCACAGATACAGTTTAGCGTTTATGGCAGTTACATCCAAGGGAGGCGCTGTTTCACATATTTTACAAACCTAAATAAATAGGTAAAACAGTTATGACAGAGAAATTTTAAAAATGCCAGCAATAACTGTTAAACCTTGAGGTTATCAATACAATTTTAGTCAAATCTATTTTATTTTTCTTATTTTGAAGCATTTTATAATTTGAGGGACTCCTTATTGTTTCACATCAGGTCCTCTTGGGCTTGGATTGTCTTACTATACCTTAAAAAAATGCATTTCTTCTTTCATAGATGAACAATGAATTTTATTATACTCCCTATATGACTCCATATGTATGTATTTTCTCCTGCCAGACCTTAAACTGTTCCTCCTGTGATCTAAAGCTCAGTGCATCATCTCAGTGAGAATAAATACAAAGCAAAGATGGGGTAAAGAATCCATGCGACCAAGAGCCCCTCAGACTGTCCAGTGCACGTTTAGGGTGGATGTTCTCTTTTATCTGCAACACTAATTCATTTAAATGACTCAAGGTCCCATAAACTACATCTAAACCCACAGAGCTAATTAAATTAGACAAATCCAACAAAGCTATTCCATCTGCTCTGTGTTGCATTTCAACTGCTGGGAAAAGTCACACGTGATGCTGCTGTCATTACCGGGCTAGTAGTAGGTGGACTGATGGGAAATCCAGCGTCAGAAAAATTTCCAAGCCACAGATGTCCTTCACCTAATGTCACTGCAGTTTCCATACGTAGCGTTATCTCATCAGTGGTTTGGCAGATGTGGCAACAGTTTAAAGGTTCCTGTTCATAACGTTATGAGTGCAGCAAACGTGCAGAAAAGGTGCAGATCGTGTGATGATTAAAATGTTAGCAGGCCTTACTGGCACTGTGCCTTTAATGATTAAAATAAAATCAACATCAGTCAATTAATCTCATTTGTAATTACAATTTTATAGTTTTTGTTAATGGATCTGTGCATATTTCTTTCAAATATGCAGCTGTGACAAACTACTTCCCTCGAGTTTAGAAGCTTTGTGGTTTTAGCTGAGCTAAAGTGAAACAAAAAGCAAAATCTTCCCAGAGTGACTTGCTTCAGGTAGGTAGATCAGAAGCAGCTTTTCAAAAAAGAGAAATGTCTCATTTTTCTGATGAAACCACCAAGTTCACTGGCAACCCGACACAAACCCACAGCAGTAAGAAAGCAGGAAACAGAAACTATGAACACCTCTGAGGAAACACCTGCAGATGATGATTCATATCGCACTAAAGGCACCAAAACTACAACGGAGGACAGAATAAAATGGGTTAAAAAAACTCACTGTCTTGATGTTGTTCGTTCAACATCAAGTATTCTGCTAATCTTTTACTAATCTGGCAATAAAATTTACAATCCAATAATCTGATCAAATTTTGATAAAAAGAAAAAAACTAAAGCCCAGATCAGTAAAAAAAAAACAGCTTTAATCAGTAGTATTGTTTCCATCCCATCATGTCCCGTCACAGTTCAGAGTGAATGCTGGGATTATTGTCAGGATTGTCATGTGTCACTTCTTCTGACACCAAATGTTCTTCCACACTGACCTCTTCCTCATCCACCTCTTCTTCCTCTTTAGGAGTTTGCTGCTGGGTGGAGTCGGCTTCCTGCATGTCCATGATTTTCAGAAAGTCGTAGAACTCGACAGCAGGAGGCCAGTTGTCGTCACCCAGCGTCCCTACAGAGACACGGACATATTTAATCGCAATGTGCAACGGAGCATTTTCATTTCGTTCCCATTTTTATCATTCACACCAATTTTCTGATATGCTGAACATAACAAAAAAGGAGATTTTGTGGATTTTTGGTCTCTTGTGACAAATTATTTTCTAAATGAATAAAGAAGTAATAAAAAAATATATATTTATTGTTATTTATATGAATCATCTGTGTAATCCATGTTCACACCTTGCAAAATGAATATTATTTAACACTAAATTTACATTTTTGTACACCTATTTCAGGTAAAAAAAATATGTACATTGGATGAAAGCTGCCCTGACTGTGCCGATTTGTGCGCTCGGTCACCAATCAATAATTCTAGCTTGATGTAATTTTAGCAGGCTGTCAATCAAGTGTGAAAAATGATCGCCCCGGGGCATGAGAGTGAAACAAGACTTTGGTTTGGACTTAAAATTGTTCTTTCTTCGTCTTGACTTATTTCAGTCCTCTGAGAAATATGAGCAAATGCAGACAGAAAGATGCTGTTTGACTCTTTGCAATAAATGAAAATTTAATCATTCATGGTTATGTTGTGGTAATTTCTTATTATATACCACTACAAAAAGACTAGATTTAAAAAGGTACAATCAAATCAGACAAAGTGTGTAGTTAAGGTTTAAGATGGCATTAATTTGAGTTACTGTGTCAAATCTGATACTCAGATAAGATGTATCTGGATGTTGACGATCGGTGTAAACACACACACAGCTGACTTTGTGCTGAGAATGTGCTGACCACAGTCAGCCAGGTGGAAATGGAATCTATACGGCGTGTTGGAGACTCAGCATCTAATCATTACATGTAGGAGGACAATCAGTGCAGGTAGAAGGTCAGTGCTGCGGTTATAAGGAGCTGTAAACACACACAGGACTGTAAACCTGAGCTTCACCATGTCTGCTTGTGTTACTAAATCCCTTCTCATGTGCTGATAATATCACATGTACACTTGTAGCATCGTTGGATCATTCATTATGGACATATCAGCTGGAAAACTCTTCCAGAGACTTAATTTCAATGACATGTATGAAAGGAGCCTTAATGCTAAAACAAGCTGAGAAGCACATGATCACCTTGGAAACACAGTTTGATGTATTAATTTGTACAATAGATGCCTATTATTGCTAATTAATTTCACAGTGACATTACAACTCGAATAATAATTACAGTTAAAGAGCACTTTTCAAATCCCAAGTCAAAAGAACCTCACACAACCCCATTAATTAAAATGAACTAATAATCTAGTATTTGCAGTCAGTACTTTTTCTTCTGAGATCATTTACATAGAATTTCAAGCTGCTCTACAGGTTTTCTCTTTGAATCAGTGGTTTGTTTCATTTTTACTGTTCATTAACTTACCCACCGCCATTTTTTTCATGAGTCAAACATTAGATTACAAATGAGGCATGACTTTCTATCACTACATGTATGATACTGATGTGGAAGCAGAAGCACAAGGAGAGTCTACAAGCTACTTCATACTAATCCGTTACTCTGCTTTTGGTTTTACTCCTCCGTCTTACCTGCCGGTGACTCAGTACCATCCTCGATCCTCTGCAGCCACAGCAGGACAGAAGACGCTGCTATGGGGGTGTTGGGTGGGTACCGATAGATTTCACCTCCGGAGGGCAGATGTGAGAGGACCAGGGCAGGAAGAGGAGGCATCGAGCCCAGGTAAGACCCCAGGACAGACATACCAGCTGGAGTGCGGCCACTGAAACACAGCAACAAAATGTACCTATTAATTTGGCAATTATTAAGAAAACATTCAAATAGTAAGGAGTGTAAAAAGGAAAAAGTACAAGGCCATTTGAAAGTTTAGGGTCACTTAGAAATGTCTTTCTTTTTGAAAGAAAAGCAGTGTTTTTTCAATGAAGATAACATTAAATGAATCAGAAATACAGTCTAGACATTGTTAATGTGGTAAATGACTATTCTAGCTGTAGTGTAGATCAACTTTAACTCATTTAGAGCAACTTTATTACGGAGTTACTTTAACAAATATAGAGCAATTTTAACTCATTGTAGAGCAACTTTAAGTAATATAGAGCAACTTTAATACATGAACATTACTGTTTAAAAGTTTCGGGTCACTTAGAAATGTCCTTATTTTTCAAAGAAAAGCATTTTTTTCAATGAACAACATTAAATGAATCAGAAATACAGTCCAGACATTGGTAATGCGGTAAATGACTATTCTAGCTGGAAACGGCTTTAACCAATATAGAGGAATTTTAACTATTATACAGCAATTTTAATTCATTTAGAGCAACTATAAATAATACAGAGCAACTTTAACTAATGTGGAGCAAATTTAATACATATACACTTCCATTCAAAAGTTTGGGGTCATTTAGAAATGTCCTTATTTTTGAAAGAAGAGAGAAATATGAGCTCAGAGGCCAAAAATGTGTGTAAAAAGGCCTCGGAAAATCTTCATCAAGCAGGTTATTCTGCATCTAATGCCAAATGTACACTGCCGTTCAAATGTTTGGGGTCACTTAGAAATGTCCTTATTCTTGAAAGAAAAGCATTTTTTTTTCAATGAAGATAACATTAAATGAATCAGAAATACAGTCTAGACATTGTTAATGTGGTAAATGACTATTCTAGATGGAAACAGATGATTTTTAATGGAATATCTCCATAGGGGTACAGAGGAACATTTCCAGCAACCATCACTCCTGTGTTCTAATGCTACATTGTGTTAGCTAATGGTGTTGAAAGGCTAATTGATGATTAGAAAACCCTTGTGTAGTTATGTTAGCACATGAATAAAAGTGTGAGTTTTCATGGAAAACATGAAATTGTGTGGGTGACCCCAATCTTTTGAACGGTAGTGTATATAGGATGTGGTTGATGTATGTACAGGTGGATCCAGCAGGGCAGGTACTCCTCCATCCTCCTCCCTCCCAACTCCAAAACTCCTCTCATCTCCTCCACCAGCGCCTGGTTCTGCCTCTGTCCGATCTCGTCCTCCTCTTCTCCCACAAAGAGAATTAGCAGAGCTTTACCCAGCGACAGGAAGGACGGCAGGTTTTCCACAGTCAGCTCAGGCTGGAGGTAAAAAGAAAGTAGAGGACAAAGACGTGCAAATTAATCCATGATCTAAAATTACAAACATCCTGCCAACAGGGAGCGGACACAACACAGGTGCTTTGAGTCCTGACAATACAACATTTAAAAAAAGAGAAGATTTAAAGAATGTTTGGCAAAGACTCTCACGAAATCAGCACAAAGCCCAGTTTCTGCTGATTATCAGGGATTTACACATCGGCGGTTTTGGCTGGTGCTGGTGTAAAATCTGCAGCTGAGTTTATGCACAAACCATGTGTTGGAAGCAGCAAAACATTTTACTGAAGGAAGCAAAATAAGCTGAGCGGTGTCAAGAATTAAGATGACTTGGGATAATTTAAGAGCTGTGTGCATTTTTTAATCTACTCTGCTTTATTATACACAACACATTGCACTGCAGGTGTCTTTGTCATCATGTAGAATGAAGAAGTGACGATTAGCGTCCGCTTTTAACGGGTTTTGTTGGGTCTTTATAAATTAAATTGAGGACAACAGCGCCACCAAAAGGAAGTATTTGTCACTGATTTCTGTCACTTTTGACCCTAAATCCCTTAAAATTATATCAATAATAATAATAATACACTGAGAGAGTTTCCGCTGTGGAACTTCAGGCTGTTACACTTCAACTATTTACCTTCACAGTGCCAGAAAACAGCCTGGAGCCAGATTCATCAGAGCATAATAAACACTCAAAGAAAAATCTCAACTTGAGCAACATCTGCACTGAAGAGCGATGTGTTCACATAAATTCTTTGCATTGTTTATTTGAACAAACGTAAACTCACACATGACTTATAACTCTGGCCCTGGATGTATCGAGGAAAGCACATCCAAACTCTGGATCCACATCTGGAGCTTGTTATCTGTGACATACTGTGAACCGTTCCATCTTGGCTTTCGTAAACTTCCAAGAAGCTACCATTTATTTGCGGCTATTTTATTTCATGAGATGTAAATGAAGATAAGAACACAATCTGAGCGTAGAGACTTCGGTATTTTGAATTTGGCTGCAATACTTGGGTCGTTTCTTCTATTTAGACGACTGCGGTAAACATCCAGTAATTTAAAAATAACCACTTTTTAAGTACTTCTTAATGCATACAAGACAAATGCACACATGGTTTGAGTTACCATCGGGTGGAGCAGTGCAGTGGTGATGTGTGTGAGCAGCTCTTCAGCGGAGGACGACACTGGCAGAGTGGACGGATGTGTGTGTGTCCTCCATGAAGGAAACACCAACATAGCAGGAAGGTCCACAGCGAGGCCTGCAGCCCTGTGAGCGCACAACACAAAACACACAAACACAGCATATAATGGAAGTGATGCAGCTCAAATCAGAATGTACTAAAGCAGGGGTGTCAATCATGCGGCCCGCGGGCCAAAACCGGCCCTCCAGAGGGTCCAAAATGAGTTTGATGCTCCTGTACTAAACAATACCTCAGATGGTGAAAAGTAATACTTTTTCATAACACAAGTGTTTTTTAACCTTTACAAAACATAACCACACATCGATTTAAGTGACCTTTCAATACCTGACTGGATTTTAATAGCTCCTTGAGTGATTTCACACACTCAAAAACAAACCAATTTCATTCTCATCATCTAAGTGCTGTTGGAAATCCTCTTCTTGAAAGTTAAATAAACACAGACAACTCATAACATGCACCTTTTGTCCTCTCCAAACTTGTAACTCTGTGTTTGGTTATTTCCACTTGAAAATATTCAAGTAAATTCGAGTGAATTACAACTTGAGTCTATGAAACGAGGGCTTAAGAGAGGCAATTGACGGCAATTTGCAACCTTGAAACAGCAAAGAGGTGACTGAATTTAGAGATTTTACCATTTCTCTGCCAGAACATCGGTCAACAGGCCGGTCAGCACTTCTCCTCTCAGCGACTTTGCTGCTGCAGTAAAAACTTTTAAACCTGGTAAGACAGAGAAACATCCCATTACACGATATTATGATGTTACTGACAGTAAGCCGGTGGTTTGTCAAGAAAGGAGGCTATGAAGTAAGTTAAAAGTTAGTTATAGATGTATCCAAAGACTGATCTTATTCCTCCGCTGTATCAATGAATGCTGCCTGTCTACTGCTCATTAATTACAAACATCATGAATAAAATCTTGTGAGTATTTTGGAGTCTTTGCAGTGTTTTGGAGCAGAATCAGCTTCCAAGTGAAGAATCGGACACTGAAACTGGAGTTAATGGATCATTTTGTTTCAGCACATTAATGCCTTTTGGCCTGACTTCCCATGAACACTCCAAAATATACAAATAACCTCCTATAAAACCCTCTTTCTGAATTTGAAAAAAAAATACTAGTTCATTTCCATTACCTATTTAGGAAAGTGAAAAATTAGTATATTCTAGACTCATTACACATAAAGTAAAATATCAAGGTTAGTTTTTTTTCCCTTTTCTTTAATTTGGATGATTCTGATTTGTATCTCGTGATAATCCAAAATCTGATAGCTCAACTAAAACATTTCCTTAAAATCATGAAAAAAAAAAAATTACAATACAGAAATACCCATTTTTTTTAAAAAAGGATGTTAATTTATACTCTCAATACTTTATATTAAATTTTTATTACCGTATTAATGTGGCGTAGCATTAAGGTTTATCAGCCTGTGAGACTGCTGGGATGTTAATGAAGTCCAGGTTGTTTTGATAACAGCCTTCAGCTCATCTGTATTTTAACAGAAGGAAAATATTTAACTTTTCTTTTTTTTTTTCTTTTTTTATAATGTCCAAATGTTTTTTAAAGTATTAGTATTTGAGACTCTTTACCAGGAAGCAGTGGCATAAAAACAAAGTAGTGAAGTCAAAAGTATTCAGAGGTTTAGCAGCACATTAGATACCTTTGGTCTGCTCATACAATTTTTTTTGAGAGTACCAGAAATATACATTAATGTCAGATAAACTTCTGACTTTTCCTAAATTTTACTATTTGCACTTAACCTGACTGAAAATGTAACAAAATCTAATAATGCAATAACTTAAACAGCAAAATAATACTGTATTTGTACCAGTATGTCTGATAATGACAATGTAATACTGTGCTCATTTTGAATTCAAGGTGCTTCATTTTGTTTTTTCTAAATTTAAGAATGCAGTACATGCTGGTTTCAAAAGTAAAAATGACTATGAGGTTAAAGTGCAGACTCTGAGCATACAGTCACTTGCACTTAGACACTCAGATACAAGCATCAGCATCCTGGTCTTATTGAATGGATAATGGACGACCTTTATTGGACCCAAAATTTCAGCATCAGAAAGCTTAAGTGACTCTTTCCTAAACCTTCTTCTTATCACTCTGTATCACAGGTTTGCAACTAAACACTGAGGGTATATATCAGGATTCATATTACATGTATGTGCACAACATAACACCTGACTTACCAGTCCACATATGTCACTTTAAAAGCCAAACTGGTGTAATTTCAGACGTTGTATGACATTGTTAGTCAAGTTATTACATTGTTGGGTTTTACTACATTTCTAATCAGGCTAAGTTCAAATTCTATCACATTTTCAGTACATTATAACATTATTGGGTGCTACAATTCCTCGGTTTGTTTTCAGCTATTAGAGCATCACCATGAATTAGATAATTTCTAATATCCTCATTAGCAGTGAAGCCTGCATCACACCGACACACACTAGTACAGCCTCCTACCGGTTTGTGTGTGCGTCTTAAACAGTCCCACGACTCTGTCAGGCTTGTAGCCCGTTAGCTCAGCATGAGGGACCTCCTGAAGGAAGGACGTGACTTCGTCTTCAGTGGACAGCAGTGCAGGAGAATCGGTGCGGCTCCTGGTGAAAGTGCACACAAACACACACGGCAAATGACAAATTGTATTAACATTTAAATTTTTTTTTTAAGTACACAACTTGATTTTCAGCTACATCAAAAATTAAACACTGATAATTATTTCTGGGGCTGACAAAGCCTGGTCAGTTTTAGTGTTGGACCTGATGGAAGTTAAAGCCTCAGACACACTACAGTTCAAAAGTTTGGGGTCACTTAGAAATGTCCTTATTCTTGAAAGAAAAGCAGTTTTTCCAATGAAGATAACATTAAATTGATCAGAAATATAGTCTAGACATTGTTAATGTGGTAAATGACTATTCTAGCTGGAAACAGCAGATTTTTAATGGAATATCTACATAGAGGTACAGAGGAACATTTCCAGCAACCATCACTCCTGTGTTCTAATGCTACATTATGTTAGCTAATGGTGTTGAAAGGCTAATTGATGATTAAATAAAAGCGTGGATATCAGAATATCGAACTCCCCTGACATATAGAAAACATGACCTTGCATCAGAGCAGCCAATGACTAATATTCCAGCAGACTGAAGGAATATTCTTAAAATGTTCCCTGAGATGAATCTATTCTGTCCTGTTGTTCAGCAGAAAGCCACAGCAGGTATGACCGCTACATGACTTCTGTTGTAGCAGAAATATTAGTGCTCATCTTTTGCCAAGATTACATATGAGTGTGTTTCCTGTGGGAGCGTATTTGTAGATAAAATGTAGTATATTTAAGCCTGCGGTGTGATTGAAAGGGAAAACTGCTTTCACCAGTCATGCAAACACAACCATCTGATTCACCTCATGTGGTCTCTCTTATTTTATTTATACTATTCTGTTGTAACCGTGTTTTTTTGTTTTTTTTTTTAAACTTTATATTGTAAAACAGCTGACTGCTGTTCTCAGGAACTGTTCCATGTCCTTGCAGCTGGAGTGATTTCCAAGACAAACATCCTGCAGGGATAAGTTTGTCTTTCCTTGACATTCTTTATCATATCGGGAGATTTCAGAACCACAGAAATACATTTTAAACTGGGTGCAAACTAGTTGATGCATATTGATTATTATCAACATGCTTTTATGTTGATAATAATCCCACATTTCCAATGATGTAACTTGATTATCTTAATTACAGTCTCCTTGTCTGGCAAATACCTCCACTGTAGTTTGTGGCTTTAAGTTTGGAGGGTCAAGGAGAAGTGGGAATAACTTTAATGGCATCGCTATTACATCATCAAAGAAATGTCTTTTCTCTAAAGCAAGACTCACAGAAAACATCGTCCTGAATTGGATCTGTTTAGTTCCACAACGTCAAAAAATGACATATAACACAACTAAATCTTTTATTTATTATTGTGTGTTATACGCTCACAATAGATGGTCTGCCTTGTCCAGCTCTAAATTTAGTTATCAACATGTTCTTCTTTATAAATCTTTTCTTGGTCAACTTCCTTTATGTCTATGGGTTAATATCAGCCAAAACTATAAGAGAAGCTATTGTCTTTGTTCCCAGGATTCATCTCTGCTCTCTGTTCCCAGAGCCTGGACTGAAATGGGGAAAAGGCCATCTAAGTACGCTGCCCTTCTTTGCTTGGAATCAGATGGAAAATTGCCTGAATCATGAGAAACTGCTCTCAAGAAATAAATTTAAAGCAACTCAGTACGATATACGTTATGACGGACTCACATTGGCTCTGCATGATTATCGTCATTAATGTCTTGTGATTTGTGATTTTATGGCACTATCATGCAAACGTGCATTATTTAAACTGTTATCCGTAAATACGATTATTTTCCTGAATAATAATAAAATTTTAATTACAAAATTTACAAATTGCTTTCATACTGACTCCTTTTAGCTTCACATGTCGGTCATTCGAAATAGGAAAAAAGTGAAATAAAATTAAATTAATGACTGATATATATTTCTAAAGATATTTCTCATGTCTCCTTACATCATGATGAAGCGGTGTAGCGCCTCACTACCCAGCATTCCTCTGTAGTGTTGAGCCGTCTCCTGTGGGCGGAGCACCAAGACGCTGGGAAAGGCTATGATTGGCTGGAACGGGACGTCGCTGCCTGGCTGAGTGGCACAGAGGTCGGTCCACTCTCCACAGTCCACCGCACTCATCTGAACATCGACGACCTCAGAATCTGAAGAGAATTGTTTAGAAGTCAAGCGTAAAGATAACTCTGTAAATTGTAAATGCTAAGAACTAATTCAGCAAACCTTAAATGATGCAGGTTTGCAAAAATATAAACAAATACCGGCTAAAAATGTGGCTCAAATCACTGTAACTAACTTTAAGGCAATTCTAGACTTCCTGCTTTTGTCTCCAAACAAATCCATAAACATGAATATTTTTGGGTGTTACACTAATATTGACTACAACGGTGCTTTTCTTATTAATACTGACCCTCTCTTCTATCCAGTCATTTATATATCTGTTATGAAGTGCACCTGTGACTGTGATCTCATGTTTACCTGCAAGTCTCTCTGCAACTTCAATGAAGGAGCTGAGAAAAGCCATTGACACAGCGTCCCCTGGTGGTCAAAAAACAAACTGCAATATTTAATTTCATCCATTTGTTTAGAGAATGACATTTATATGGCATTTAATAGTGCGGCTGCAAACACTGTGTTGTTTTTACGGTAAAATTCCAGCAGCTGTGGTCGCCAGAATGCTGCCGTAAAATTACGGTCAAACATTTTCTACATTTATGGTAAAGAAATGTATTGATATTGTTGATTTTAGGGTTAAAAATGTGCTTCATTCCATATTTAACTGTAAAAAAAAAAGTTTTAACCTTTAAAATTTGAAAATTTACATAAATATTACAGCATTTTTAGATTATCAGCACAACATTTAGTGTATTTAATATTTAATGTGTATATTTTTAGCAAAAATTGCGGTTATAAAGAATAATTTGACCGGTAACAAATTGTATTTTTTACATGTAATAAATCCAGAATTTGAGAATTAAATGCAAAAATTACTGTATTGTTCCACATTAGGGTATTTTTCCATTAAAAATTGTGCAGTAGTCAGGAAATGTAATCTTAAAAAACACACTTTTCTCCTGATTAATCTATTTACGGTGATTTAGTGTTATATCAAACTGTTTCAGAGTTTACAGATTTTTACCATCATGGTTTGACAATTTTTCACCATAAAATGTACAAACATTTTTTACCGTGTATCTATGGCATATATCCATAATTCAATTTCAGATATTCACAGTGACATTCTTCCTAGGACTAATGATGTCACTTTCACCATCCATGTGTATGGGGCTCCTTCTTACAATCTACAGTTGGTAACTAGTTGCAATTCCAGTTTCAGATATCTATAGTTTAATTCTGACCAGTCATAATTATAGTTCAAGATATCTTAAATTTGTCTCAATTCAAGAAATTTAAACTGCCCTTTTCAGCTATCTTAAATCAAGTTTTGATGAGACAGAATGGTGTAGATATTTCAAACTGGAATTCTGTCTTATCATTACTTCTACTAATACTACTTATTGATTTGATTAACTAATATCAAAGGGAAAGCCTTGAATGAACAGTCCTATACACAACAATTCACACATACTGATGTTTGAGATCTGCAACTATTATTGTAGATAGTTCAAATTTAAATACAGATATCTCAAGCTAACTGTGGTTTTCAGAATCAGACAGTCAAATTCAGCTATGAAAGGTTAAAACATCCATAAATTCAGAATCACTTGCTTGTCCTCCTGATTGTGTTTCACAGAAAGTACCAGCACATCTAAATGACAGTAATCTAATGTCACCCAGCAGGGACTCAGTGTCTTACATTTGAGGTAGAAGAGTGCCACTGTCAGGCTGCTTTGTGCCACTGCAGTGTGGAAGTTCTCAGACGTTAGTTGCGTAACTGAGTCCATGTCCAGCAAGTCGCCTCGCTTTTCAAAGACTGACGCTGCAACTTCATCGTCCAGGTTGCCTGGAAACACAGAAACACATGAATGCACACAGGTATACTCCAACATTCTACTTCCTCCTTTGCTATTATGTGATTCTTCTCTTGCACTGTCTATTATCTTTACCAAAAGAATCCTCCTCATCCTCCTCTAGTCCCTCATCTTCTTCTCCATCTTCTTCTCCATCCTCCTCCTCTTCATCCTCCTCTTTCTCCTGATTTGTGAAGAGGTCCAACACCTGATCGAGGCTGTGCAAAGTCAAATACTTCACCTCTGAACTCTGGAAATGTGCACAAAAACACACACGGGTAAGAATAATGAGTAAACTCATTCTGAATGTATATATGAGGCCTTCATACCTTGTCAGGCAGCCTGTAAGCAGCATTATATTCATCAGGGGTTTTCACTGCAGGACTCTGCCTGGTAGCGCATAAACAAACACAACCACACAGTTATAATGGTAGATTCAGGCTTAATTAAACTCTATGTGAATTTAGGAGTGAACAGTGTTTGGAAAGTACTGTTGCCTAGTCTCCAAGCTGTTCAGATCCATGTTCATACATGTACCTGTAACTCTGACACACCTGTGTACGAGCAGCAGCAGGGCGAGGCCACGTAGCCTCCAGGCCAGAGTGGTGGCTGTGTCCAGGTCCAGGTGCTCAGTAGCGGGACGAGAGAAGAGGAAGACCTGGGGGGTCTGCTGGTAGGGGAACTGGGGGGGCTGGACTGAGGAGGGGTCGTCATACACTTCAGACTGGCACAAGAGAAGCACATGTACAATTTAAGACGTTATATTCATGAACATTAATGTGTGCTGCAAAGACAAGATTGCATTTAGGTTGGATTTATGGTTTAATTACGAAATATACTTTGGAATCATGTTTCATTTTCCATTTTTGACATAATAAATTGTGCGTCAGACTTATTGAGCCAAAGTGCTTCAAACCTGCATTCTGTCCAACAGTCAGCAGGGGGCGACTCTTCTGGTTCAAAAAGAAGTTTGATTCTATAGAAGCCTATTAGAAAATGACTACTTCTCACTTGATTTGTTACCTTAGTAAACATTTCCCTAATAAGTTTATGGTCTCAGTCGCTACTTTCACGTCTCCTTCAATACAGCATGGCGTTCACTTTGTAAATTAAGGTCCCATGTAGAACTAAACAGTGGAGCTGCATTGTGACTGACGTGTAGCTGCCATATAGACATGTGAAGTTTCCACAACTCCACTAGCCACTAACTGACTGTTTATTTCAGCTCTACTCAGAACTTCAGATACACAGAAACCTTTGCTAAAGCACAGTAGTAGCTCTGTATGTCTTCTTTACCACTAGTGGAGCCTCCATGAGCTGCAGGAAGGAGTGGAGGCTCAGGGTAGACAGGGGTTTCCTCATGCAGGTCAAAGGGCAGCGCTCAGAGGTCACTGGGGTCATGAGCCCACTGTGGACTCTGCAGTGGAGGAACCACACCCTAGACGAGTGGGACGATTCGTTTACACTGAAAGACAAATACAGAGATACATGTTCTAGTGAAAACATTATTTAAATTTTGGCTTTACCTGCCTTAGAATCAACTAACTGAAGACCGTTGTGTGTTTAGTTATAGAATTAGATTTTAGCATTTACAGGTACCGCATATTCTTCATCATTTCTTCCAAACTAATTCAGTCATTCATTTACACCCTGTCAGACAGTCTGAACATCTACATTACTGGAACATCAGTGATCCCCACAAATGTGCCAGTAATAGGACTACATTTTCTATTTATAAACAGAAGAGCTGTTTGTGGAATTCAGTGCCATTCATCATCTTGGTTTAATTTCAATTAACATCTTAAACCCTAAATTACAAAGGTGGACACATTCAGAATACATATTCTGTTAATAATATAGTCATTTTGTGTACAATCTGATCAGCCACAACTTCAAAACCACCTGCCTAATATAGTGTAGGTCCTCGTCACGCTGCTATAAAGGCTGTGACTTACTGAACTCCACAGACCTCTGAATGTGTCCTGAGGTATCAGGCACCAAGATACTAGCAGCAGATCCTTTCAGTCCTGGAAGTTGTGAGGTGGGGTCTCCATAGATGGGACTAGGTTTTCTATCACATCCCACTGACACTTGATCAGATGGAGAGCTGGAGAAGTTTGAGGCCAATTCAGCATCTTGACTTTGTCATGTTCCTCAAACCATTCCTGAACAGTGTTGCCACAATATCCTGTTGTTATAACGCGGCTGTTTGGGATCAGTATAGCAAAGCAATTTATTGCTTAGTGTCATAATTAAAAGAAAAGGTGATAACAAAAGAAATAAAACAGGGCTGGTGGATGTTGCTCAATCAAAGAACAAAATAAAAACAAACAAAGGCTAACAGAGTTACAAAACTAGCTCAAACAAAATAACTAAACTCCATAGCCAAACTTAAAGACAATAGCAGCACCCCTGGCTGACAAAAGTAACTAACAAATGGGTGCAAGTAAAAAAAAAAAAAATCAAAAAAGTGCCTCAGCGTAAGTAGCCATTTCAAAACGGCTACAGTAAATGAAAGATGACAAGTAACTTCTAGCATAGTTGGTCAGCTAGTAATAGAAGTTACATATTTGAATGAAACACAAAGACAAGAGATGCACTAAGGCAAGCTGCTCATGTGAAACCATAGCTGCCCTGATTGTGGGTTTGGTATTTAAACCCAGGTCTGGTGATTGCTGCAGTCTATTTGGAGGAGGAAACTGGGTGGTGGACCAATCAGGCACTGCAGTAGGTGGAACAAGGGCTCCAATCATCCACAAGTAGAGACAAGTGGGGTCTGGAACAGCTTGGGGCTTTTTTCTGGCTCCACAAGCTATCTCCCCACACAGAGGCTACAATGAGTGCACCACAGAGCCACTAGGGGCCGTGACACCTGCTGACAGAGGCCACTTCTTCAAAGAATATCACCACCATGAAGGGTTCTATGTGGTCTGCAGCCATATTTAGGTAGAAGCTACGTGTCAAAGTAACATCCACATGAAAGCAGAACAATCACCTGTTCATCCTGCTGCCATCTTTTCCTCAGAGAAACAACAAACACGCACACAGTTATCCAGATGATGGAAAGAAAACATGATTCACCAGATAAGGCCACCATCTTTCAGTGCTCCATGTTGCAGTTCTGACACTCATGCACTCACTCTATGAGCTTTTAATGGTAGACAGTATGTACAGTCTGATTAGTTTTCTGACAAACTTTGCTCTTCATGCACATTAATGAGCCTTATTCGAGTTCCAACTCCATCTCTGGTTCACCAGTTGTCCTTCGTTAGACCACCATTGGTAGGTGGTGATGATGACAATGCAGAACACTTTCCAGTCTACGTTTTCTTCCTGGTCAGGTCAGTTTTCAGGCTTAAATTTACCTCAGACTCAACCTATGTTTGAATCTGACCAGCTAAAAAAATGTCTTTTTTCCACAGTTCCTCCATAAAAGTTCCTCTTTACTGCTACATTGTGAACATGAGTCATTCTGCAGTGCAGAGCAGTTTATGGCAAGTTTAGCATATTTTTAGGTCATATGGTTTTCAGTGTAAAGTCTGTACAGTATTTCAGTCAGCACACGTGCTTTTGATGGCAGTGCAATAAAAATAAAGCTGATCAACTTTAACCAGTATCTGTAGATGCACGTAGTAGCAGCATATGTAAGATCTACTTCAAAGACTCTACTCAAAAAGTTCTCCTGTTCTCTGTTAATAAAATGTTTTCTTGACTTGTGCTGTAATACTTCATTCTTCATATCATACTGTATGTTAATGTGCTGCTCCTTGTGAAGTGATATAATCTGTGCTTGATGTCTCTGGTTGTCATTTCAAACTCATAAATAGGGACCTGTTGAACTTTCGCCTGATGCCTGATTCCATTTGTTAGGTTCATTCAGTGTTTCCAACAATAAACCTGCTTTTCTCAGACAGAACATACAATTCACACTGGAGAAAAGAACATAAAGAACAGAACTTACCCTAAATGCTTCAATACTGGGCCTCCTGTTATGAGGATGAACTGATATTTGGATCCATACACATATGCTGTCTCCATGATCGATCTGTGCTCTGGAAAGTAAAGTAAAACAATTAGCAGAAACTATACAAAAAGTTTAATGAGTGATTTTGGTGCATCAATCACCTCCTACCTTGTGTCCCCAGACTTTGAACGTAACCCAGCACAATGTCCTTCTTCCATCTGGCTGCCTTCTCCATGGCCAGGAGATCAGCATCTGTGTGGACGTACTTCACCTCATCACGTAGAATGGCGCTGAAATGGAAAGAGACAGAACCTGTTTTCAAGCTAGTTTTATTTGATATTTTCGTTAGAGTCAACAAAGCCCACAAAAAGACTAAAAATAGCCATGTGTTAAAACTTTTTCTCAATATTTTTTGGCTTCCACTCGGCCCCAAACCCTTGGATTCCTCTAAATCAAGAGTGCAAACATGCAGCCCGTGGGCCAAAACCGGCCCTCCGGAGGGTCCAATCCGGCCCTCAAAGTGTCAAAATTACAGAGAAGACATTAACTACAGATTGTAAATTTATAAAACTATAAATTTAAAAACATTTCTAGACCATGACAAGTTGTTTTGATCACAAAGTAAAACGCAAGATTGTTCATTGTTCTTTTGTATCTCATTTTGTCGTATGTCGTTTTGTTTCTCGCAGGTCATTTTGTGTCTCGTTTTGTAATATTTTGTCTTGTTTTTGATGTTTTTTGTCTTTTTTTGTCTGACTTTTGTTGTTTGTCTCAAGTTTTTTGTCGTGTTCTGTTTTGTTTTTTCTTAAGAAATTTCAGGTTGTTCATAATGTTTTGTAAAAAGATAATTCTTTAAATGTGAACTTTTGTTGCACCAAACCAAAGGAAAAATGTGAAGTTGTGGTTGTTTGTTGGTTATTATGCTGTGATTTTACTGTTGAGGCCCACTTCAGATGAAACTGGGCTGAATGTGGACCCTGAACTAAAATGAGTTTGACACTCCTGCTCTAAATCTATACATAACTGCAAACATTTTTCTTTCCCATAATAAAGTTACAGCCTCACTCAGCTCATTATAACTCGGGGAGCATTGCTTACTCACAACAGAACTTCAGAGACGATTGAGTTGACGTCAAAGACAGTGTCCAAATCAAAACTCAGGAACTCCTTACCACCTCTGCAGACAGAGAGAAATGGACACAGTAAGAGAAACATTATAACACACACCTGACCAAACACACTCCACTGCTAGTTTTGCTAAAACTAATGCAATCTAACACAGCAGTCCTGCAACAAACTTTCAACTCAGGAAGGGTATAATGTGCAGTTTTTATGGAAACTGCTTAGAGAGGTGTTGATTTAACTTCACACTCATTATGGAGGTTGTAGTTTGTGACGTTGTTGAATTGTACATTATACTGAGAAATGTTTCTATTATTTTGTCCTGCTCAGGCATGTCAATGAGGACAGCCTAAAAAATATCTTCGATAGCTCCAACTGCGACTGCACTCGTACTTTTGAAACTACAGTGACTCATCATTAGTAGTAGTCCATTCAAATTTAGTTTAATTTGAATCTGAACCAGAGTTTTTCATATTGTGGTGCAGGAGATTTGACTAATACACGGATATGAGAGGCTGCATGTCAACAGTCCTGCCATTACTACACAACTTACCTGAACAGAAAAGCCGTGTGCAGAAGTCTTTCATCTGTGCAGTACGTTTGTACCAGCTCTTTATTACAGTTGACCTAAACAACAAGAACAAAAAAAACTAATTCTTATTCCACACAGTCACTTGCTGGTTATCTACATCCAAATTCTGAAGTGAAAAAAACTTGAAACATCACGACGTTAATGTGGACTTCTATGACAGATGGCACTCATAGCACCGAGGGGACTACAGTTACCGTGCCAACCAGGACTCCGTAATCCTGCAGAGCCTCAGCAGACTTCTCCAACTCCACCAAGAACAAAGAGATGGTTGGAGAGACTGGAAACAGGAGAGGGGACGGAGAGAAATGCTGTTATTCTTGATTAGTGAGTTAAAAAGATGCTGTAATTAGCAGATACTAGACTGCGTTAGTATCTCTTATCATTCATATATTTTTATTTATTTATACATTTTAAGATGAAATGGATGCCGCATTATAACAGATATTTCTGTAACTCTGCCATTTTTGCCAATTAGCTCTTACACTGCGGTCAGAGATATCGTTTTAATATGAATAAATAAGTGAATATTTTGAAAATCTCCACCATGCTTTCATAATTAAATTAAGTCAATCACCTTGTGCATCACCATGTACTGTAATCCTCTGTGGCGCTTCTACTATTCTGCCTCTTTGGTGGGTATAAAGGGAAACCCATTAGAAGTGCAGCACCACCTTTGACTGCAAGCACTCGACATTACAAGCTTCGTGAAGTTACATGTCAGGGTGGTGCTGTTGAGCTGAATCTTATTTTATTAGTGTATAGAAAACCTTATTTAAGTGGTCTTGAAGTATATCCATTAACAAATATGCTCGCATTCTCGCCTTTGAATAATCCCAGTAACACATTTGTTTTGCAAATACACTGACAGGAATGTGAATTAACCTTTTCCACAGAATGTCACACACACATCACAAGGTTTTCATCCCATATGACCACATGCAAGCATTTGATGGCATGTTGTGCAACACCAGAAAACAACGCATAGCTCTGTTTTGCACTGCCTCTTTTGGTTTTAATACAACACTTTCAGATCTCCATAGAAAAGCCTCTGAAAAAAAAACTCCCTCAATCTTTTCTTGCATCTCCTCGGGTTGTTCAAAAAGACTGATAGCACTAGCACTGTATAACCCTTAATATCTCATGTCTGATATTAAAGAGAGTGATGACAAATGTACTGCTTAAGCATGTGTTCTAAATGCAAATATACCTTGGTGCTCAAAATAGATAAACATCATCTTCCCAGAGTGCAGTTTCTCATAAAAGTCTGCAGCTGTGTATTCGATGAGGTCTGACATGTTGGCCTTTTCTGTGCATCCTCCTGACCTCATCCACAGCAGGAAAACAGCAACGCACATCCACATCATGGAGAACAGAGTTTGCTGTGCACTCTGGAAATGAATAACAACTCTGTTATGAAATTAAATAAGCAAAAAGTAAATACCAGCATAGATAAATAAACAGCAGAAAAAATGAATAGTTTTGTCTGTGCATCAATGTTTGGCAGAGAAATATGATTAATTCAACTCCAGCTGGGACAGTGCTGCATTTCTTATGTTTGAAGTATAGTAAACTACAAAACATTAGTTGTAAACAAACCATAGAGATGTAAAACACTCAGGATTTCATCATTTGACCTGCACCATGTCATACATAATTGATCCACACTGTCGGTCCGCTTAATTAAACTGAATAGGTACACACGTCGCAGCAAAATTAGCAAAAAAATAAATAAATAAAAAGACAACAAACATGCTAGCTGAACTTTACCTGAGAAAGGAGAGTTAGGGAGAAAGTTAACTTTTGTCTTTCCAAGTGGAAAACACGCCATAAACCAAAGGTAAACCCATGGTAAAGAGTGAAAATAACATTATTACGCTACTTAAGAGCAAAAGCGTATCTTTGGAGAGTAAAGTCCAGCAGAAAGTCCGATATTTGCGCTTTTGGTTTAGTTCGTAACGCAACGTAGAGTGATGTTAGCTCATTAGCTATGCTTGTTAGCTGTTGGTTGATGGATGTTCGTCCACGTTTATATAAAGCTAACGGTTAGCCTACGCTAATATATGTAAATTTAAAATATGTATGATGGTTTATGTCCGTAGGGGATTTAGGCCACCGATAAAAGTTGCTTGTAAGGTTATTTTTCGCACGGTTACAGACTGAAACATGGTAGAATCAGTCTCAGAAGAATGATGCTCCAGCTCCTGTAGTCTGTAAGACAGTAAGTTGTCATAGTTACCACAGCGCTTCCTGCAATTCTTTCATAATAAAATTCACAATTGAAAAATGTTTGTTAATCGTCCGAACCACCTTGTACGACAAATGTGCACATCATGTTGTAAGAATATATAGTTTATGAAAGTACTACTGCTTTATACTTGTTTTCTTTAACAATTTTCTATGTAAATACAATCGCTCATGTTTTATCTTGAAATCATAAGCACTTTTGTAAGTGTTGGTTCCTTTAACTTCACGCAACTTTCTGCAAATTGTTTTGCTGCGTCTTTCTGCGAAAGACGCCCACGTGTTTCATTAAACCAATCAGAGCAGAGATTAGTTTTGACTTGAACAACCGACCAATCACGAGCGTGTGGAGGGCGGGAACATCCGCAGCTGACATCATCATGAACCAATGAAGTGAGACAGTTGCGGAGGTTGGGCTGCATGATTATCGAATGAGCTTACGTCTTTGTTGAATTGTTAGAGTTAGCTAGGAAACTAGCTGCAATTCGTGGCTCTGTAGTCAGCTGTTTGCCACTAAAGTGAGGCGAGAGTCGAGCCAAGATGGCGGCACACCAAGCGGCAGTTTCCTTTTTAATTAGGAATAAGGGGCGGGTCTAAAACTGCATCACAGCTGATCTGGAGGTTCTTCCCCCCTCAAGTTGTTTTTTGCAGAGAGCAGCTTTGCAGAGAATCACAGGGGGACCTCTCTCTTGTTTTCTGTCTGTCTTTCTTGTTATTTTTAACCCAGCGCTTCTCAAAACGAGATCCAGGTTTTTCTTCAGCCCTGAATCGAATCTGAATCCCAGCGCACTTTCAGAATGCCACTTCTATTCAGAATAAACTGCTTTTCTCGCAATTTTTCACTCGAACACCAGCGTCTTTTTGTCATCCACGGTGAATTTCGCTCAGGTCTGACCCACTTTTAGCGTGTTTGCCTCCACAGCATCCCATGTGTTGAAGCGAGCCGCCAGTGGAGATGTTTTCGGCAGGCGAGGAGGTTAATTCCCGTTTGTTTACCTCAGTGAAGGAGTCCTCCGGAGCTGCAATCTCCCCAACACTAGAGCTCAGTCTCACTACCATCTACACCGTCCTCTACTCCTTCCTGTTTGCGTTCGTCTACCTGCAGCTCTGGCTCATTCTGCACTACGGACACAAGCGCTTCAGCTACCAGAGTGTGTTTCTGTTTCTGTGTTTGCTGTGGGCAGCGCTGCGGACGACCCTCTTCTCTTTCTACTTTAAAAATGTGGTGCAGGCCAACCAGCTGCAGCCTCTGGCCTACTGGCTGCTCTACTGCTGCCCTGTCTGCCTGCAGTTCTTCACCCTCTGCCTGCTCAACCTCTACTTCACACAGGTAAGAGTCTGTGGTCTATGTGTGTGTGTGTGTGACCTGATTCCATAAAACAGCTGACAGTGCAATTTTCTGCTCATTCTTCACATTTGATTTCACCTCCAAGGCTTCATTTAACTTCCTTGCATTTAAATGTCGCTGTAAGTCTATTGTCTTGCATTCTGTGGAGGAGTCCTATTAACTCCCAATGCCCTGTGGACAAAAAAGGCTCAAAGGATGCTATCCATAATGGCACTTTAACAACAACTATATCAGAATTTGCTGTAAACAAACATCATTTATCAAAACTACAGCCCCCATGAGGCTTCGACTGTGCTTCTGCAGCCTTGAATTGAAGACGTCATCAGCTTTTGGGATATTGTGGTGGACATTTTTTACTATCTGCACACATTTTATCGACAGAACGCTTCAGCTGGGAACATTTCAGCATAGCAGGTTAATTAGTGAGGGAAATGCTGTTAGACGGAATGCAATATTTTTTATGTGGGTAGCTGTTTTCATTTAGAATAGGGTGAGGCCGCCGTGTCAAAGCATTGTGGTTATGTGGAAGTAGCATTTAGCTGAAAGGAATATTACAAAGTTTGTTTCATCAGCTTCTTTTCGCGAGGTCAGCTTAGAAATAATCCACATAAGACTTATCATTTTTACACTCGCAAAATTATGAATTTGCTTTACAGGTGCTAGTAGGTGCAATCTGACGAGCTGTTTCCACCTTTTTTCAGCCATTATGCTGCACTGAGCTAACGAGCAGCTGACTATAACTTCATATTTACTGGATGGACGAAAATGTCCAACCCAATCCTTTAAGCAAGTCAAAATGTAGTGTTTTACTGGGCCTGTGTGAGCTTGTTAAAGCCTCCTTAGATGAAAATCCTTTTTTTTACCCTGTTAACATGACTATATGGTGTTTTTATATGCTGGAAGACATGTCAGGAGATGAATAAGCAGCCAAAGCGATAGCTGAGCGTTTCCACCTTAAAACTGCTGTGTACCAAGGACAGCCTCAAAAACACAAACTCAGATTTCCAGGGTTTCATACATAACAAACCTCAGTGAGATTTTCTCTGTCATTATACACTCCAATATTACAATTTATCATTGTGTAGCATAGCATAGATGTAGGTGAGCTGGTGTGCTTGAGCTGGGTGGAGAGAGATGCATTGACTGTTCATGTATTGTAGAGGAAGCAACAGTGTAGAGTTACATGGAAGCCATTTTAAGGCAGGAAGAGACTATTTTCACAGAAAACATTCTAAATAAGTTAATCAATGACCGAAGCAGACCGTAATAAGCTTTAGAGGGGCTGTTTGGTGGACTTTGTTTCCTTTGGACAGAACCAAGCTAGCTGTTTCCACCTGTTTCGGTCATTATGCTAAGCTAAGCTAACCAGCTCTTGACTGTATCTTCATATTTAATGGTTGAAAATGACAAAGGTCTGAAAAACTATTCTTTTAACCCTCGTGTCGTCCTGCGGGTCAAAATTGACCTGTTTTAAAGCTTGAAAATATGGGGAAAAAAAACATATTTTCACAGTGAAACTTCTGATGTCCACATTTTCAACATTTTTGGAAAATCTTCGAACATTTTTTGATGGAAAAAAGAAATGTTAAAAATGTTTCTTAAAAACATTCACATAAAAATCAACCAAATGATTTTTTTGTGAATGTTCTTAAAGAAAATATTTGAACTTTTACTGATATATATGTAATCATTTTAGATATTTTTAGGATTTTTTTTGAAGATTTTTACTCATTTTTTGAAAAAAATTTTCAAATTTGGCAAGAATTTTCTTGCCAAATTTGGGGGATTTTTTTGAAATAAAACTTTTAAGGGAAACTTTTAAGGAATTATTGGAATTTTCTTCCTGAAGGTTTTGCAAATTTTCAGAAATTTGGGGAATTGTTTTGCTGAATTTTTGGATTTTTTTCAGACAAGGAAACAGTATTTTTTGGTGCCCGTAAATGAGGACAACAGGAGGGTTAAGCTAGTCATGGTAGTAGTTATGCAGCATAGTAACTCTAAACTCAAGTTTTTGCTTAAACAATTTCTGCAATAGCAGCATTACTAAAGTCTGTATTGGCAAGTTTCACCAATCGGCAGCTATCTTGGTAACATGCCTGGGCTGTTATTTTGGACCAAATAGACCAATGGATAGAGAGTCTTAACTTAACTGGTCAGCAAAACATAACAACTATATGTCCAGAATCACCAGACAAATCTGATAGAACTGCTGAATATGTTTGGTCACTTCCCCAAAATAAGGTTTAAAATATTTTTTTCTCAGGGTTGGACACAGCACACTTCTGTCACAAAGCAGATGATTGGTTGTTTGGTGCGAGGGCCAGGACCTGCCATCAGCCACTATCTTGGAATTCTAACAGATTTCTGTTCAGGGCTTTTTAAGTGGTGACAAAAAAGGTTCAAAGGTTGAAATGTGGTTACTGTGTTTAAAATCAACCATTGTGCTCCGTAGAACTGTGGCCTCACTTGTTTTTAGTAGTTTTTAGGTTGCTTTTTGGTTTAAAAACTCTGCAAATAAACTCAGTTCATGTCCTGGTGTGACAGAGGGAGCCTTACTTGTGTGAAGTCCCGGCCTCCATTGATATTTCCTGTTCAGTAAGTGGACTGGACTCCAGCAAATGTCCCTGCATGTTGTCACAAACTATGTGCGAAAGAGAAGAGAGAAGGACACAGTTGGTCAGTCACAGTTGTTTAACACCTGCCCACTCCAAATGCCAAAGACCTGTTTGTTTCTCTGTCGGTAGCACCTACATGCTTTGGCACTTTCAGCTACCACCACCATCCAATCACCACTCCAAAGAAAACAGAGTATAGTTTGTGTCTTATTTACATATGTGGTGAGCAGAAAAGGAAGCTCGTCCAAATGGCTGAGTGTAGATTTGGAAATGAAACCAACCGTGTCATATGACTGCTGAATAGACCAGTTAAACTACACTCACTTTCAATCAAAGTAAACATTTTTGGCATTAAAACAGTGACAACAGCCATTTTCCTTTTCTTTTCACAGAATGTTCGTCCATATCTGCTACACCTGCCGTCATAGGTTCAAACATGTGCATCTACTTCCATGTTAGAAATACCATGTGACTGCTCAGCTCAGTGAACAAATTTTTCCTGTTTGTGGTTTCATGTCTGGCCAGTTCAGATCTGAGTAATATATCAGATTTATACATTTTTTCCTCAGCTCAGACTGAAGTATTTGTGTAAAAAAGTGCATATACAGCCTCTGTAGTATCAGAAATGTTTGTTAAGGTCTTGTATTTTAGCATTAAAGCTACGATAATCAATATTTTTTAGATTAACAGTGGCTCAGGTTGCACCAAGTTAGCAAAAGATGAGCAAAGTGGAGCATTTATAAGTTTGTGAATTTGATTGGCAGAATATCAAAAGTATTGTTCCTGTAAATGGACGTAAACCACCACCTATTATATCTTAAAGCTACTGTAGGCAGAAATATGAAAATACAGCCCTCTTCCTGCATACTTTGTCCAGCCACACCCTTAATCATGCACATTTTTAAGTCTCAGTACAATTTAAATGGGTGAGTTTTTAGAGACCAAAATCATTTCTGATGTGTATTTCTGCTGTACAACTGGACCTTTTTACATGGGGGTCAACAGGGACACACTCGCTTTTTAAACCTGCCTCAAGTGGACACATGTGGAACTGCAGTTTTTACAGCCTGCACTGTGGCTTCTGTGTCTGAGATTTTCCACTTGCTAGAGGATCATTTTTATTTAGGAAACAGTGACTTGCTGTATGCTTTTACAGCTACACAGCAGATTCAAATTAAGAAACCTGAAATAATTAAAAAATAAACGAATACCACCTTGGTTTATTTACTGTCAGTTCATAGAGATAAGCCTGTGGTGAAGGGCTTTGTTTGAATGGGACAGATTCCAGAAAGGCTGGAAACCAGCATCTTCAGCTGTATTTATGAGACAGACTGAGCCTGCATTGCATTTAAATTAAATAAGGGGCAACAGGAAGAATGTTTTTACATCATAATTTATTACCTGATTGGCATATGTTCAAAGTATAATGCGGATCATAACCTAGAGTTTGTCTTGAGAAGGTAAAGCAGCAGGACTTTGCTCTTATTTCCATTCCACGTGTTCATCTGATGTCACACACAGTTCCTATATTAGCACTTCACTGCTGAACAGTGCAGTTTAACTCGCTGAAAGTAATAAATGCTGTGAGCTGAAAACTGATGAGCATCATGCCACTGCTGTCTGACACACAAGCATGTTTCGAAATAGTCGTTTTCTGACGAGTCAGACGTGAGCACTGACCTGTGATTTACTTCCCCATACTGCATTTCACCCTCTGCTCACCATGGAAAAGGATAATGAGTTACATCTGCTGAGATAAAACACATCAGCAAATCCAACAATTCTCACCATCGACTGAGAGAACAACTGTTGGTTCGACGCACACACAGAGGCGAACATATAGCGCACATGAAGTATAGAGTCCAGCAGTGCTGTGTTGACTGGTTGCTTCATTTCTAGGTTACACATTCCCTCCTTCTGGCCTACATTCTCACACAAAGGGCTGAGTGTGTGTAGTGTGTATCTGTGTGTGTTTAAACTGAATGTAGACAACATTGAGCTCCGTTTGTGGCCGCTGTAAATATGATATCATGTCAAAAAGATCATTAATCATTAAAATGTCTGACAGATAAGAGACAGTACAGTAAAAATCTGCCTGCCTGGATTCTTCTTTCTCTTTAGGCTTCCTAATATCTACATTTAATTAACCATCTTTCAAAGGTAAATCATTCCAGGAGGCGAGTGAACTGGATCAGTGGAGGCCACTGAGCCTTTTGTACATTTAAACTGGACTTGTGCACAGTTTGATGTTTGTTAAGGTCAATACTGATAACACATTGGCAACAAGGCAGCTGATAGTTAATAGATAGCTGACATTTTAGCTTGTCTAAACAGTTTGTAAGATCATTTTCATGCCAGGTGATGCAATTAAACACATATTGAGGAGAGGTTGTGATGTTGTTGGACAAAACAAGCAAATGAAAATGTCATTTTGGACCTTGGAAAGTTATAACAAGCATTATTTGCTATTTTACAATCTGTAGCATGTCCCTTCTCGTGGCCTAACCCTCCTGTTGTCTTCATTTACAGGCACCAAAAATATTGTTTCCTTGTCTGAAAATACCCAAATTTCTGAAAATTTGCAAAACCTTCAACAAGAAAATTCCAATAATTCCTTAAAAGTTTCCCTTAAAAGTTTTATTTTTTTTTTTAAATCCCCCAAATTTGGCAAGAAAATTCTTGTAAATATTTTCAAAAAATGAGTGAAAATCTTCCAAAAAAATCCTAAAAATATCTAAAGTGATCACATGTATATATCAGTAAAACTTATAATATTTTCTTTAAGAACATTCAGAAAAAAATCAACCAAAATCCAGCGAATTTCGCGGATTTTGGTTGATTTTTTTGTGAATGTTCTTAAGAAAGACTTTTAACATTTCTTTTTTTCCACCAAAAAATGTTCAAAGATTTCCCAAAAATGTTGAAAATGTGGACATCAGAAGTTTCACAATGAAAATATTTTTTTTTCCCCACATTTTCAAACTTTAAAACAGGTTCCTTTTACCCGCAGGACGACACGAGGGTTAATGCCACAGATGTTTCCATTCTGAGACACATCGACCAGCTGATAGTGACAAACTGCTTTCAAACCCAACTTAGATTTGTGCATTTTTTCATTTTGCTGCTACATTTCCACCTCCTCTTTAAATTATATGTACAGTACTCTTCACTGAGGAAAAAAACAGTTTGAAAAAGAGAGAACCGAGGAATTTACATGTTTTGTTCCTATAAAGACACCTCATGCCGTTGCATGAATCTGCCTGTGACTCTTCATTTGCATATAACTGAATTTAAAATTCAACTATTTGCATAAAGCAATGTTTTTGGCACAGTCAGTGTAACTCTAACTGCTGAGCACATTAGCTACTGGCTAATATATTCTGTTTATTGGCAATTTTAATGGGGAAATGTGACAATATAGAACATTAGATGACAGATATTTTTGCAGAGATTTTGCAGTGTACAGTACAGTGTCCCTTTAACGGTTCTGATTGTGTCAGAGTACAGCTTCATTGTCCCAGAGGGGCAATTTGGCTCACAGACAGCAGTCAGTGAGTCATAAAATACAAAAACATCAGTGGCAGAAGAAGCCTTTAGATCCTTTACTTGAGAAAACAACAGTGTAGAAATACTGCGTTACAAGAAAATATCCTGCATGATCAATCCTACTTAGGTAAAAGTACATTTGTATTAAATGTAGTAAAGGTAAAAGTCCTGGTTTGGTCCCTTTGAATGATATATTATTAGATGTGCTATCATTAGATTATTAATTGTGATTCATCAGTGTGTCAGCAGCATGTTACTGTTGGAGCTGCTGCAGGTTTAATCTACTTTATATCTAGTTTTATATCCAGGAACAGCAGATTAATGTGAAAGGAAACACATTCTTATCCACAAATCTGTTTTCAGTTTTTCTGTAACCTTTAATTTTTGCTGAGATATTGAATACTTGGAACATTTATTGAAAAGCAAGGAGAAGTTTAGAGGCAAAAATCACTGCTCAGAGACATCTATAATGTGACACTGCTTTTTGGAAGAAGCCACACCAGGTTTAATCTGTAATTATGTGATGTATTCTAAAAGCTTAAGATAATTTGTTGTGCAAAATCATGAACTTAAAGCCTAGTGGAGGAATAAGTGCAGTATTTACCTCTGAAATGTAGTAGAGTAGAAGAAGAAAGGAACATAAAGTGGAGTAAAGGTAAAGTATTTAGCTCTTTACACGATAGAAAACCTACACAAATACATTTAAATAACAACGGTATAAAGGAAAAACACACAATAGGGCCCATAACCAGCCAGGTCAGATTGCTTTTTTTTTTTTTTTTTTAAGAGGCAGTGGCGTATGAAATAGAAGACCTCATGTATACCTGTTACTGCCTCCTCTAGGAGCTGAAGCGTCCATCCGAACAGAAGCGGATTAAACTCTCTGTGGGTAGAGGCTCCTGGAAGTCCTCCAAGCTTCCTGTGTGACTTTGATGAATACATGAGGCCATTTCAGGCCAAGCTGCAGTGCTGAGAGGTGGACTGGGGGATCACGGCCTCCCAGACTGAAGCCTGGTCCACACAACCAGTAGAGAAGCCTGTTAGAGAGCAATCAACAATTAACCCTCGTGTCGTCCTGCGGGTCAACATTGACCCGTTTTAAAGTTTGAAAATGTGGAAAACAAATATATTTTCACAGAGAAACTTCTAATGTCCACATTTTCAACATTTTTGGGAAATCTTTGAACATTTTTTGAAGGAAAAAAAAAGAAATGTTAAAAATGTTTAAGAACATTCACAAAAAAAATCGCTAGATTTTGGTTGATATTTATGTGAATGTTGTTAAAGAAAATATTAGAAGTTTTACTAATATGTATGTAATCACTTTAGATATTTTTAGGATTTTTTTGGAAGATTTTTACTCATTTTTTTAAAAAATATTTACAAGAATTTTCTTGCCAAATTTGGGGGATTTTTTAAAAATAAAACTTTTAAGGCAAACTTTTAAGGGATTATTGGGATTTTCTTCCTGAAGGTTTTGCAAATTTTCAGAAATTTAGGGAATTTTTTTGCTGAATTTTGGGATTTTTTTCAGACAAGGAAACAATATTTTTTGCTCCCCATAAATGAGGACAACAGGAGGGTTAAAAAAGCATAACTTGGAGCACCTTGTCCAGATTTATAAGTCAGCTGAGGGTTACATAGAAAGGTTATTATTAGTTCTAATTGTTACTTCTACATGATCGTCGTGGCCGCTTTGGTAAATGAGAAAAGGTTAAGACCAGAAAAATTGCTCAGACAGAGATTTGCCACACAGAAAAGCATTAATGAGATCAGTTTCTGTGGCACTCTGGTGTAAGCAATGATCTCAGTCTGGCCTCATTAGAAAACTTGTCGTGAGCAGTTCTGCTTTATGGCATTACTGGACATAACGTGTTGTTGCATCACTTCTGTTACCAAGTGTTTAATTTGGTAGATTAGCCCAAACAGACATTTTTATCTGCTTATTTTATCTACAAAATAGCTACAAATTCAACTGAATTTCGCAAAAATTTACTCTTTGCCTTCCTATTATTATTTGTCCTTACTATTTTTACAAGACTAAAAATACTTTTTTTTAATATAAATTTGCATTAATGTAATGATATATTCCTAAAGATGTCACATATTTATCCCTGCCGGTCACCTGATGTATGACTTTGTTGTTCTTTGTATTTATTCGTCTCATTCTTATTTGTGTTATTGAATGTTTACTGTAATGTATTTAGGTGTGTATCGCACCAAAAATTCAGCCAGTTTACTAATGGAAATAAATTGTAACTGCAAAAGGAAGCAGTGTGTCAGTTATACACAGTACTATATAATGTGGGTCCTTCTTGTATTTCTTTGCTCTTGGATACTCTAATTTTTCTCGTATAATTTGAACAAATGCTACAAATTGTACATCTCTGTGTGTGTTTACTTCAGTGACTTGCAGGAATGTCCCTAAGCTCCGTTAGGTTCACACTCTGCTCCGAAATCAAACCCACCCGCCCTTTTCCTCCTTGTCTGCCTCCTCATATTTGGCATTTTTGCATTCTTTAATGCATAAAATAAAAATAAATGACTCTAGTGATATGTTTGTGTTGTCTTTCTTTAGGTGATGTTTAAAGCTAAAGCCAAGTATTCCCCAGAGCTCACCAAATACAAGTAAGTCTGTTCTAATCTCTTGTAATCCTCATTGGTTTTTAGGAATTGTCTGTATCTGCATCCAGAAACGTGCAGGTTTCATTTTGTCCTTGATGGTTCGAGACAGAAATTCAGAATATGGTTGTAAGAGTTTAATAAATAATCACCATCCTTCCTCTTCTCTACAACCACACTCTGTCTTTTATGTTCTTATCCCTCCACTACACACACACACACACACACACACACACACACAGATGGTTTGCAGCTTCAACACCATGAATTTTAATTAGTTGTTGTTTATGAATAAAGTCTGATTTTTGGCCGTGCTCTCACCGTCTTGTGTGTATTTGCCTCCCTCTTCTTCTCTCTCCAGGGTTCCTCTGCGTTTGTTCTTCCTGTGTCTCAGTATATTTTTCCTGGTGGTGAATTTAACATGTGCATTGTTAGTGCAAGGAGCTCTGGAGCGCTCTGAGTCACCGAGGTAAACAGAGATAAAAATACCAATAACAAAATGCTTTCTCCTCACCTAGTAATCACATTTATCCTCCACAGAGCAGCATTTTAATTATCTGTATACGTCTCTGCAGTGATGGAGGAATCAGACACGCAGTTTTGGCCCGAGTCCTGATCAACGACAGTCTGTTTGTCCTGTGTGCCATCTCTCTAGCCGTGTGCATCTTCAAGATCGCCAAGATGTCATCTGCAAATGTTTACCTCGAGTCCAAGGTAGAAATACAAGCAGGACTACATGGACCAATTATTGCACTTATGACTAATGCACCAAAAAACTGAAAAGATATTTCTGTTCAGGTTCTCATATTTAAGACAGAAGTCAGTGACCAGATAGTCATTATTCTCATCATCCTTTCTCCCCTTTCCTTGTAAATTTGACTCAGTTCTATAAACGGAACAATTCTGTATCCAAAGGGGGAATATGTACCCAATTTTTTAAGTTAACATGGCTAATTCCAGAGCTACAATGGCCTGTCAGTCCACAGTTAAGGATGTACAGATATTATTAGCATTTTTTATACTGTTCGGTTGTGTTACTGTTGTCAATGGGAACTTACAGTGAGTATACATTTAGATTAGCATGCAAAGGCTAATCTAGGCTAGAAATGCGGATAGGGTTCTGAGCTTGATCTTCAATCTCTGAAAAGGGATTTTCTGACTGAAAACTCAATGATATGCATCAATTTCGTGATGTTTCTTACTCTTAGGTTTAGTATGTTACAGAAATGAGTCCCTAATTTGAGTGCTAGCAGTAATGCTAAGAGATAGCCACTAGTTAGACCACCTAAAGTAAGACTTATACTGGTGAAATGGTGAAAAAAAACATAAAACATGTCACCGCAATGTCATATACAATCCCTGTATACGGACATTTTCAGTGTTTTTAAGTTATACAACTCAATACATACCAGTTACCACCTGTTAACAGATGAATTTCTGTATAGCACTTACTTTCACATTTCCTTTTTTTTTATCCTGACATAGCTATTTATCAGTTCTTGCCAACTGAGGCTACATATAGGCTTTTAACCAAACATGACCCTGTATTTACTAAATTGTGCACTACTTTTGTGGTTCACCATTTAGTTTTAATAAGACTGTATGTAAAGGTGAGAGAAAGTCAAAATAAGAGCAGCCATCTTGCGCTTATGCTAACATTTGCGACTACAGTTTAGTTAGAAGGAAAATGAACGTACTGAACAGAAGTTAGAGAAACCACACAAGCTGGTAATTCACACTTTTACATTTTTGTTTTCTACTTAGAAAACTCTTAGTGCTTGCTAACTAGCTCATGCCAGCTACTTTTTCAGCTAAGAGCAAAACCATATTTTAGTTTCGCTCCAAGCTAGCTCGCTAGCTAGCTGTAGCATTAGCATTAACCTGTGTATTGAGTTAGCACACAAAACAGACACATAACTTACCAGATAAATTAGTCCCTTCTCAATACCTGAGTTCTCGCAGAAGTTCTCCTTTTGTGGCTTGAAAAAGAAGACAATAATTTACAGTTAAGACCAATAACAGTCCTTCTGTGTTCTTCTGTGCAGCTTCAGAGTTCTGCGGTTCGTCTCTGAGTCTGTTTAGAGCGGCCATTAGGACATGCAGCCTTTTCATAGTAACTAATAAAATAACTTTGTATAACACAGTTCATACAGCAAATGTACATCGATAAAATGAAACAGAATAAAATGAAAGCTTTAAAAAAATTTAATAAATTGCAGTCAATAATAACATAAACTAAAATAAAAATAGAATAAAAAATAAATGAATAATAACATTTAAAAATCTAATTTTGGGAAAAATTTATTTGTGGTGTACTAAAGTGTTAAAAATATGAATTTATTCCTCCCCACTGAACAAACTATTGAGTATGTTATATATTATTATTATTATTATAAACTATTAACATAAATGTTGCCATTTGATGTATTGCACCAGAGTTAGCTTTAAGCTAATTTCCATCTGTAGTCCCTTGATAAATAGGATAGCAGTGATACTTCCTTGATATAGGAAGTAGTGAATGCATCAAGAGGGTGGCAATTTTCAAACAATCATAGAATTCCAGTGAAAAATAGCAGCCAATAGAAGCAGTGGTGCAAACCTAGACTAAACCCACTTACATTAGCATGAAGTTAATAACGTTGGCATGCTGCTATTTGCTTGTTGCACAACTTAATAACACTGTAGCCCCCTACTTGTGATTTTTAGTAACATGAGCATGAACATTCTCTACATGTATGTATCAATTTTACACTATATCTAACTTTACTTGCTGCAACGTAAAATGCAAAACATCAAAATCATTGTCTTGTTATAATGTGAACATGTACCGACACTTATGTCTCTCAAAATTTGATTTTTTTGGGCTCTAATCTGTCATTTTGGTCGTGCAGAGGTCTCAGTCATACTGGTGGATCCCATCTGTGCCCCATATCTGACATTAAATTACAGGCCACCAGCCAGCTGATGCATGAGCTTGTAATAAGCACAGTATCTCTCCCTCCAGGGTACATCAGTGTGCCAAGCGACAGCCATCGGAGCCGTGGTGATTCTGCTCTACACATCCAGAGCCTGTTATAACCTGGTGGTGGTGGCCCTGTCGCCGCAGGACAGACCCAGTCCCTTTAATTATGGCTGGTACAGCGTCTCTGATCAGGTATGAACCAGATGTGTTGGCTTAGAGATGGGACGGAAGCTTTTAGTCAGCCGGAGACCCACAGGGTGTCCAGACAATCCATCTTAGGAGATTTGGGAAAGCCAGTGGGGTAAAGGGCTTTGTTTGGCTATAAATAACCATGTGTGTCTCCTGACCTACATCAGGGCTCAGGCCTTGAGACAGACGGCCCTTTAAAGGGTTTCATTATGTGTGTTTGTGTGTATTTTTTTTTTTGGACAAAATACATAAGAATGGTTGTTTGATATGAACATAATCTGACATTACAAATGATTCCTTAAATCTGTTTACGGATCAGCTGGCAGTCCGACATTTGACCATCAGTTCGTCCCTTCTCTATGCATGTTTTAGTATTCTTATAATAACTGGATTTCTGGATTGTTCAGTGATTTTGCTGCTGTTGTCTCAGAAAGTAGTTTAATTTTATTTAACACGGCATCACTGGGTAGAATAATGTACTATTATGTTTTAATGCATCTAAGAAAATTTCAAAATTTGTGGTTACATTACAGTTGCATAATAAGACCGATGCCATTACTCATGTCTGTGCACTAATTTTGCAGCTAACAGCTTAGCTTAGCATAAAACCGGAAGCAGAATTTATGTTAAAGTTAAGTCCATTTTTTCATTTTAGTTTGAACACAGATGAATAAAAAACAAAATGCACGTGTACCTTTATAATTTTTGAGAGGATAGCCGTTTCTGCAGGCTAAGCTACGCTAATTCCTACCTGCTCAAGCCACAACAATAACCCCACAGATATGAAAGTGTGTGAATCTTCTCATTTAACGCTCAGCCACTGAAACTTATTTCCCACATTGTCCAGCTATTTTATCAAAACAGAGTGTGTGATTGTGTGTGTGTTGAAGGCTGACGTACAGGAGATCAGCGGTGAGGCCTACATCGTGTTTGGCATCATCCTCTTCTTCTGGGAGCTGCTTCCTACCAGCCTAGTGGTGATTTTCTTCAGAGTCCAGAGACCCAACCAAAACCTGGTAAATGATTTTAAAAGTTAAATGGGCTGTGACATTATGAAAAGCAGTAAAGGCTTGATAAAGCTGAATTTTTAAAATATTTCTCAGGCTCCAGGAGGGATGATCAACAGCCACAGCTTCAGCTCCAGAGCTTATTTCTTTGACAACCCCAGACGGTACGATAGTGATGATGACCTGTCCAGAAGCATCAATAGTAGGAGTGATCGGGCCAGGTGGGCGCACACACAATGTCTGGTATCTAATTAACCCTCGTGTTGTCTTCATTTATGGGCACCAAAAAATATTGTTTCCTTGTCTGAAAAAAAATCCAAAAATTCAGCAAAAAAAATTCCCCGAATTTATAAAAATTTGCAAAATCTTCAGGAAGAAAATTCCAATAATTCCTTAAAGGCTTGCTTTAAAAGTTTTATTTTAAAAAAAATCTCCAAATTTGACAAAAAAAATTTAAAAATAATTTTAAAAATTGTAATTTTTTTTTTTTTAAATTATAAAAATCTTCAAAAAAATCCTAAAAATATCTAAAGTGATTCCATATATATCAGTAAAAGTTCTAATATTTTCTTCAAGAACATTCGGAAAAAAATCAACCAAAATCCAGCAAAATTTGCTGGATTTTGGTAGATTTTTTTCCGAATGTTCTTAAAGAAACATTTTTTTTTAACATTTCTTTTTTCCACCAAAAAATGTTCAAAATGTGGACATCAGAAGTTTCACTGTGAAAATATATTTTTTTCACATTTTCAAACTTTAAATTTGCAAAACCTCAAGGAAGAAAATTCCAATAATTCCTTAAAAGTTTCCCTTAAAAGTTTTATTTTTTTTAAAAAGGGTTAAAGTTGTAGTAAATGACTTTTGATTAACGTTCCTCCTCTTAAACACCCTCAGCCTCCTGTCCACCACACCCCAGCTGGGTACATCTACCTGGTATGGCTCCATCCAGCGTAACGGGACTCTGGCGGCAGGCGTGGCGTCGGCTCAGCAGCCGCCGTCTTCCACAGCCCCCCTCCTCTTTGCCTATGGAAACATCCAGAGTCACCACCATCACCATCACAACTACTACTCCACCCCGCAGAACAACAACTACCAGCATCACCATCACCATAGTAACTACTACTCCACGCCGCAGAATTATTACTGTGGATCGTATTTCTGCACCCCACAGAACTGAGCAGACAGTAAAAGACTGATTCCTAATGATTCTGTGTTTTTTGTCACCATTTTTGCAACTTCATCGCGAGATCCCAAAGTGTTGCTTTGGATTAAGGTGTGCAGAAAGATTGATTCAACATATAAATCTGGGGAAACATGATGGTTTGAGCAGCCAGAGAGCTGGCATGCCATTAAAACCTGCATTCTAAGGACTTAAGGACATTGAATGGCTCAAATGTGGACTGGCTTTGGTACTTTTGGCTAACACGCCTACAAACTGAAAAGCTTTTTCCATTTAATGTTCGAGGCATATTTAAGACTGAAATCAGTGACCAGATAATCACCATTGTCATCATCCTCTTCTCCCTCTTCCTTGTAAATTTGACCTATGGAAGGTACAATTCTGCACACAAAAGGGGAATATGTAGCCAGGTGTTAGAGCTAGCTAACATGCTAATCCTGCAGCTAGAAGGCCTGTCAAATATGTAAAGATGTTATGTTCAATCAGCATTTGTTAAGCTGTTGTTGGGTTGTGTTACTGTTTTTAAGGAGAACTTACAGTAAATGTACAATCACTTAAATTAGCATGAAACTGCTAATCTTGGCAAGAAAAGTGAATAGGATGCTAAGTTTGATCCTCAATCTCTGAAAACGGATTTTCTGACTAAAAACACGATGACATGCATCTACAAAGGGCATTTCATGAGGTTTCTCACTCGTAAGTTTAGTATAGTGCAGAAATTACTCGCTAATTTGAGTGCTAGGGTACAGCTAAATGCTAACAGTTAGCCTTAATTGAATCAAGAACTCAGCAAAATCTAAACACACAAAGCCAAAAATGTTACCGGACTTGGTAATATTGTGTTGTTGGAGGCAGGTTATTACATTTGTTAAACTGTGATAGTTAATTAAAGGTGCCACACAAACAGAACGTTGTATAAACCCTGTTAGCAGGCCGCTAACTCAATCCTACCTTACTCATGCGGCTTCTTGTATAGTTTGACGTGTAAAATAAGCTTCTCATAACTTACTGTAATCAAAATACTGGTGCGTTTATTTAAGTGTTGGATCATCGATGTAAAATGCTTTCAGCCCACGTGAAATTCAAATGTAGCTGCTATAGGGGCGTCGTCGTCCGTCTCAATACCACAAACCTGGTCAGTAAGCAGAGAGGAACCGTTACCAGAATAAGCCGATTATACAATGGAAGCTATGTGGAAACGTAAAGCTGGAGCGCGTAAATTTGCAACACTGTCGTCGTTGGATGTCTGCGGTTAAAACATATCATAGCTTTATGTCTGTGCATCATCTGGACCACATCTAATAGATTACAGCATCAATATGTGACCTACATTCAACACTGGAGTTTAACTGAGCACTTGGAACGGTTCACTCCAGGGTTTTTGAAGGGTCTTTGAGAAACGTTTGTGACCAAAAAAACCCATTAAATCCGATTCTTTGTGAGCTGTGAGGCAACAATTTGCACTTAAAAGAGGTTCACCTTCAGAGAAAAAAGGCTTTGGAGCCTGAATGTAGGTTTTTTTTTTCTTGTCCTATCTTGTATTTTCTTCTGTAATCATCTGTATTCTTAAAATTTACTATTTATCCTTTGATAAAGGAAATCTAAATGTGCCATCACCTTTTGTCATATCGAATAGTTTCATTCCATAAGGAAAATATTTTTGCACAAGAATGATGTGTTTTTAATTGTTTGTGTGATTCCAAGCTAATCAATTTCTAATCCGTGTGTTACTTTGAGTCAGTGTGTGTGTGATGTTAGATTTTTGTTGAAGTTTAGTGCGTTTTTATACATACATTTTCATTTTACACTGATTTTTACTGTCTGATTTCCCTCTGTCCCTTTGTTTTTCATAATCTCACACTTTTTTTTGAATCTCATGACAGCCTGTAAGCAATACTTCACATTTTGTTGTTGTTTATGACCCAGTTCTCAGACCAAAATCAGTGCATCTGTGCTAACAAAAAAAAAAAAAAAAAAAAAGAGATGTCCATGAGTATTTTAACACTGTGGTACTTCAACTGTCATCCACCTGTAAATGACCGCGTAAGCTTCATACAGGAAAACAAAAAAAGGCAACATTGCAGCCTGAATTGAAAAACCTGCTTCTGGTAAAAATCATTTAAACTGCTTTAAAAGTCACATCAGCAAGTTTTACTGGACACTTTGACGTACAGTGAAGGAAGCGAGGCTCTAATTCCAGCTGTTAACCTGCTGTGCAGAATGCATGTTTCTGCACCAGACTGCAAGAACTCGGTGTTTTTTTTCTTTTCTTTTGCATAATTTGTGTAAAAATGTTCCTTGCTCTTATCTGCTCCACAAAGGCAGAGATAAATGTTCAACAAGTTGTTTTATGTCATGAATTGTTTTATCCGTGGCCATACTGAATGTAACCTATCGTGCAACAGATCACTAATGATGTATGCAAGAGAAGCACTACCATGTTTAAATAAAGGCCTACTGCACTGTTTTTAAGACAAACGCAAACCGGAACGTTCAGAAATATTCATCTACAGCACTGGAAAAAATGCTCCTCTCAAAACAAGAAAAAAATACTTATTTCAAGGAACTTTTACCTTGAAATAAGTGAAAAAATCTACCAATAGAACAACCGAAAAATGGCTTGATAAGATTTCTTGAACTGAGATATGATATTTAGAATATTGAGATCTTATAATTAGCTGGGGAAACTTATTTTAAGCTATATTTTACCAGGATTGTCAAGCTTAGGTGCCTTAAAATAAGCCAGACATGCTAAAAAAAAAAAAAAAAGCAGTTTTTCACTCAAAAATAGATTTTTGCTTTCACGTAACCTCCTAATTTGAGATGTATTAACCCTCCTGCTGTCTTCATTTATGTCCACCAAAAAATATTGTTTCCTTGTCTGAAACAAATCCAAAAAATCAGCAAAAAAATTCCCCAAATTTCTGAAAATTTGCAAAACCTTCATGAAGAAAATTCCAATACTTCCTTAAAAGTTTCCCTTAAAAGTTTTGTTTTAAAAAAAAATCCCCCAAATTTGGCAAGAAAATTCTTATAAATATTTTCAAAAAATGAGTAAATATCTTCAAAAAAAAATCCTAAAAATATCTAAAGTGATTACATATATATCAGTAAAACTTCTAATATTTTCTTCAAGAACATTCACAATAAAAATCAAATAGACTTGGTAAGATTTTGAGTTTTTGCAGTAAGAAGCTTTGCTTTACTGCCCCCTTCTATCCCACTCAAACCACAACCTCATGGATAATGTTCTCACTGTATTCGCTCTCGACTGGTTCTGACTTTTCCAACACACATAGCGGATCATGTGGCTGAATTTAGCGGTTAACAAGGTTATGAGGATCATCTAGTCAACGCAGCAGCTGACCAACTCACTGACTCCGACATACTGGTGTTTCAGAGAGCTGTCATTACTGTCGTATTCAGATGCTTAAATAAAACAGAAAAAAAGTCCTACGTAAGTAAAACTACAGCAGTAAAAGTCTGTTATGGTCCCTCTGACTGATATATTATTAGATCTGATAGATGATGGATTAGAGGGACATTTACTGAAATGAAAATCACTATTTCACTGCAAAAACTCAAAATCTTACCAAGTCTGTTTGTCTTATTTTTAGTCAAAATGTCTCATCCCACTTAACATAAATTCACTTAACAAGTGACATTTCAGCAAGATGGAGGGACTTGTTTTAAGACAATGCATCTTAAATATCTTGTTAAGTCAAACACATTATCTTGTTTTGAGTTGTATTTCACAAGAAAACTCAATAAGTTTAATACATCTCAAATTAGGTCAGACAAAAGCAAAAATCTACTTTTGAATGAAAAACTACTTTTTTTTAGCATGTCTGGCTTATTTTAAGACACCTAACCTTGACAGTCTTGGTAAAATAGATCTGAAAATAAGTTTCCCCAGCTAATTTTAAGATGTCAATATTCTAAATATCATCTTATTTCAAGAAATCTTATCAAGCCATTTTTCACTTGTTCTATTTGCAGATTTTTTTCACTTATTTCAAGGTAAAAGTTTCTTGAAATAAGTTATTTTTGTTTTGAGGGGCATTTTTTTCACTGTTGATGGAGAAACTTCTGCAATGTGACAGACTGCACACTGTTTTTTAGGAATAAATGAAAATTGTTGGGAAAAACAGCTGACAGATAAATGTAGAGGAGTAGAAACTACAGTATTTACCCATGAAATATAGAGGATTGGAGGGAGAAAGTAACATTAATTAGAAGTACTTCAAAATTGTACTTAATTACTGTGCTTGAGTGACTTTCCATCACAACTTTTCAGGCCTTGATTTGCGTTTTTCCCTCAGTAACAGCTCAGAAAAGATTTTTCTCATTATAGCACATTCTGCATCATTCTTCCAGGGTAACAAACATATAAAATGAAAGCTCAGAGCATCAGCGGGCGCACAAATGTAACACCTTTTCCGAGAAATGACAATTATTCATTTTGGCAAAACAAATATTTACACATTCGCAGTCTGATCAATCGGTTTGTACAGCAAGAAAGAAAATGACAGAGTATGGACCCGATTACAGAACATCACCCTTTTTAGAAGTATTTATCAAATGTGTCTCCATGTTGGATGTAACTGAAGATGAAGTGGTTGGCAACGTGCAAATTCCTTCCCAATCCACACTGTGGATCCGGACTTATAGTTAAGACCCTGATCATCCCTGCCTTAGATTGAAAGTTACATGTGCAAACAAAGAAACGTTCACCTCCCGATCTCATGTTTGTTTCCTAAAACCGCATGAGACCAAAGTTTTAGCTACAGTTGATCCGTCGTATCCCTTTAGGAAGAGCATGAAATCTGTTCAAGACTAAGTGAAGATCCAAAAACACACAACTGTTTCCAAAGTTCCTGGATATTCACAACTAAAAAAAAAAAAAAAATATTCTAAATGTTTTACATGGAAGCTGAGTAAAGGTGAAACTAACTGATGATTCCAAAATGTTCATGATTCCTGTTATTGTCCCAAAAGTCATCAGTTTTGCTTAATTCCAGTCTACAAAGAGGTGAAAGGTCAGGGTTAGCTAACCGTCCACTGAGCTGGTGTTTGTTTTTCTGAAAGATTTCAAATGAAAAACCTTGTAATCCCACAAAAAATGTGTTAGATCCCCCAAAAAACCAAAACAAAACACCCCTTTATTAAAAATATTTAAGGCATCTCGGTCATTAGACCTCGGAGAACACACACACACACACACACACACACAAACAAAACGAACCAACAATACTCACTCACACACACACACACACACACACACACAGCCAGATTCAGGAGTACGTCTCTGCACACATAATTCATACATGTGCAAACCCCTGAACTTCCAAACACACATAACAGAAGGTTCAGAGGGGTGTTCTACATATCCAGGCTTTCTTTGTTAGCTGGATCAACAAAACCTGAAACCCCAATCAGAGATAACAGATATCTATCAGACAAAATGGATGCTATGATGGTGGGACGGTGCATCTTCCCATTACAGGAGGTGTTTAACATGTCATGTGACTCACTCCACACTAAATGGACCAATGGCTGATCCCGATTTCACTAAGAGGAACAGGTTATAAGAAAGAGCTACGAGGAACCCAAACATTTATCAATTCAGCTGCTTATTTCTAATGTGACAGCTGCTCTTCAGTGCTCTTAAACGTTACACTTTAATCATACAAACATGATAAGTAGTGAATGCAGGTCCGACACCGTCCCATAATAAAGGATTCAGGAAGTCACTTCAGGTTTTGGCCAAATCAACGTGAAATGCTTCTTTTATGGTCGGACAAAAAATGGTGAACGCATGGTGCTTCTTACAACTTAAATCCCAAACTCTGAACAGCACCTCCTCCATAACAGCTTAACTAAAAAGAATGAGTTACCATGGTGATCTAGCAGGTGAGAAACAGACACATCTTTGTGACACTGAAGACATTAGTTTCAGCTCAACAGACCTGCTATAACCTGCATTCATCTCACTTCATAGTCCACCCCTGTGATGACTCACATTCCCAGTTTAACATCTTTAGATGATTTGATTTTAATGACGTAAAAAAATTTTGTAATCACGTAAAGTTGTGACTGAAAACACACAAAAAAATCTGAGCTTGGTTGTTCCAGAAACTGACACTACCACGAATGTTTCCCCACCGTTCACACACCATCTAAAATCAGAACTTTATCGCAATCTCCTGTGTTGACTTTCTACATTTTTCCCCAAACGACCGAAGTCAAAGTTCATCATCATCGCTGCTGTCCCAAGAGACGAGGCTCGTAGATCTCCGAGGGAGAAGTCTGTGTTTCTGTCAGGATTCCTCTCCGACTTCCTGGTTGATCACATGGTGGTATCCGCGGCTGCTGACTGGCTGTTTCTGCCAACAGATAACGCCGAGGAGGAGGGCGATGAGGAGGAGGAGCAGGCAGCCGGACAGCGCCAGGCTAATGATGACTTCTGAAAACACAGAAACCAAAAGGTGGTATAGTGGTGGCTCAACCAATCAGCAGTCAGGAGCTTTAGCGTGTGTTAACAGCTGACCTTTATCTCTCCCTTCTGAAGGCACTTGGCACTCTTTGTCCCTGTCGTCCGAGACAGACAGCTTTGTAATTCTAACGAAGTCATCCAGCGGACAGTCGAGGGAGCAGCCTGGTAACTGAAGCGGGTACGGCTCCACGGCGCTGTCGTTCCGGTAAAACATCGACACCGAGGCAGAGCTGGATGGTGCACAAACACACAGAGGTAGGAGATTTGTCCTTTTTATTCTCCGTGATTGTCAAAATGTAATTTTTTAAGATTTTAATGTCCATTCTCAGCAGGTTAAATAGTCAGTGTCTGTACAATCTGAACAGACACCGACTGCTTTTTTGGTTCCTTCATTGTTGCATTTTCAATCCAGGTGGTTCCAGTGGTGTTTCACTTGTTAAAATAGAATCTTGTGCATTTGTTCAACTTAATATTTTTTCCTAGTTCAGCTGTGTGTAGTGTGCATGTGTGAGTACTATGCTGGAGTGGGTAGTGAGTGTTACCCATTTTCCTCTCGGTACAGCTCGAACATGTGACAGGAGGCGTACGGCGGCTGAACTCCACTGAACACATTCAAGCTGGCCTGCAGAGCAGCTACAGTGGTGTCATGCTGTGGAACACACACACACATTCACATATTTTAGCTCATTCATGCTTTCTCATCAAGAGTTAGATGAGAACATCCATGCCACGCTCATGTCTGTACACCTCATACGGAGCTACAGCTAGCAGCCAGTTAGCTTAGCTTAGCAGAATGACTGGAATTGGGGGAAATAGTTAGCCTGGCTCCATCCAAAGGCTATAAATTCAACTAACATCAACCTAAAATACATATTTTTAGTGTTATTAACTAGCTTACCGCTGAGAGCATCATCAGTTTGAGTCGCTGTGTCGGGTCTGGGACGGCCATCTTGGAAAGATTCTTCACTATTTCACCCAGCAACATGCCTGAAAGACAGAAAACAGCTCTTCATTCCGTTGTACTTTCATGCTGTAGTTAAAGAATAGGTGGTGATATGCTATAGTTTTATTATTGTCATGAAAATATCAAAGCCAACAACGGATAGATAGAAATAGATGTGTAGGAGTTCAAAAGAGCCTCCGAAAATCCTGCCATCAAGGACTGTCAAATGAAATTCAGCTGCTGACATTAAATGACACCATCACTGATTTCCCCAAAAGCTTCTCATAAGATAACAATGTCTGCAGCTTTAGGGCCCTCACCTTTAACCACACTAAAATGGAAGAGCAGCTCATCATTGCAAACAAACTCAGAACTCATATCACATCTGATTGTTAAAAAGTTACAGCTTTGTTCTATGAAGGGCATTACATGTAAAGCAGAAGTAAATAAACATGGATGAGTTGTCACTGTTCAAGTCTAGGCTAGCTAGTTTCATATTTGGATTGAGGGAATATATTTACTCACAGCTAATTGTCAGCTGCAAAGCTATGGCCAATGAGGTTATATATGTACAACATTTTTTCTTTTTAAATTTAGAGGGTGCGGCTCATATTCAAGTGCGCTCAATAGTCCGGAAATTACGTCAATTTTTTTCAATGAAGATAACATTAAATTAATCAGAAATACAGTGTAGACATTGTTAATGTGCTAAATGACTATTCAAGCTGGAAATTTTTAATGGAATATCTCCATAGGGGTACAGAGGAACATTTCCAGCAACCATCACTCCTGTGTTCTAATGCTACATTGTGTTAGCTAATGGTGTTGAAAAGCTAACTGATGATTAGAAAACCCTTGTGTAGTTATTTAGCACATGAATAAAAGTGTGAGTTTCATGGAAAACGTGAAATTGGTCTGGGTGACCCCAAACTTTTGAACGGTCATGCATATCCTACTTCTGTCTGGTGTTGCAAGTATTTTAAAAAATTCTAAGCTTTTGAACGGTGGTGTAAATAAAAGGTAAAACGACAGAACCAGCTAAACCTGCCGCTGAATCTCGAAAGCTACGCTCACAAACACTTACCTCCCTGCAGCCGACTCTTCTCCTGCTGGTTGTAGACCCCGAACATGGCCTGCAAACATGTGACACAAATGGAATCAGAGTATATTAATATTATAAATTTTAAAAAAATAGATGAAATAAAAGCCAAAATGCACCTGCAGCTTTTACCTGAAATCCAAAGTCTTTGAGCTCTCGGAGTTTGTTCATCACGTCAGGAGTCACCCAGTCGGGAGCCGACATGTTGTGACGGGACTGGATACACACAGCAAACAGTGTGAGTTAGAAAAAACACCAACAAGACTTTCTAAGAAGGCCTCAAAGATTAAGCTGACACTTTATTTCTGTACTTCATATGTCAGCAGTCTGCCTTCACCTCTGCTGCCCCCATGTCACACATTGTTGCTTAATTATTGTGCGGCTGCACTCGGTGACCCAGCGACGCCTGGCCCCACCTTCAAGCTTCACATTATTTGGTGTAAATAACGTCGAATAATGTTCCCATGTTCCTCAAAACTGGGGAGGCCAGTAGAGTCACGAGACCAAAACAAACCATCACATGTGAGACTTGCTGAGTTACAGTCTAACTCACTAAACTGATCTTGGATAAACAGCGTGTAAAGTTTAGTCTTTAGCAGCAGGAGGCTCTTATTTTGAAATTACAGCAACTAAACAGAGACATTTCTTCACATCTTAAAATAAATTTTAGCGTTCACCTTTCTGGTTCCAGATAACATTTTACTCATACCTCAGAACATGACTCACATCAGTTTCTGTAAAAACTGGGACGTCTCTAGCAAGCAATGTTTTTACTGATCCTATAAGTAAAGCAACAGATACCAAACAAGACACTCTCATTCTCACTTCTTGTTTTCTTACTTGTGTGTTCTCACCTCACAGAAGAGTGTGTCATAAACGCTCCAAACTGACTCCACATCCGTCTTATTCAGTCCTGTTTTATTCCTCACCAGATCTATGATGTCCTGGAGAGAAAAAAGACTGAATAAGAGTTTCAGCATCTCTGTGTCAAAAAAAAGAACTTTGCAGTATTTCGAAAATTAACCATCATAAAAATGTAATTTCAGTCTAAAAAGTTCTTCATAGAAAATATCCCTTCAAGGCTTTCGGATCCTACAATTCTTACAAATTACACCCCGAAGTTTACAAACATTATAATTATAACCCCCATATGTTTTTCTCACATATCAACCAGTTTGTGGCTGAAAGTCGAAGTTAATTAAAAAGCAAAAAAAAGTGGTTTTATCATCAAAAATTGAACAATAACAGTAAAGAAAATCTGTATACATGTTTTAATTATAAAGATCTAAATGTACCAGCAAACACAGAAATAGCCAAAGATTCAAACTTTACAATATAAATAACTGGCAAGATACAGAAATTTGCATGTTTTGAGAGAAGAAAAGAGAAGAGAAGAGAAGAGAAGAGAAGAGAAGAGAAGAGAAGAGAAGAGAAGAGACGAGACGAGACGAGAAGAGAAGAGAAGAGAAGAGAAGAGAAGAGAAGAGAAGAGACGAGACGAGACGAGAAGAGAAGAGAAGCTCTACCTTGTATGTTGTGGTAACATTAAGGAACTCTGCTGTGTTCTCGGTTTCATTCATCAGCTGTTTGTAGCGAGGACAGTCGTTCAAAGGAAACGAGAGAAGCTGAAAAAGAAACAGAAGGTTGAGAAAAAGTGAACTGAATCCCTTTCAGCAAGGACACCTGATTGAATCATTTCCAGCGTGCACTAACCCTCTCTTCGCTCTCCGGCACCGTGTGGACGGGTATCGGCTGCCACTTCAGGGAGGGTGTGAAGACCTGCTGCCCACTGGGGGGGTACAGACCTGATGAGAGGCATTAAACAGGCTGTTAAGGTGAGGAAGAGGAGACTTAAGATGGGAAGATAAGAGCAGGTGGATTCTGTTCACACCTGCGAGGTTGGCCTCGGCACTCATCAGGGTGCGATCGTAGTCTGTGCTGCGAACTAGGATCTAAAGACAAAGGAGTTCAAACAGCATTAAATATGTTTCGTCCAAATATACTCTGATGAGAACAGACTTAGATGAGTGCAAGTGATAACAAATAACAAACTCCAAGGCGTTCCTTGGAGAAAAGACCTCTCAGAGTTTCAGCACCAGTCTGAACCCTGTATAACACCGATGTGACAAGAGGCCCCTTCGCTCAAATAATGATATGAATCACCGTCTGTCTGAACAGCGTACTGCCATGTGATCCTGAAGCCAAGACGAGGCTCCATGTCTCACCTCGTGGCGGTCATAGGATTCGCTGAGGAAACCTTTGTATCGATCCCTCAGAAACTGGCCCAGGTTAAGGTGTTGCCTCATGCCCTCCTGAAGACACAAACATCAAGAAGAGAATTATACTCCTTATGATGCCACTGGAGGTAGATTTATGCAGAATCTGTATTTGTATTTAATAGAATGTTCAGCTATCAATACAACTAATAATGCTATACATAAAAAATATTTAGTTTTTTTTTTAGGAATTGCATGGTAAATATGGAAGTATGTGCCAAATTTTTATAAAAAAAAATACATGAATCAGCAAATAGATGTGTCCTTTCTGCAGCTAAAGTAGTGAAAACTTACCTGTGATAGTTGCCCAAAGCCTTGTGGCCAGTCGTTCTCTTGGTACGGGTCAGTAGGATAAGCTTTGACCGGTGATCTGTCACCATGTCGGAACAACTGGAGGGAGAATAAGGACATAAGAAACTTTATTATAACTATAAGCAATGCTCCACAGAATCTAAAGAAGAAACATGTTATAAAATGTGGCGATAATTAGACTGATGGTGTTGGATAGCTACAAAATCACATCCTATAGAAAGGATTTTTAAGCTCACTGAAAGCCTGATAAATCTTTACCAATATACATATTTACAAACAAATGCTTTTGCTCTGGATGTCTTGTAAAAGTGAAAAATCGGTAGCAGACTGGAAGCTACTTAATCAAGCAGATTTATTGACTATTTTGTTATGTCACTTTATAAGCCTTCTTAAATACCCAGTGAGGCGATATCTCTACTTGATTCTATTAACAGGACAAAAAGATATTTCCGAGCTGCATCTGTAAACACTGTGCGGCTTCTCTAAAATCTACTCAAGCCTTTGCTCTAGTTTTATCTGTGCCACTGGTGTTATACCGTCCAGTCAGCTGATTGTAGAGATCGTGCCAAGTGTTTGTCCAACGCTGTAATGTCATTTACAGGCCATCAAAACAAACATCTTTGACACCAAACTACTAAAAGATGTTTGTTTGTCCAATGCTGTAATGTCATTTACAGGCCATCAAAACAAACATCTTTGACACCAAACTACTAAAAGCAACACTGGTTAAACAGTAACCTTGACTAGAACTTTTAGCTGCTTCGGTGACAAAAACAGAACTAAAGCTGTGAGCTGTAACACTGTAGGTAATATCAATGTCCAACCAATTAGGTCTCTTTTACTGGATGCCACCACACAATTTACATAAACTGGTTTCAGTTCTAAAGCCACTACAGAGAAGTGTGGTTTTCTGGTCTACTGATGTGAAATGAGATCTCACATGCATGACTGATCTGTGGAAAACAGCCAGAAAATAAGGTGTGTAAACTCTATTTGAAGGCTGGATTATCCCTTTCCAACTGCTAATCTGCTCCGTGATCCATTCATGGCTCTCTAGCAGGTTTCTAAGAATGAGTGCAATAATGAGAACATGTAACATCGGGGCGTTTCCTGGGGGGTGACCGAACACGAAAGTAAGAATAATCAGCTCACATACAGTAAAAGTAATGCGTCTGTGTTGCCTTATTTGCCAGAGACCTCTGCATTTTCATTATTTTAACCATTTGATACACAAGAATGTTTATTATTCTTGAGGAAATTAAACTCTAATTAACAAAACTGGCTTAAAAATGTATTTCTTTTTAATTCTCATCATTTTGATATCCTGTATTGGCTAAACTCTCATTAACTTTCCCCTGAGTGTCATACTTTAACACGGTGACATGCAAGATGCTTGATGTCACTGCTTTAACATAATAAAACATGGCCGAGCCCAGAGCTATTTCAATTCTCACATCCCTGAGAGAATCCTAGTCTCCTACGTGATAAAGGAAGAGAGGATAGCCAAGATACTCGTCCTATAGTCAGATTAGATTCACATAAATGCCCTATAATAAGACTTTTGACTCTAAAATTGTCAAAACTGTGCCCTCCGAGTTGTAAAGTGAGGACTTTGGCTCGATCTCACAACAAAATCATTTGCATGCGTCTCAATATTTTGCATAGAAATTCACTCAGAAGATTATTTCTGAAGTGTTATGAAAGGAGGAAATGCACAACCCCAGGAAAGTGGAAGTGAAGGAGAAAAGAAGTGTATCATGTTGCGGTGGAGTCACTGAATAGCTGATTGTTGTTCTGTTTAGGCAGTATCTTGTGTGTCCTTGGCTACGCTGTGCTTCTTTCCTGAGGCCTGCTGGCCCTCCTGATGAAAGGTGAGCAGGTTCAGGTCAGCTGCATCTGCAAATACTTCAGCAAGTGCTTCCTAAACACATCTGATCCGTGCTTAAACTCACCTAAATCACCATCAATTTGACCTCAGAGATCAGATACCAGTATTTATACAACCAATATCAAGGCAGTGTTTGTATTCATGGTGAAATGTACTGATGACCTGGTTCATGACAAAGAGAAAATGAACATTTCAAACACTGTGAGTTCAGGACACCTTCTTAATTATCTCAAGCACCAGCTGGACACTTGCTAACAGACTTTCTGTCTTCTGATAAGGATATCTGTTGTAGTGTCGTCTGAATTCAACATACAGCCTAACCTTTAAACATTACCAATTTAAAGATGTTTAGTTAAATTTAATTCATTCACTGTTTCATCAAAATACGCAGTTTTACAACGAGTTAGCCTGTTTTTTGCTAGCTAGCACCAAACACCAAAAAATTAACCTCTGTATTTTTTAAAGCGTTCATTTATGTAATATTAGCATGCCGAATTTACTGAAACTCCTCAAACATTTCTGCCGAACTTAATTAGTTTCCAGACGACTTACACGTCTACAGATAAACGAAGAAAGACAAAACTTTGTGAAATTTTGAGCGCAGTTCCGCTAGTCTTATCAGAGAGCCGCGCGACGAGACGCGTTGGTGGAGTTGAACGGAGCTTCGGCAGCGTCGTAACGGACATTGACGTAACTCACCACGGTCACATAAGAGAGTTTTCTGTCTCCAGCAACGGCTCCACACGTACAGCCCAGCGACAGGAGGAAAAGCACCGCGGCGGACACCATGTTTTCGGCTGGACGGCTGAGCTGAGTCTGCTTATAGACGCTAACTGAGGGGTTTCCTGAAGCTCCGGTGTCAAGTCAGCCAGAGTTAGTCCGGCCTCGAGTGTACCGGACCTTCAAGTCTAAAATGTAGCCTTTAAGTTTGACAAAAAATAAATGCAATAAAGAGGAGGTTTGAAAGACAATGTGCTGCCTCTATTACTTATATTTAACTCTAAATAAAAACTTTCAGATACAGCTGAGAGTCTTATTGCTTTTAAATATACATATTTTCCTAGCGATGATTTTATTTTGAAAGAGCCTGCATGTCCTTGGCTGACCCGCGTCCGTTATTTGATGATCCGAGTAAGGCAGGTTACTGTATTGATAAGCAATCAATCCACTAAATATTGTTATATATGTGATTTAAACCCATATATATATATATATATATATATATATATATATATATATATATATATATATATATATATATATATATATATATATATATATATATATATATATATATTATCCTTATTCAAAACAACAGAATTGAGAAAGTAATTTGTGATGGCATTTTCCTTATTTCTTTATTGTGTCTTGCAGTGTTTCTCATCCACCACTGGATGTCAGTGTTGGTTTAGCTGCAGTCAGCCCAACAAGCTACTTTGATTACTGTATCTACACTATCGTGCAAAAGTTTGGGGTCACCCAGACAATTTCATGTTTTCCATGAAAACTCACACTTTTATTCATGTGCTAACATAATTGCACAAGGGTTTTCTAATCATCAGTTAGCCTTTCAACACCATTAGCTAACACAATGTAGCATTAGAACACAGGAGTGATGGTTGCTGGAAATGTTCCTCTTTACCACTATGGAGATATTCCATTAAAAATCAACCAAATTCCAGCGAAATTTGCTGGATTTTGGTTGATTTTTTTGTGAATGTTCTTAAAGAAAATATTAGAAATTTTACTGATATATATGTAATCACTCCAGACATTTTTAGGATTTTTTTGGAAGATTTTTACTCATTTTTTGAAAATATTTACAAGAATTTTCTTGCCAAATTTGGTTTTTTTTTAAAAAATAAAACTTTTAAGGGAATTATTGGAATTTTCTTCCCGAAGGTTTTGCAAATTTTCAGAAATTTGGGGGATTTTTTTGCTGAATTTCTGAATTTCTTTCAGACAAGGAAACAATATTTTTTGCTGCCCGTATATGAGGACAACAGGAGGGTTAAAGCAAGATCGTGAATATCTGCTGAGAGCTGCAGAAAAACTGGCCCGTCAGATGTCTTTCCTTCAGATGCATCCAGCAAAATGAGAGATTTTCTTGGAATAAGAGTCTTCTTTTCATACCACACTGGGGTAGTATAACATGGAGGCCTCATGGAGCAGAAAATTAACCATGAGTGGAAAGAATCCCAAAATATCCTGCTGAGGTAGAAGAATTCCTAATTTGCTGATGTTTTACTTTACTGGTGTAAAAAAAAATCTACTTGAATAACAGCTTTTTTCACTGCAGTGAAAACAAGACAGATGGAACCAGAATGTGAAAGAAGAGGCGCTGTTTGTTGCTGCACAATCATAAAATCATAAATGTGCCACAGAGGAGACACCTGGGCATGAATAGAGCCCTGAGCTCAGGCTTGCAGGAACAGAGAAAACACCTAAATTAGTGCTGGAATAAACCCCAAACACCACATCCTAATAACTTCTAACAAAACACAGAAGAGCCAAACAATGTTAAGCGCTCAGTAATATTCCCTGGGTGTTGTTGCCAAGTTATTGCGCATCTTTGCCAGTTAAATGTCAACAATGATCTCTTTGTTCCTTTGTTTTGCCCCTGGCTGTTTATATCTGCGGTCAGATGTTACTAAATCCTGCTGGAGGTGTTTATGTTTTGCTCATATATCAGATTATAGGTGGCGGCTGTAATGCTGAAAACACATGCTGCAGCTGAGCTTAAACCCCCCCCGTAAAATTACCATTTGTGCAAAAACAGAAAAATAGGCAACGGCCAAATGTCACCCAGCATCACACACATGAACAATAACAATAATGAGAACAATGGTGATTAGAGGAGGCCGGGATTAGCCTTAATCTGTAGTATCTGTGTGTTTGTTTAAGGGGGCAGATACTCTCTTTAAGCAGTCATCGATACAGTCTAACACCTCAGACATGGAGGTGTAATCTGCTTGTTGGGAGATTATGAAAAACAATCCAAGTGTGAGTCCAGGAGGGGTCCGCCCTGCACGGACATGACTGATGATCAGTGTCGTAATTACCGAGATGATCTAATGAACAGATGTCCGCTGGCTTCCTCCTGCCAGGCCCTTCACAGCCTAATCACTGCCTGTGTCTGATTGTGATCTGCACAGGAAAGAAGTCTTGTTTTTCCTTCTACCTGGCAGAGTTGTGCATGCAGGGAGTGAATCCATCAGCCAGATGATGGCAGCATTTGTGCAGCTTGTGTTTTGCACGGAAGCCTCTGACGCATTTGCTTCAGCCATTCCCCCCCTTTGCTCTCTTTGAGATGGTTGTTTTTCATTCAGAGTGAACATTTCTGTAAATATGCAGCAAAGTGCAGCACAAGCATGGCAGCACATCCCATCCACTCTCTTCTGCAGAGGACATTTTCCTAAAGGATGATTATTACCAAATGTAGACGGTGCTGGAGAGCTGGATGATGAGGGACTGAAATAGGAAACGCGAGGTTCCAGTTGGAGAGGAATACCCACAGGTTTAAAAATAGGCCACAACACTCCTTATATAACAAGTGGGACGTCAGGGTTGTTTACAGTGTTCCTGCCTGACAAATGAATGGTTAAAATCCAGCATTATGTTGCACATTTCAAATCCTCATTAATCCAAATGGATTCCATTAATGGCCTGCCAATCAAATTTCCACTAAAACAATAATGCATATTTTATAAATGACTAATTTAAAATAAAGCTTTGGAGAGTGTTAGTGCTTTCCTTTAACTGAGGCATAGACAGGAATTCATGTTATTCAATGGGCTGCTGATATTTTCAGTTTCGACATGAGAGAGCAGTTGGAGCGCAGGGGCGGGGCTTGCGCTGCCTCGACCTAATCAAAGCAGCCAATCGGCAGCACCGCAGCCCGCTGATGGACAGGCACGGCCCCTGCGGGAGGCCCCGCCCCCTATGACTCCGTGTTTTATTCTGTTTTTAGAGCAGCAGCGTCACATGTTGTTTTTCTCCAGGATCAGATCTGATCTGGAGCCGCTGCACTGTTGCTTCCACCGCGGCGGACGGCGGACACGTTCACCTGCTATGGATTAGAAGAAAACAGGAGAAAACGCGTTTCCTCTCAGGTTTTTTTTTTTTTTGTTTAAAAAATCGCTGTGAGTTTTTAGATTTGAAAGGACTTTACTGATTCTGGACTTGAATAGAGAAGCGGAGAGAAATGGCAAGTCCTCCGGCGACGGGAGGACACCTGTTACCTAATGGGACGAACGCGGTGAAGAAGTGCGGCTACCTGAGGAAGCAGAAACACGGACACAGACGCTTCTTCGTGCTCCGGGAGCCCACGGAGCGCTGCGCTGCCCGGCTGGAGTATTATGAAAGCGAGAAGAAATGGAGGAACAAGTCCGCTGCGAAACGGGTCATAACTTTGGACACCTGTCTGTGCGTAAACAAGCGCGCCGACGCCAAACACAAGCACCTGATCGCCCTCTACACCAAGGACGAGTACTTCGCCGTGGCTGCGGACAACGAGCAGGAGCAGGAGAGCTGGTACCGGGTCCTGACGGATCTAATAGCCGAGGGCAAAGTGTACGACAGCCCCGCTTCCACGTCCTCCTTGGTGGGCTTCGAGGAGGCCAGCTACGGGCTGCTTTCTCCCGCTACAGCCGTCTATAAGGAGGTCTGGCAGGTCAACTTGAAATCCAAAGGCTTGGGTCAGATCAAGAACCTCACTGGAGTGTACCGGCTGTGTTTGTCCAGCCGGACCATCAGCTTTGTCAAACTGAACTCTGAAACAGCTGCTGTCAGCTTACAGCTCATGAACATCAGAAGATGTGGACACTCTGACAGCTTCTTCTTCATCGAGGTGGGCCGGTCAGCGGTCACTGGGCCTGGAGAGTTCTGGATGCAGGCGGAGGACTCAGTGGTGGCGCAGAACATCCATGAGACCATCCTGGAGGCCATGAAGGCCATGAAGGAGCTCTCAGAGTTCAGGCCGAGGAGCAAAAGCCAGTCAGCCAGCACCAATCCCATCTCTGTGCCCACCAGACGCAACCTCAACAACCTCCCCCCCAGTCAGACGGGCCTGGTGAGGAGGTCCAGGACAGACAGCATGGCGGCCACATCCCCAGGGAGGAAGTTCACATCCTGTCGGATCAGAACGGCCAGCGAGGGAGATGGAAGCGTGACCAGACCGGTGTCCATGTCCATATCTGTGAACGGGAGCCCCACCAGTCCAAACTCTGGGAATCACCTGAGCAGGTGCAACACCCTCAGCAGTGGACGCACCTGCAGGATGCTGGAGTCCACCTCCAACCTGCATCACAGTCGCTCCATGCCCGTTTCTAACTCCCCTCCTGCTGCCTCCAGCCCCATCAGCATGTCTCCCAGAGGGGGGGCCAGCTTCTCCACTCCAGACAAAGCCAGGCGACCCTTCAGCTGCAGCGCCTCCATCTCCGGCTCCCTCAGCGACACCGGCTTCATGCTCTGTGATGATTACAGCTCCAGCCCAGGTGAACCCAGGTTCCTCCCCCTGACCCGCAGCGACACCCCCGACTCCCTGTCCAGCACCCCTCCATCCCGGGACACCAGCGACCCCTGCGGTTACATGATAATGGAGGGAGCGAACGGCAGCAGATCTGGCTATGAGGGTCTGGCTTTTGATAAGGCTTACAGGAAGCGAACGCACTCCCTCACCACGCCGCGGCAGCAGAAGGTGGTGGCGCCGCTGTCCTCGGCCTCTCTGGATGAGTACACGCTAATGAGGATGGCTCACGGACAGAACTCCCACTCCGCCTCCCCTAAAGTGTGCTACCCCGAGGATTATGGAGACATAGAGATCGGTTCGTCCAGGAGCTCCAGCAGTAACCTTGGCGACGACGGCTACATGCCCATGACGCCAGGTGTAGCGCCTCAGTCTGGCAAAGCAGACAACTACGTGCCCATGAGCCCCATGTGTGTCTCAGCACCCAAGCAGATTGTGAACCCCAGGGTGCATTCTCAGGCAGCAGCCAGTGGAGGCTACAAGACCAACTCCCCCTGCAGCAGCTCTCTGGAGGACAACGGCTACATGAGAATGTGGTGCGGCTCCAAATCCTCCATCGAGAGCCCAGACAGACATGGTGAATACATGAACATGTCACCTGGAAACCCACCTCCACTCCAGACCCCCCCGGATTGCTACCTGGGCCTGCTGGCAGGTGAGCCGGCATCGGTTCGGCCGGCCTACCAGACCGGCTCCCTCACGCTGCCTGCTAAACTTCAGGCCTCCAAGAATGAAGACAACAGCCAGTATGTGTTGATGAGCCCTCAGAGTTTGAGACAGAAGGCAGCGGAGTCGGACTATTATTCAGTGATGCAGCCCAGTGCGGCTCAGACGTCGCCGCTGAGCCCCTCGGTACCCTCCCCGGTCAGACACAGCCGGGCAGAGAGCTTGCCCTACAGGGGGAGGCTGGGCCGGCCCAACAGGCTATCTCTGGACACTCTGAGAACCCTGCCCAGCATGAACGAACATCCCCTCCCCGGAGAGCCCAGGAGCCCCGGGGAGTACATTAACATCGACTTCAGTGGCGCCAGGCTGTCCCCTCCCTCCTTCGTCTCCACAGAGAGCCAGTCTTCGTCACTGGGCTCCAGCGGCAGGGGTCCGGAGAGGTCATCTCTGACAGACTACATAAACCTGGAGCTGGGCTCACACTCACCCAAGGAGGCCGACACTCCTGCTGAGCGCTTGGACTCGCTCCCAGAGTTGTCCATGTGCCCCTGCTCAGAGGATGGAGTGTACCACGTAGATAGTGAGAAAAGCTCTCAGGGCCGCGGTGATGAGGTGAAAAACGACTACACTGAGATGACGTTTGGGATGACCAGCTCCCCTCCACAGCTCGTTCCTCAGAACAAAGCGAGGTAAGTGTGTGTGTGTGTGTGTGTGTGTGTGTGTGTGTGTGTGTGTGTGTGTGTGTGTGTGTGTGTGTGTGTGTGTGTGTGTGTTATTTAAACCATCTGTTAAACCAAAAGCTATTGATTCAGTCACTACAAGAACAGCTCATGGGCAGTTGATTAACTCTGAATGAACAAATGCACATTTTTACTGCATATAAACTGATAATGTGTTATCAATGGAAAAGCCAATATAAGTGATCTGGTTCATTTATTAAATCTGCACTGAGAAGCAGATCAGAATTTTAAAGTGTCACTACAATTTGAATAAAAATATCAACTAAATCCCCTTAAAATGTTAGTAATATGGTGACATTTAACTGTGATATTTGCTCCTGTTGTTTTTTTTCTGTAAATTTAGCATGAAAATGAAATAAACATCCTGTTTTTGAACATTTTCTCCAGCAGCCAGGGCAGCAGGGAGCGGAGGCTGTCTCTGGAGGACCAGGGTGTCCCCGAACACATCGGGGTCTTCCTGCTTGGCGCCGCTGCCTCCTCCACAGTGGACCCCGACTGCTCTGCCAAGGTGATCCGGGCCAATCCGCAGGGACGGCGGCGCCACAGCTCCGAAACCTTCTCCTCCACCGCCACCGTCACACCGGTCTTTCCCTCCTTTGCCCGTGGCGACGCTGTGAAGAGGCACAGCTCGGTGGAGAACATCTCGTCCCGGAGCAGCGAGGGCTCCGACGAAGAGTATGGCAGCCCGGTGAACCGGCAGAGCTCGGCCGGCTACCCCAACGGACTCAACTACATTGCCTTGAACCTGCTGGACAACAGGGATGTGGAGAAATGTGAGGACCTGGTTGGCTTCAAACCCACCAGCAGCTGCAAAGGGGGTATCAATGGATTACACAGCTCACCATATGTCTGTTTGGGATTCAAGGAGGCTGCAACCACTGCCAAAGGTGGGTGAGGTTTATGTCACATGAATTACTGCTAAATAATGTAGCTAAACACTCAGCTTTAAGCCTTGTAGGTGGTTACTGCCCTAACAGAGTGTGTAGAGATGTGCTGACGGTTGAATAGGAGGGATCAAAAACAAAAGTGAAGGCATTTCCTCTAAATTCAAATTCAAACTGCCGCTGTGGATTTCAAAATAAACAAGTGGTGCTGATGCTGCCTTCAGGTGCTCCTCCTAAGCTCCTACTTCTGAGTTCTTACAGGAGTACAGTGTGGCTATAATTTACTTTCACATTTAAACAGCGGTGTGACGTCCGGCTTTGACGCGTCCAAACAAACAGGGAGTCCGAGCATTCTCTTCACTGCCTGTGGGATCCTTAGTATGTTGTGATTTCAGTATTTCCCATCATGTGTGAACGCAACACAAGGCTGCGATGAAACGTGACCAGGCGGAGAGCTCTGAAGTAAACAAGCACCATGACAGAGCAGGACGCTGCTGCTGCTGCTGCTGCTGTGGGCTGCAGATACCACAAATACACAAGAATTCCACCAACACTGATAATGAATGGAGGTATTACACAAGCAACCGACACGGCAGATTAATTCTGAAATGGATTCCTAGTAGCTAACAAGAAGAGGGTGTCCAGTAGTTCCTTGTAAAGCCCATAAAATTGCTTAACTGTGGTTTGTTATTAGCAGTTGTAATGATCAGGGGGCATTTCCTGCTGTTGTTTTTCAGTTGGCTAGGCATTAGGATGTGTTGCACATCAATGTGACCTCTATCCAGACCCCTTATTCCCACCATCCCCTGATCAATACCGCGTCCCAGAATATCCCGGCGAACAAAACAAAGCTGCCGCTGGCGTGGGACAGCAGTCGGCATCAACAAACCGCAGAATGTTGACTTTAAAGCCAAGTTTGACCCTCCGTCCCCCCACGCCGTCCATCACAACGCACACAGGGAGCTCACATGTGTTTGCGAGCACGTAGAGGGTCTGGGTGGGTGGAGGGGGTGCACCCTAACATGTGAGGCCCAGCAGAAGTGGGACGTGCGTTTGTGTCCTTGTAGGCGGCGATGGGGGGAAAACAACAAAGCGGGGTGAGTTGCTATGCAGCAGCCATCAGGTAACTGGATGTCACGGTCTGCATTCCTGGCAGAGCTGGGTTGAAAAGTTGCTGTGAGAGGGGCCTGTTTTTGTCCCCGGCCGACTGAATAGAAAGTGGCTTTTATTTCACCACAAGGCCCCTGTATGGAGAGAGAAGTTTGATTTTTAGCGCACAGAACAGAAAGATGCTGTGTAAGTTATTGGTACTAGTACAGTCTGTGCTGTTCTGGTAAATAAAGTGGAATGTTCCAACATAAAGACACCCCACTATGTGGAAAATTGATTATTTCCCCAGGAGAGCCTTAATTATGCTCTCTTTAAACAGTGACATCTTTCAGGAATTTTATTGACGCTAATAAGACAATTGCCTGTTTGTTTTTTTATCTTTGTCGCACGTGTTTTGTGCTTATGTTTTTGTTGAATGCAAATGTTTTTATGGTGCTAATAAAGCTCGTTAAACGTAATTGACAAGGGAGAGGGAGGGAAGAGAGTCAAGCGCATACATGTGGACTCCAGCACGTACACATGCAGAGCGTTTTTTTCTCTCAGGGATCCTTTTTTTTTTTTTTCCCAGTGGTGTAGCCTGCATCCGTGAACACTTGGCAGAGACGTGCAGAGAGAGAGAGTAGGTTGTTTTGTTTTCCAGTGCTGCATGCCTGGCTGTTTGTGGGAGAGCAAGTGAATGCATGCATAATGGGGCAGGATGGCACGTGCACTCCGCTGCCCTTCTGCCTCGTTAGGCTGTTCACTTAGCAGAAGTAAGACAAGCAGAGCGGGGGGGAGATGGAGCACAGCCTTGTATGCTCAGTAGAAACAGGAGGGGAGGGGCTTTGGCTTTTTAAAGCAACAAACAAACTCGCTGGTGAGGCCCCCCGTTCGACCAAGGTGCATTCTGGGAGAGCAGGAGCCCTTCATGGCAGACCCGATCGCTTGTTTACTGAACACTCAGTTCCACTGCTGTGCTGTGAAGCGGGGTGAAGGAGGTCAGAGTATGCTACAGGGGTTGTTGGCGCCCGGCCCTGCTGGCGGAGGGCTTTGATTTGGTGTTTATCAGACGTCATGCTGGGCCCCTGGACCATGTGCCACTGTGACCCAAAAGTCTAGCAGGTTTTCATTCTGGCCAAACACCTCTGCTGATTAGTTTACCCTCTTAGTGAAATGTAGTTTGGCTGGAATGACTCCTGGGGCAGGGTAACTTCTGGTTGCGTGCCACCGCTGTGGACGAAGATGTGGCTGTTTGTCAGGATCAAAGCGCCTAAACTCCCCTGTGGAATTTAGCGTTTGCCCCCCAGACCCATGTCACGGCCCGCGCTGTGCTGCCTCAAGTCAACAAAACCCAGTGGTCATAAGTTTTTGATTGCTGGATTGTGTTTTTTTTTTTTGTTTTGTTTTTGTGCTCCACCTAGATTCAGCTTAGATGGCTGGCATAAGGGTCAGAAGTTTGCTTATCTCCTGTTTTGTCAGCGGGCCAGCCCATGTGACTCGGAGGTGGTGTTTACCTCTGCTCTAACCCAAGCTGGCTGCCTCCACTCGTGGCCCCGGCTCGCCACAGCTCAGCCAGGTGGATGTTCTGTACCAGACCCAGATTAGCCAAGTCAGCCGTCTTTGTTTCCACCTCGTCGTCTAATACCTTTATCTGACGGTGACCACCGGCTCCTGATGACTGAGATCATTGTTGCTGCAGTTAAAGCCGTGTATCCGGTGTATTAATTTGATTGCCTTTATCTGGAGGTGTCCGTCTCTGGTATTGAATTTTAGCTAATCATTTCAGGAGCAGGCGTAACAGCAAGTAGGAGACAGACTGAAGGTGAAAAAATGGGGTTAAGGGGGTCTTCAGGAGTGGAGGAGCCCCACTGTGACACTTGGAGTCCCTCCTGAGTGCTAGTGACAGATGGCCACTCTCCAGAGGGCAAATGTGTGAGAGTGTGTGTGTGTGTGTGTGCGTGTAGATGGGGGTGGGATGGGGGGGTAAACACCTGCCACCCTGCTCTATCTGCGCACACATGCAGACACTCTCATTACACCGATTTCCCTGCACACAGCCGCATGTAAACACATACATGCCGCTTTACGTCTCTTTCTACCTTCTCACTATCCCTCCGCTAATGACAGTCCACCATCTGCCGCACCCACGGGCTGCACAGAGCATGACCATCAGCAGCGAGTGAGTGTGTGTGCGTGTAATTTGTCTGCCAGATTAGAGACATTCGCGTCCATCTCCTCAAATCCCGCTTCCTCTTAACGTCATTCAGTCGTCTGCGCTGCGAGTGATGTCATCGCAGAGATGATGTATTCGGTAAATGCACCCAGAGCATGTTCTGTGGATCTGTGTTACACACATTCCCTTTGATGGGGATGTTAGAGGGGAAGGCAAGCGAAAGAGGTCTAGATGCACAGCCATGCATCCCTAACTGGCTCTGAGCATGCTCAGTAGAGGCTGTCAGGGTCGATAGTGCTTCCTACAGTGGAGGTCGGGATCGTGCTATGGGTCACGGGACAAATGTTCATGAGATGCATCATGAGATACGCCAAGAAAAAGGAAAACTAGGTGTCTAGGGGTTTTGCTGAATGTTTTTAGACTAACTTAATATCCGAAGACAAATATCAGTACATAAATCAATAACGAGAGTAATTGATTCCCATATACTTAATATGTAATTTATTTTTTAAAACCACTTCTTGATGCCTAATTTTCCCCTGCTGACAGTTCGGCCAGCGTATTTAGGGTTTTCCACGTCACATTTTGTTCTGGTATTTGTGGAATTACTCATAAAGGTGACACCTGATTGTACCCATCAGCCTGATTGTCCAATCCATTCTGACTGCATCCATGCACACCGGCTCCGACACACACACACACACACACACACACACACACACCCCAGCTGTTTATCAGTTTACTTAATCAGAGCTGCATTGTGGGTGAGATCTTAAAAACGCAACAGAGCCGTGCAAGACAGGAAATCCAGAAATGCCACGTTACATGATATATAGAGAACAAACATATACACGTAACACCACAGGCTCTTGGTGTGTCAGAGTTTCCAGGCTCTGTGTGTGTGTTTGTGTGTGTGTCATGGCTCAGGGAGGTGGAGGGGGGCTAAAGTAGGCCGGGATGTTCCAGACAGAAGCGCTAGCTGCTAGATAACTGCGTGGCCAGCGTTCCCCACATTTAGCCAGCCACGGCTCTAGATGAGATTACAGCCTCTGCAGGCGAGATTAGACGGCTGGGAGTAGATCAGTGAGAGCCAGCGGCTACTCTGTGGACAGCAGCTGGGGAATACGTAACACAAGGTGTGGGCATTTGTTCGCTTCAGCCTGTCCAAATTTGAGTCTGGTGTTAAAACCAAGCACACACACTGCTACAAATCAACAAAACCGTACTGTATCTCAATCAAATAGTAATATCATTCCAGTTTTCAGATGTTGTCCCTGTTTGTCCCCTGAAATTAAGTTAGGATCCATAAGTGATTTCTAACATTTTGATATTAAATTATCTAAGATGTAGGGACTTCTTTAACATTCTCAGCTATCATTTCATTGTGTTAAAAAATATATTTCAAGGGTCTAAATGTGTACGTCAGAAAAGAAAAACGTTGTTCAAACACTGGCGATGATGCTGATTCTAGGCTCTTTCTTTATACCCACACTGAATGACAACTCTAAAAATGGCAACTTTTCAGGAACTAAGAAAAACAGCCGTGCTTTTCAGCCTGACCGCCGTGCATTTTTGAGGTCGTCCGACTGGCTTTTTAAAGAGCTTCATCGACCAAAAGGCCTCGCATGGGTTCATGAAACTCGTCTGGAGCAAGGATATTGTCCTGCAGCTTCTCCAGGCCTCTCCCTGCCTCGACCCACACTTGAGCAAACACCGTGAAACCCCACGTGGCTATCAGCATCTGGTGCAACATAAATGCAACCACAGTTTCTCTGCAGCAGCTACTATGCTGCTTGTAGCTGGTCCTGCTCTCCTCAGCGTGTGTCTATAGCAACACTGCAGCATGACAGGAGACCCCCAACCCCCATCGCTCTACATCCAAGATTATGTAATTACGACCGTTGCAGAACAGCCCCCCGCCACACACACACACACACACAGACACACACACACACACACAACCGTCCTTCAACAGCTAGTGTGCAAAACCAGAGAATTACTGCCCATTAGGACTCACCATACACACATTTTCATTTCTGTGACGAAGCAAAAAAACATCCGAAACATCACCGTTAAGACACAAATGTGTTTTTCTTGTTCAAATAACAAATTCCAAACCCTCCAACGTGTGCAGCACGCACTGTTCTTGATATTTAAGCTGTTTTTCTCAGTGTCTCCTTGTTATTGTGGCACGAAAACCCTAATGAGTCTGTGAACTCATTCACTGTACAGTAGCAAGCGTAACACTGTGTTCCCTTAAACCTCTCATGTCCGCTGTCTCAAAGGTCTGCCTAATTGGCACCGGTGTTGTTTATGGCAAAATAAACAGAGTACAGGGTTTGCTCATTTCTGTTGGAAAGCAATTCGTAGCAATGTTTACCATTTAACCCTCGTGTTGTCCTGCAGGTCAAATTGACCTGTTTTAAAGTTTGAAAATAGGGAAAAAAATATATATTTTCACAGTGAAACTCCTGATGTGCACATTTGCAACATTTTTGGGAAATTTATGAACATTTTTTGGGTGGAAAAAAGAAATGTTAAAAAAAATGTTTCTTAAGAACATTCACAAAAAGCCAACCAAAATCCAGTGAATTTTGCTGGATTTTGGTTGATATTTTTTTTGTGAATGTTCTTGAAGAAAATGTTAGAAGTTTTACTGATATATATGTAATCACATTAGATATTTTTAGGGTTTTTTTGGGAAGATTTTTACTATTTTTTTTTTTTTTTTAAATATTTACAAGAATTTTCTTGCCAAATTTGGGTGATTTTTAATTTTTTTTTTTTTAAATAAAACTTTTAAGGGAAACTTTTAAGGAATTATTGGAATTTCCTTCCTAAAGATTTTGCAAATTTTGGGAATTATTTTGCTGAATTTTTGGATTTTTTTCAGACAAGGAAACAATATTTTTTTGGTGCCCGTAAATGAGGACAACAGGAGGGTTAAAGAATAGATGTTTTGGATTGTAAAGTGAAATGTTAAAGGTGCCCTGGGAAGGTTTTGACCGCTAGTTGTGCTATAAAGCTGTGCTTTATTGTGTGACACCCGATTCTTACCACTGTTTTCGCATTTAGTTGCCATAATGTGCAAAAAGGCGGCATACCATGAGTGAACAACGTATTTGTTTTTGATATGGCTTTGAAATATTTCATGGAAGTGGAAATCAACACCGATGTTACAAAGATTTACATGCATCTCGGTGAAAAACACTTAAAGCTGCAACAGACATTGTCTAAACAAAGAAAAAAATGTGATTGCAGCTTTAAGTCTTCATTTCTAAGTGAGCCACTTTTGCATTTCATTTTAAACCTGTAAAAAATATGAGTCACATTTGCTCAACAGTTAAACGCAAATGGCAGCAAATTGTTAAATAACACCTTTTCTCTCCGTCTTGTCGTCTCTTCCAGACTGAAGGACTCACCTGTCCTCGGATTTGGCATCTTGACTGACCTGCTGCTGAAAGAACAAATCTACTTTGCCCTTCCACAGGGCTGTTTGGCCCTGAAAGACTGTCTGGACCCTCAGCATCACAAACACACACACACTTCGGAAGCAGACCACCATCTATGCATGTCACGAGTTTGCTGAAGGCAGGACAGGTGTGTTTGTGTGTGTCTGTGTGTGTTGTGTGTGGATGGGTGTGTTGTGTATTGGTGCGTCTCATGTTCCCTGCACTTTTAGAGGCCATTTCTCCTGTGACCCAAATTTTGGCACAAGCACAGAAGCAAAGATAGTCAGATAATAACAAAACTCTAATGGTACCCAGATACTATTTATTTACTTGAGGGTGGTTTTACGACTGCCTGCATGTGTGCGAGTGTGTGTTTCTGAAAGTATGACCAACTGGCATGCCAGTGAACAATGAAAACTGCTACAGACATGGCCCAGGGAGGGAGGAAACCAAGGTACACTGAGTATATAACTATATTTAGATTAGATATTTTATTTATTTTTGGATGATGAATGTCTCATAAGACTTACCCAATGCCTTAATGTCTATACTGTCCTTATGTTTTCTATGAAATAAGCGATAAATATTCTATTATGGTATGTCTGTTTGGACCTACATCTCTATATTGTTATTCTCTTGTGGAAAGTCAAATGCCTAGTTTACCATTATAATATATTATTTCAGAAATGTACAGTACAGTGGGGCTGCTTGAGATCTGATCTATTGTATTGATATTAAAGTATTTTCTTAATTACTAATTTCTTATTCCTTCTAACCTAGTTTATTTTTTGTCCAATCAAAAGCGCTGGACTTAAAGAAATATATTTCTAAATGTCTTTCAGAGTTATGCATGTCTTTATAACTCAGCTCAGACCCCCCACATCACCAGGCATCTGAATGCACTGTACCTCCCACAGTTCCTCAGTCACTTGAGCCTAAAACCTCACACACTCCTACCTTCAAACCTACGGCCTGCTGTTTTAGCTCGACGCACGCCGCCCTGCTGTGATATCATTTGTACAACTGTCTAGATGAGGTGGTGGGGGGAGCCAACGAAAAACTGTGGAGGTTAAGGGGCACGGTTGAGACGGTTTCTGTTCAGGGAGTGAGGGGTGAAGTAAAGGGGGAAAGGGGCACTGAGTGGTGGAAAGTGATGGAAGAGAGTCTTACAGCCGCATCTGGCACCATCATGGAGGTTCACTGCAGAATCATCTGTCTGGAAAATGTAATTACCGACAGACAGTATAAAAATAAGAGCTGGCTGAGGAGAATTATGTAATGTTGTAAATTAAAGCAAGACTATGTAACTGTAATACTGCACAGCTACATGATAAACATTAAATGCATGTAGTCTTAGCAGAAGGGAGCAAACAAATCAGCAAACAGAGCTAACTTGTATAGCTGTATCTTATGAAGTTTGCTTGCATTATTTACTCTTAGCTTTTGGCTAACATTACCTGCTATTATTCAGTGTTAGCTTCTGGCTGATATTAGCAAACATTGTCCAATTTTACCTACTGGCTAACAGCTAACAATTTTCTGGCTCACATTAGCTAACATTATTCAACATTAGCTTCTGGCTAGCATTAGCGAGCATTAGCTACTGTTTATACCAGACGAAGTAAAAGAGCAGGAAAACTGTTGACTTTAATGAACTGAGTAAAAATTTTTTTGGTAACATGAACTAGTAAAAAGAAACCTGTTCTTTTAAAACTTTGATAGCTTCTCAAAGTGAACCTATGTCCTTTTCAGAATAATGATGCTTTAAAAAGTTAACAAACTCACTCCATAATATCAGTGTGTTAACGTTAGCTGACATTAGCTTCCATGAGCTACTTCTGATACAAAGCCTACATACAAAAGCTGTGAGCGGATATACTTCTGACAAATCTTTTATTTGTTCAACGAACAATGTTTTATTTCTTCTTTAGATGTTACATGGTCTTGTTTTAACATTTCTGATCGATGGGAAAATGGCAAACATTAACCAAAAAATTTAAATCCTGCTGCTTCCTGTGAGCCTCCAAAATGGCCATCAGGGTAAATTCATCATTAGCATTATTTGAAAGCTCTCTCCCAACTGTGGTCTTTGCGTCGTCCACTGTGTCGACTCCAACTGGCTCACAACCCCTTTAGTGTACAGTAGATTGTAAAACTGTCTGAATGTATCACTGAGCTGGTGGGAACACCGCAGACATAATGTGCAAATGGTTTTGACAAGAGTTGAATAATAATGGAGCTGTACCATGCTGAGTCGTGGTATCTATTTATCTTCAGTCTTGAATGTGTATATTATGTACATAGAAAGAGTTTAACTAAAAAAAATCTATTGAATATACATAGAGGACTTAGATTTTACCTATGTTGCAATGATATTCCTGTGTAAAGACTTTGGCTACCGATTTTTAAAAGGGGGTTTTTGCTTTGGGGTTGTACAGTGTATTGTATGCTTTTCTCCCTCACAGTCTCTGTGACTATATGAAAAAATGCTCTCTGTCTATTTTATTATAGAGATCTCTTTGCCTTGTCAACACACTTTACCTAATGGCATATGCAATAGTGACATGAATAAAATCTAGTTTACAACTGTGGAACCAAATGTAACATTGCATTGATTTATTTTCTCTTTTTGTGATGAGCAGGAGCTGTTTCGCTCCTTGTACATTTCTCTTTCTGCCAAGTGTTTTGTTTTTCATCGCTGGGATCGTTGTTCTTGACATGTCTAAAAGCGCTTTCCCCATTTCTGTGTTCATGGACGGATTCTTCTTTACCGACTGATCTTGGATTGACTCAGTTTGAATGTGTTGTTGTCTTCCATTGTACATAGTTCAATATACTGTTTATTGTGATGCTCACATAAGAGGATTATAATGATTTATAAATTCTGGTAGTTGAGTATTGCTTTTGTCTGTATTAATTATGGATAGAAACCTACAGAAATAAATGAATTTATTTAAAGAGGTACAGTTTTGTCTTCATTTTTTATTTCCACAAGCTACATGTCAGGCATCCTTAACATTTATAGTGATAAAATAGTATGCTCTATGATAAAAATGAACTTGACAAACTGAAATTACTGCTTTTGAAGTATAAGCACCTTTTCCAAGTGCTACACTATCCTCTAATTGACTAATTACAAACAACACAAGACTTCAAATCCCATCATGCTCCTCTTTATCTCCGTTAGCAAGTGGAATATCGTGTTTATGGCACTGAGTCAAATAGCTTCCTGCCATGAGGGGAGGATATCCTACCTCTGTCCTGTGGAGAGTGAGGAGCTGAACTCTACGGCCAAAACTTTCCCTCTGTAAGTGTTTTTAATTCAGACGTAGGCAGCGGCAGGAAGCCCATACTGAGCCAATGACTTCCTGCCAAGCCAAGCGTCTCCAGAAAAGACTGTACTGTCGGGGTTGGGAGGTCAGGAGGTTCAGTCATGAAGTAAACAACACATTTCACCTGCCTCTATCTCCCACAACGCCCACACACACGTATCTGGAACCGTCACACTTGTTGTTTGTGCTTCTTTATCATACAATTACCTCATTATCACTGTCATATAAAGGATGTTTTTCATTGATTTATTATCATTAGTTTAATTTTTATGTCTTTAAACAAGGCACTGAAGTTTTAACATCAGTTCATCCGAGCCATAAAACTCATATCTAATCATGTGGATAACAATGGTGTTAGTTTGGCGTTTGTGCAAAGACGTGAATGTAATTTTGTTTGTGGTATTTGAACAAACAATGATGCCACTCTTATGCCTGTAAATTATGCATGAAGCTGGAGCTAGGGCTGATTAGCCTAGCTTTAAATAGCTTGAGGTAACAGTAACAAAACAAAACTGACAATTTGCTCTATTATTTATCAAGAATTAGTTACAGTATGTTGCACGCCTTAAAAGGTGCAATTTTTACTGTTAATTTGTGAGCATTAGATGTGCTGTTTGCCACCTCTAACTCTGAGGTTGCACAGCACAGCCTGAGGTCAGTGTTATACTTTCTGTATCTGCAATCTGTTGCATCTGTCGGTGTGCACATGTGCAAAGGAGTATACAGCGCTGCTAGCATAGCAGATATTGGTGATTTCAAAAACTGTTTCACTGTATTTGACAATGGTCAATAATTCTCCTTTCTTTCTTTTTTTCCATGCATATATCAGTATAATTCTACAGGGTGTCCATAAAGTCTCTTTACAATTTTAAGAATTTATTGAAAAGGCGGTTGATAAGATATCTTAACCGGATTTGTTTTATTGTAATCAGTGTTTATTAAAGTTTGGAATCACATTGAAATTGTGTGTTTCAGGTATCCTGTTGGTGAAAGAGGTACTGTTAAATGAAACTCGATGTTTTCCTCAGCTGTTCTTGGTCACCCACTTCTCCCTTTATCCAACACTGTCCCTGTCTCTATAAATTTCTTGTGCCATGCATGAATTGAAGGACTTGACGGTGGATCTCTTCCATACTTATTTTTATAGTTTCACTGGGTCTGCACATCTGATTTTGTCTCAATAAACCATGATACACATTGAGCCTTCTCTTGAGGAGTAGCCATTTTTTAGGGTTTCATTTTCCTCTTTCACCAACAGGATACCTGAAACACACAATTTCAATGTGATTCCAAACTTTAATAAACACTGATTACAATAAAACAAATCTGGTTAAGATATCTTATCAACTACCTTTTTAATAAATTCTTAGAATTGTAAAGAGACTTTCTGGACACCCTGTATTTCTTGTTCATGCAGATGATGAAAAGGCTATCCAGCTACTACTACCTTCAGTCTCACCTCCCCTCAAAACACTGAATCCTGTGTTTATGAAAAGCATCCCATCATGTGACTATAATGCAGTTGTGATGCTTTTGTACTCTTTATGGGCCAAGTTTTCGAGTTCTCGTGTGGGCACAAACTGAACACACACACACACACACACACAGCGGCTGAGGGCACGCCTCTAGCTGGTGTGTATTAATTAGCAGTATGACACTGTCATTGGGGCGCTGCTCTGCTGCCAGGCAGAAACCAGCCTTACATAAGACCCCACCACCAAGCCACCAGCAGGAACACAGTGTTCCTAACCCCTCTCTGCACAGACTATCTGTGTGGAAAAAAAGAAAAGCACCTTTCCTTTTCTTTCTCTCTAACCAATTCTGTCTGGGCTCAGAAGGCAAACCGCAGGAGACGAGACGAAAGCAGAAGCCTTCGCTGTACGATGCTTCTGTTGTTGCTGGTGGTGTTCCTCGGCAGAAAGGACAGCATGCTAAATAAAGCGTCTCAGGGAAGTGAATTTCTCGAGACTGTGCAACAACAGTTAAGGCTTCCTAAAATACAGTTGACAGGATTCTGCTTGAAGTAATTGTGTGTGTCTATCTGGTCTATTCCTGGGTGTCCTCAGTTATTCCCAAACTTAGCATCACATTCACAATCACATGTTTATGCAGACACAGGAAGGAAAGAAATTTTTCAGGACTGTTGGAACTGGAGTCATGAAATCTGTGTTTTGTCTTTGTCATCGTCATGTGATGCAGAGGCTTGATCACCTCCAAACTCTGACATTCCCTGTGCATAGGCTCCCCTTGAAGATCAGTAAATTTCCTATCTGGAGCGAGATGGAATGCATTAAGTTCCGGAGGGAATAAGAAAAACATGTCAAACATATTAACTAAAGACGCAGCACAAAGTGGATTTGTTAATTTGATTACACACAGGCACGTGTAAACATTCTGTAAGCATTCTCCGGACATGTACATGTGATAGCTGATATTTTATCGCATGTATAACCCATTTTTACTGCTTCCACTTCTGCAATTTTATTTTGTGAATTATGAAAGGAACCATTTTTAGCCACTAGCACCAGCTCCATTATCAGACATCTGTAATTCACAGTAAATTGAAAGAGTAGCTCCAGTGAGAATTAAACCTATAACCCAGGATGGACTTGTTTGCATCTTGATCTGCAGAACTGTACTTTAAACTGCAATTATCCTCCTGTATGGAGTGGACTCGATGCACCCGCTGCCCTGCGAGTTAGAACAGCATGTGTGGTATGCGCTGTAGATTACAAACATGTGAGAGGGTCTTATTGAACGCAGTAGCTGCTCCTTTGGCAGCTTCATCCACCCTGTGCTCCACTGGGCCTCCCTGCCAGCTTGCTGCCGTGCTGTGCTGTGGCTCTTGAGGGGATTGGGAGTCTCTGGCCCCATTATTTCTCCCTGAATCAGCCTAAGGAGGGTTTCAGCCGGGCTCACTGAACTCCGCCGTGCAGCAGCAGCAGCAGCAGCAGCAGCAGCAGCAGCAGGGCGGTGCTGTGACCCACTTACAGTAGCCGGCTGTGGCTCTTCACAGAGGAGACGATGGAGGCACACAGCACTGCTGATCCCACATGAAAACATAACATACTGACATATATTTTAGAAATACCACACTCAATCAAATACTGGTTAGAAGAAAGGACCACGTGGTCTGCTGGTTAACAAAATGCTGCCTGTTAACGCTTTTGCATCTTGGCTTTAGGAGATAAAGACACCTAATTACCTGGGGAGCTGGTGAGCTGATCTCACATTCAAACAAACAGCAAAGCCCATGTGTGATGATTACAAACTGCACAAAATAAATACATGTTCATCCCATATAAAGGATGCATGCTATGTGTACACATGCTAGATCCTGGAAAGTCTCTCACTGAATGACGCACTACAGGGCCACATGCACACACTGCTGCATGAAGTTAGCTCCAGAGGATAATGTCTAGCCGTGGTCATGTCACTGCTTTGTTTCTGCTGTTCTCTGCCAACTCTGGGGATGAGTAGGTGATACTAACTGATTAGTTCGACTTGTGTAGGAAGCTACAGCTAGCGTGACTGATTGGTGAAGCCTTAAATCTGCTCTAATCAGCATGAAATCAACAAACAACAACAGTAACACCCATTTTACTAATGCTTTCAAATCAAAACAGACAACCAATGCTTTGAAAAGAAGAAAGGAAATTCTTAGTGTACTTCCCTTGCACCTATCTTGTTGTTCTTGTCATAACTACTTGTTCATCAGTAATGTTTATGTATTTTTTTTTTGAAATAAAACTTTCAAGTGAAACTTTTTGGAATTATTGGAAGTTTCTTCCTGAAGGTTTTGTAAATTTTCAGAAATTTGGGAAATTTTTTTGCTGAATTTTGAGATTTTTTTCAGACAAGGAAACAATATTTTTTGGTGCTCATAAATGAGGACAACAGGAGGGTTAAATCTTATCAGGAACCTGTAAACTGTGATGAAGAAACAAGTCTGAGTCACAGATGTAGTTGAACTGCACCAATTCTGTCAAGAGGAGTCAAATATAAACCAGAAGCTTGTAGATGGCTACCAAAAGCACATAGTTGAGGTGAACATGGCCAAAGAACATTTCACCAAATATTAGCATTTCAATGTGTGTTTTTGACTCAGTGTTTTTTGTGATGAAGCTACATGGGTTTCAGAGTTATAGAAGTCACTGGAAGTGTATGTAAACTTTATTTCATGACTGCAGTAGTTGGCATTGTGCTCCTGAGACGTTGTTTGCTTAGTGTTTCCGGAGTGTAATCCTATTAATATGTACAGTAACTGTTAATCACTGAGTTTATTCAGCGCTGCAGCCAAAATGAAAAAAAGAAAAATACCCTCATTGTGAGGGAGACATGAATGTCTGCACCAAAAACCTAAGTAATAGTTGTTGGGTGTCAATATTGACATGAAAATGTGTGAACATGCTTGTTTTTCAGCTTGTTAAACATTGTGAGAGGTTGTGTGGTCAGTTTCTATCTTGATCTCGCTTCAGTTAGCTCTATGTTCTCAACAGCAGGTCAGCCAGCAGCGTTAATGTCTTCTCTCTGAACCTTTTGTTGGCTTTTGTCAGTCATCACTTCTTCATGTCTGTCCCAACAGAAAACCGCCACAGGCAAAAATCCAAACATTAGGCTTTGCATTTCATTTTGAGCTGTTATTTTTGTTCCAAGAAAACTTTTTCAGTCTATATTTTTAAAACTAGATTCCCTCGGGATTTGTAAGAGTGAAACATCTGATAGCAAGCTGTGCTGTCAGTGAAGAGGTTTGGCAGATAAATCAGCAGAAGAACAAACATATTGCACATTTTTGTCTGTGAGGAAGCCTGTGCATGCATGTGATGTTGGTGTGTGGGAGAATGGAAAGCTCGAGTCTGTGCAGCTCTGTATCTCCTGGTCATGAGCACTCACAGTCCACGTGCTTGGACAGCATGTGGAGTCCAGGTCCTGCCCACTGCTCACAAACACTCCTGCTGCTGTTTACCATGCTAGCAGTGGAGTGGAAGACTCCAGCCTGCCGGTCCACATGCCGTCTTATCAGCCGACGCTCTCTCGCGGCTTGTAAACATGTTTTGCAAAGGAAATTCTTGGGGAAAACACTGTTGTAAAAAAGCCAAACACAAATCAGCTCATATTTTTGTTCCTCTGATGATGGCTAGTCGGCTGAAAGCAAGTGATATTATCAGAATCAATGATCTCTCGAAGGGAAGTTACTTGGCAACAAATGCTTAACACTGTGGAAGTTGTAAAATTATACAACTTTATCAAAAAGAGGAGAAATGTTTGGCTACAGTCTGTTTACTAACTTTGGATTCAGCTGAAACAGATGACCCAACCAGCCTGCAGGCTGGTTTTCTCCCATGTTCCTCTGCTTGTGTTTTGTTTGAAAACACGACCTGTACCCGATTACATCATGTTTTAGACTTCTTTGAGGCTGGAATTTTAGTCTCCCAGAGGCAAAGCGGGTCTGAAGGAAGAGTTAATCCCACTGGTTGATTTAAACCGCAAGGGGCAGAACAAAAATTTAACAAGTACAAGGGAACTTAGCAACACAGGAAGTGATAAAATTGGTCTGGGAGAAGCTTCACTCATGCAGACTTGATCAGCTAAGCTAGCATGCTAACTTGTTATTGGTGGCACAATTTGTTAAAGCAGTCAAATGGTGCTTTTATCTTGAAATTAGATTTGTATTCTCTTTCTGAAATTCATTTGTTTCCTTGCTCAGAGTTCAAAGATCAATACTGCTCTTATACACTATATTGCCAAAGGTATTGGCTCACCCATCCAAATAATCAGAATCAGGTGTTCCAATCACTTCCATGGCCACAGGTGTATAAAATCAAGCACCTAGGCTGCAGACTGCTTTTACAAACATTTATGAAAGAATGGCTCGCTCTCAGGAGCTCAGTGAATTTCAGCATGGAACTGTGATAGGATGCCACCTGTGCAACAAATCCAGTCATGACATTTCCTCGCTCCTAAATATTCCACAGTCAACTGTCAGCTGTATTATAAGAAAGTGGAAGTGTGTGGGAATGACAGCAACTCAGCCACCAAGTGGTAGGCCACGTAAACTGATGGAGGGGGGTCAGCAGATGCTGAGGAGCATAGTGCCAAGAGGTCACCAACTTTCTGCAGAGTCAATCGCTACAGACCTTCAAACTTCATGTGACCTTCAGATTAGCTCAAGAACAGTGCTTGTGGACAGCCTTCCCAGAAGAGTTGAAGCTGTTATAGCTGCAAAGGGTGGACCGACGTACTATTGAACCCTATGGATTAGGAATGGGATGTCACTTACGTTCATAGTCAAGGCAGGTGAGAGAATATTTTTGGCAATATAGTGTATCTATGAGTCAGACATTAAACTAGGGCAAACAGGCTGCTAGCTTAGCATTATCTTAGCATCCACAACCACAACTTGCCATTTTTGTGTTTCTGTTTTTGCAACAATTTAACAAAAAAAGGTATAATGTTATAAAACTTAAAGGTGTTTAGTTTTAACGTTAGACAGTCCTGCTTCTAGCCTTTATGCTAAGCAAGGCTGATCACCTCTACAGATATATATATATATACAAAAACAGGTGAGTGTGATAGCCTAGCATATTTTTCTGCAAATATATACTAGTCTGTTTAATGGCAACAATGTTTTTGCTAGAGGTTCATAATTTTATTTTAGAGGTCTGTTCCAATATGTTTCCATGTTTTAATGTTCAAAAAACATTTCTTTTGTTTGTTTATTGTACATTGCAACAGCACCATCGGTATGAAACACTTGGCTTGTGTCTGTTAAAGGCTCCCCACCTGAAAATCGTAGTGTGTTCTGATTGGCCCAGTAAAAGCGAGGTAACTTTTGTTAGTAACCCCATATTTACTGGGATGTACCTCTGAAAGAAGCATCTCTATGACAGACTGCGAGGAAGCTGCTTATTATTGGTTTGAGCCCCTCCAACAGACATACAGAGTGTTACATGATGACATAGATAAGTAACAGAAGAAAAGCCTGGACTTTAAACTATGTGTTTCAGGCAGGTTAGGAGCAGGTTTTCATGTGGGGGAGAAAAACTTCATTTGGTAAAGACTTAGGCTTTGTAACTTTGCAGATTTTCCACACAAAATAAGTAGCTATAACAGACTCAAGAAAAAGTGTAATATGGGCTCTTTAATACAAAGCTACTTGCAGTGCTTTCTAATGTTACAAAAATAACCAAATATAGGGACAAAACCTGAGAGCATCTTTTACGTATCACCATACATGTATTGAACCTTAAAATAAATTGCAAGACATATCTCCACCACTGCATAAACATCTCTAGCTCAGTATGCGTTGTTTGTCTGCATAGTCAAAGTACATGCCTTGACATTTTACACATTTAGATTTTTCAAACATTGCTCTCAGGTGTCACCCAGAGGGTTCAGCTCACTTGAAATGTGACCTGTCGTTTTCATGTCTTTGTGTGCAAGCTCTTCAGATGGGAAAACAGGCTTGGAATCCAGTGACTAAAGCACTCCGGCATGAGCTACTGCAGGCCTCAGGCTGAACAGGTGAACACACAGTGGTCGCACAGATCAATCAAAGGCCTCCGAAAAGCTAATATGCAAATCCACAGTATGACAAAAACAGTGTCATCTTTTTCTCTGCTTTGCATGTACAGAGTTTGTATGACCGTTAAATGTTGAGCGGATTATGTCTTCCAGCAGTTTACACAGGATTTAGGAACTTTAGGTTCCTGATGGCTTTTTGTCATCAGGACTTGTAGCCATAAATACTTAGATAATAAAGAATCTGGCATTAACCTAAAGCTCAGAGATTAATCTTAGTCTCTCAACATATATATTTGATAGAGATCTTATTTTTCATTACGTGAGGATATTTTTCTGAATTATATGTAAAGCCAGAATCGAGTTGGTAGTGCAGTATGTTGTTAAGAAACACTGTTAGACTGTGGTTGAGCAACTAGCATGCTCAGTATGTCAGCGCTATGTCAGTTTTTAGCATGTAATGAGTAGTAAGTTCACATTCTAATGCTTGCCAGGTAGTAAAATAACAACTGAGACTAATGGGAATTTCAATATTTTAACGTAAATAGTTGATCAGAAACCAAAGTGCAGTGAAATCCAATTTTGACCTGATGATGGTGCTCAATCAAAGAAGACTCAGGGGATCAGTCTTATAGGAACAAATGTGCACCCAATTGAAAAATTAACTTGGCAGTGTCAAACTCTCCGCTAATCCAGAAATGACACTGGTCACTCAAAGCGGCCACAGCCTTAATTCTGAAAAACTGTGGGTCCTTAGAGAATTATATATAAAAATGTACACCCCATACAGTTGTCATGAATGGGTAAATTAGCTACAGAGACCAACACCATTTCTTGTACCAGGCTGTAAACATGTTTATTTCTGTTGTAAAGTTGGACATTTTAAAATGGGGGTTCATGGCGATTGAATCACTGTTTAAGTCGGCCTCAAGTGGACATTTGAGAAACTGCAGTTTTTCACACTTAAATGCTGACTTAATTTTCCCACCCTGGTGGTTGCCACTTGCATTTAACAACCAGCTGGTGATAGTAGAGGAACAGTAAGGAGTCCCTGAAGTTAGTAAAAACCTTCCTCTAAAGACCAGGAATATCTGTACAAAATATCAGAGCAATCCATCAAACAGTTGTTGAGATCTTTCAGTTTCGGTTGACAGACCAGCTGACCCTGCCGCCCTTACAGTCATGCCACTAGCAGGTCTAAAAAGATTGAGGACCACATTGGCTTAATGTCATTTAATCTGTTATCCATCACGAAAAGAAGACTTCTTGCTATACTCACTGTAATTACAAAAATCTCTTTAAACTCGCAGGGAAAACAGTAAAAATCCAGCACACACAGTTTACCCTCTGATACTTAATCCGCATGCGTCAGGAAACACGGACTCTGCATGACATCGGAGTTTTCAGCACGCCATTCTCTGTCACAATCAAAAAGCATAACACGCAAGGCGAGATTAGGAGTTACAGTGACTTTGATGCACACAAACACTCATGCACATAAATCCTGTCGGCTTATCCATGTTTCCATCTGTGTTTCTGCCCTTTACTGCCCGAGAGGAAACAAAATTAAAGGCACACAGAGCTATAAAGTGGTTCCTAAAGAGCGTTTTCTCACATAATTACTGAAGACACCTTACTGTGTGCGATCAAAGTTTGTTCTGCTGTGAAAGACCTTGTAAAAAAGAAAGAATCCCTGACTTGTTAAACTGTGTGTTCTGGGTGATTTCCTGTAACTGGATAGCATGATGGCCAACAGTGTTCAGGTGTGACGTAAATGAATGCCACTGGTGTTCAGGCACAGAAAGGAAATCAGCAAACCACATCAAACATGCTTGATGTGAACACACCCTTAAGATGCTCCTTTAGAAAATGCAGCAGAAACAAAGCAGTGCTGGTGTAGAGATGTGTCTGATGTCGCCATGGCTTTCGCTGTACATTCTGCACTGTTGATGCATTCAGCATTTATGAGCAACAAGGTGATCTCGCTTTCGTTTTTCTTGTGCGTCACACTCTTCTGTATCCTCTGTGCGGCTGGCAGTGATGCCACCAGGTCCTGCGTAGTGGATGCTGTTTCAGAGCCGAGTCAGAGAGACACCGAGGCATTAGCTTAAGCCTATAATACCGAGCATGACAGTTTAACATTGAGTGCGGCCCTCAGCACACAACCAGTCTGACTCAGTGGATTTGGGATGATGCTGCCAATGACCTAAAAGCTGTAAAACACACAATCAAACATAGGCGCCTTTATTTAGTTTATGTTTTCCTGCCATCTGCATTGTTTTATTTTATTTTTAGCTGTGCTTCCTTTTTTTGTGCAGGAAAATGATTACATTTCGACAATAAATACAAACGCAAAATACTAGAAATACTGAGCTTCATCAATCAGCTTGACTATGAGTTTTTAAAGCCTTTATGTGTTAGACATGCTAGTAAGTTCAGAATAGAAATGCTTGTTTCATTCCCACAAGTTTTCCAGCTAGATTAGCATTACCTTACAGTAACTAAACAATATAATAAATACATGTAAAACACTTTCACCATCTGCCATATTCCTTTTTTTTTGTTAGTTACTGCTAGTGTTGGGTAGCATGTCTTCAACTACTGGTGTTGCTAGTTTAACTGCATTTCTCAGTAGCATTGTTCGCATTAGCATCCGCATAAGCTATATATTTGATGCTCACAAGTGTTCAGTACAAGACAATGCACTTCACTGTATCCATGGGATTGAGATTTATTTTGTCAGTTTTTACTAAATATGCAAATAGAGCATTACCTCAACAAAAACAGGACCAATAATGCATAGCCAGCAATCTGTGAAGGGTTTTTGGGCTGCCAGGTGTGTAGCCAGTTATGTGAAATATTATGCTAAAACACATATGAACCGCTAAGTTACACAGCTAGCATGTGTTAACCCAGCTAGCCTACTTTTAATTATAAAGTCACACAGATTGACCGTTCACACAGTCCAGCAGCTAAATAGCCTGTTAGCTAATTTGCTTTTCCCACTTCCTGGCACAAAAGGCCTCTCAGTCATACACTGCAAAAGTTGTTAAATATATAAAATATTTCCAGTCTACAATCCAGACCACCACAGCTGTTTCAGTTCACTACTTTACTCGTTTTTGTCCACTTTAAACACTCTTCTGCACACAGTCTACAAGCACCAGCTAGCAGCTTGTCAATAGCTAACTACTGGCTAGCTAAAGTAATGTTAATTACATTTGTCATGTTGGTGTAGCTTAGCTTAGCACATTTCACAGCTAGTGAGGCTTTGATTAATGTAATGTAACAGCTCGCTTAGCTCATTACAGTCCAATTAGCTGGCTTAACAGTGGCTGCTACTTCGACTAGCTTACGTTTATATGACCGATACACAGGAACTAGCTGTACCAAGCCTTCAGACCCATGCTCAGTAATTTATGTGTGAAGTTCACATGTAATTACAGAAAGTAAACAACTTTTAGCAAGACTTCTTAGCAAAACTTCATCTTCTTAATATAAACTGCAGAGCTCAAACATTGCTAGGACAATCAACGTTACGTCCACAAAAATAATTTCTAAAGAATGTATGCATTTAATTAAAATCTTGATTTCTTTTGCCGTTGTGTTGTTTTATCTGCCGTGATAGTTCACTTCTCAAACATGGAAAAGAGACACTCAGCTCTCCGAGCCAATGTTGTCCCTCCACTTTTCTCCTGGTTACAAATCTTGTTTTACTCCCCATACATTCCTCTAATCTCATCTCTGTAAATCTATTAGTGAGCCTCCTGCATCTGTAAAGCAGAGCTGTGAAAGCGGCGCCCCGGCTGCCTCGGAGTCTATTCTCAGCCTTTAGGTTAATCTACACAACGTCACTATGCATTAAAGTGTGGATGCCTGCATGAGCACCATCTGTGTATTTAACATTAATGTAATCAGCTTGCTGTCTTGCACTGTAACCTGCCCGTCTTAGTTGTTTGGACAGTAGCAGCTCTGAGTCTCCTGAGGGTGATCTTAGAATGAATGAATGCAGACAGGGATTGTTTTATGCTCACTCCTGTTCGACTGCAGCTTTAGGTGCTTTGTTATAACTCCTCCTTAAACCCAGAAGTTCATAAACATGTTGGTTCTCTCTGCATTGCCATATGAGGAAACACAGCTAAACTGACAATCGGACATGAATTGCTGGGATTTAACCTTTCACTCGTCGCTGTTCCTGCAAAACGTGCTCAACTACTAGAACTGTGAACAGCCAGGCTAGTCGTTCCCCACGTTTTCAGTCTTTACGCTAAGCTGACCTAACTGCTTCTTGCCCCAGTTTCATATTTAATGCAGGTTTTTTTTTTATTTTCATTTTACTCAGAAGAGGATTAAACTTAACACTGGAGGAGAATCAGCACACATACATGTTAACTTAAGCGGAACATATGTCTCTCATTCATATTGCTTCTGGATATATGCACAAAATCATACAGATTACAAATAAATCTTCATCAACATGGATGATAAAAGTTCCGTAGATTGTGTTGTGTTATGAGATTGCAAAAGCATAACTCCAGTCCACACTTCATTCACCAGAGCTTCAGAATTAGCATCTTCGTTGGTGGCTGCTTTTTTTTTTTTTTTTGGTGCAGTTTCAATTTAAGATGTTCCTTTGCATCAAACACACTGGATGCTCTCATTTTAATGCCACAGACTGTGCAATTTGCATATTTTTTTTTTGTTTTTGCTAGTGCAATGACATACTTGAAAATCACTGCTGATTTCTTTGCTGACATTTACTAATTTTCTATGGATTTTTATGTATTTTTCCACTGGGTGATACTAGTAAGCATCCAAAGTTGTTGATATGTGTGAACACAATATTCTTTTAATTCTATTAGGGCTGAAATATTACATGATAGTGAAGTGGAGTCTCTGAAAATAACATATGGCAAACATATGTTGATTTGAAACATTTGTGAAATGCATTCCAGCAGAAAATATACTTCTTTGAAAACATAATGGAGAATTCAGTTTAGGTGTACAGGAGAGTAACTTATGGGAGACGGGGTTTATTGGATTAGAGTCACATTTTCCACCTTTAACAGTGTCACCACTAAATCAGTGCAGAGAAGACAACATGCCGATCCTTTCATTTGCTAACTTACCATATATGAAGTGTTTTCAGTGACATACAGCTCGATCTGCAGGTCATGGATTCTGCACAGCACCGGAAAAATATATTATTTGATACATTTCTATTTCTCCATCTGTTTCTAATACACAGCTCTTTTCCTGGCTGCAGCGTTTCCTTATATGAATACAAGCATTTCGACTAAAATCTGGCTTCCTGGCAGGTCCGCAGCATATTTCTTCTTCCAAACATTCTCCCAGCACTGTCACTGTACTACAGTGGCAATTAACCGACTACGCAAATGGATGTTTACAGTTCTTGTTGATTACTGAGCTTTCTAAGCCACGCAGATTTTAATGACAGCTTGGGGTTTGTGAGCATGTGGGTCACCGAGGCTGGGATCTGCTGCAGGCTCCAGCGTCTGGCTCCGCAGTCGAGCCGGTACCTCACTGATTTTGACCTTAGTCCCGGTGCTTGTTTACCTGCTGAGTGGAATGTGGAGTTATGTAAGGCTTAATCTATCAGAAAGTACACGGCCCTGCGTTGCCTGGGCCACACAGACACACAAATGTCCACGCCGACTCGCACACAGACAAGCAGCCTAATGATATGGTGTATCTAAACTCTGATCGCGTAGGGAAACATCACCTTGTGTACACAGCGCTAAGCTTTATGACACAAAAGTGCACACGCGTGTTGAGGTCTTCCACCCTGGGATCAGTGTCCTGACGTGTACACTTTTATGACCAATAACTGGCCTTTTATGGTCACACAACAAAGATAAAGGCCCACTCAGCCGGTGAACCCACACTGAGTGGAAACACACACACACACACACACACACACACACACACACACACAGCTCTGGCTTTATTAACCAGCCCCAGTGTGTCTCTATTATAGTGCATCCCGTCTATGGAAACTTCCCTTCATGTTTGCTTAAAACGCTCCTCTGACGTGCTTCCGTTACATGTTAGCGCACCATTGACGTGCAGACAAGGTCAATATTACTTTCCGAAGGTTTCTGTGTGCGGATCGCCTCTGTGGCCTCATACTGGTGTGTGACTGGGTCAGACTGGCCGGTCGGAGCGTCTGCTGGTCACCATGCTGGGCACCGATGGGCCGACGCTCATAAGATTTTCAGTAAACACACAATCAGTCCAGTGAATGCAAAAACAGACTCAAGGAGCACACGTGGGACAAATATATGTGTAAAACCAACACAAACGGAGACATGTTGCAACCATTTGTATGCAGTGGAACATACCGAACGGAACATTACATAATCCTTTTGTTGAGTTAGATAATGACCTGAAATTCATTGTTATTTTCACGTGGAGCTACACAGATTATACAGTCAGAAATGCCAAGATTGCACAGTGATTTCAAGCTAAAGCTGTTCTTTCTGGAGGTTTAGTCACATAAATGAGCAGCTCTATAGGTGTTCTGTTTGTTTAGTGGAGCGAAGACCTGTGTCACCTACTTCCTGTGAGCTGGTATGAGTTTAATTCTTTGCACTTTAAAGGCGCAGCAGTGCTGCTTCAACAACTGCTCCCATAAGAAGTTTTAACCCTGCGGGTCAAATTGGACCCGTTTTAAAGTTTGAAAATGTGGAAAAAATAAATATTTTCACAGTGAAACTTCTGATGTCCACATTTTCAACACTTTTGGGAAATCGTTGAACATTTTTTGGTGGAAAAAAAAGAAATGTTAAATATATTTCTTAAGAAAATTCGCAAAAAAATCAACCAAAATTCAGCAAAATTCGCTGGATTTTGGTTGATTTTTTTTGAATGTTCTTAAGGAAAATATTAGAAGTTTTACTGACATATATGTAATCACTTTAGATATTTTTAGGATTTTTTTGAACATTTTTACTCATTTTTAAAAAATATTTACAAGAATTTTCTTGCCAAATTTGGGGGAGTTATTTGAAATAAAACTTTTAAGGAAAACTTTTAAGGAATTATTGGAATTTTCTTCCTGAAGGTTTTGCAAATTTTCAGAAATTTGGGGAATTTTTTTGCTGAATTTTTGGATTCTTTTCAGACAAGGAAACAGTATTTTTTGGTGCCTGTAAATGAGGACAACAGGAAGGTTAACAAGGAGCTGTCTGCAGGAACATGAAACCAGTCCTGTTAGTGGGAATGGGCTCATGCCTGTAGGAATCTCAGTCAGCGGCACAACAAACACCCACTAAACCGAGGTCACGCCGGGGTCATGTTTGCGGCAGCCAAGTAAATCATCCGTCAAACATGCCAGCCACAAGGCTAAAGCTTACAGAGCAGCCAGAGTCGGACGGAGACACACATTCAGAGGGCTTAACGGAGGCCGGTGGCACGCAAAGATGCTGCACCCAAAACCTCCCGACCTGATCCAGCCCTGGCAAGAGACACGCTTAACCTCTGTCCCTAAACAAGCAGATGAAGCCACGAAGAAAGATCCAAACACCTCAGACACCAACGGCAGGAAAGCGGAGAGCGAGTCAACCGGCCTGTAGAAACAAAGAGCTCATTATGGGACGGCTGTGATAGGTGGCAACGAGGTGTCCAAGAAGCAAAATAAACACGTGGTTATCTTCATATTAATGGCCGTAAGTGTGCTGTAAACACAGTGTGACCTTTCATTTCATGTCACAAGCTTACACAACTGAGGAAGACACGCCTGAAAGTGTTAACAGTGGACTTCCAAAGTTCTCTTCTTTTCCAACCAGTCACCTCACTAGAGCCGCAGGTTATCAAGAGCTAAACTGTTCTATTAATGACTTGATGAATGTTGCAAAGACATTTATTACTACAGCTACAGGAGTTTAATGGCATGGCATTAGTGAGAGTTGTGTGACTTGTGGCTGTGTAGATTTCTCCTCTTCCTGTGAGCTGGTATTCTGCTAGAATAATTTTAAGGAATTATTGGAATTTTCTTCCTGAAGGTTTTGCAAATTTTCAGAAATTTGGGGAATTTTTTTTGCTGAATTTTTGAATTTTTTTCAGACAAGGAAACAATATTTTTGGTGCCCGTAAATGAGGACAACAGGAGGGTTAAGATCTGCATGGTTCTGACTTGCTGTAAATGAGTTGCTGCACACTTTTCTCACATGACATAGAAACAATATTCAACAGCATCACAGTCCTGAATGTGCTGCACTTTAAAGAGCAGATGAGCGTGAACAGTCAGACCGAGCAGCTCCGGGCCACACAGACAGACTGTGAGCAAATGTTTGTTTACAAATGACCAGATTGTACTTGCTCCGATTGCTCATTGGATTACAGTCGCTGCCAAGTGTCTCCGATCGGCATCACACACTGAGGGCCAGAGTCCCGGCCTGAAGAAAACAAAAACACCCTGATAGCACAGAGCAGTAAACAACAGCGTATATGTGGTTTATTGATCGTCCCAGTGTGCACATTAAACGCCTTGTTGAAGCAATCAATAGTGCCCTGCTGTTAAAATGTCACACACTGCAAAAACTCAAAATCTTACCGAGTCTGTTTGTCTTATTTTTAGTCAAAATGTCTCATCCCACTTGATTTAAGATAAATTCACTTAACAAGTGACATTTCAGCAAGATGGAGGGACTTGTTTTAAGACAATGCATCTTAAATATCTTGTTAAGTCAAACAATCTTGAAATGATCTTGTTTTTAGTTGAATTTTACAAGAAAATTCAAAATAAGTTTAACCCTTGTGTCGTCCTGCAGGTCAAATTGACCCGTTTTAAAGTTTGAAAATGTGGGAAAAAATATATACTTTCACAGTGAAACTTCTCATGTCCACATTTTCAGCATTTTTGGGAAATTTTTGAACATTTTTGGTGGAAAAAAAGAAATGTTAAAAATGTTTCTGAAGAACATTTACTTCGAAAATTCACTGGATTTTGGTTGATTTTTTTGTGGATGTTCTTAAAGAAAATATTAGAAGTTTTACTGATATATATGTAATCACTTTAGATATTTTTAGGATTTTTTTGGAAGATTTTTACTCATTGTTTGAAAATATTTACAAGAAATTTTTTGCCAAATTTGGGGGATTTTTTTTTTTTTAAATAAAACTTTTAAGGGAAACTAATAAGGAATTATTGTAATTTTCTTCCTGAAGGTTTTGCAAATTTTCTGAAATTTGGGGAATTTTTTTTGCTGATTTTTTGGATTTTTTTCAGACAAGGAAACAATATTTTTTGGTGCTTGTAAATGAAGACAACAGGAGGGTTAATTTATCTCAAATTAGGAGGTTACATGAAAGCAAAAATCTATTTTTGAGTGAAAAACTGGGTTTTTTTTGTATATCTGGCTTATTTTAAGACATCTAAGCTTGACAATCCTGATAAAATATGCCTTAAAATAAGTTTCCCCAGCTAATTATAAGAGCTTAATATTCTAAATACCATATTTTATTTCAAGAAATCTTACCAAGTCATTTTCACTTGTTCTATTGGCAGATTTTATTTCACTTATTTCAAGGTAAAAGTTCCTTGAAATAAGTTTTTTTTTCTAGTTTTGAGAGGGGCATTTTTTCCAGTGCAGGAGTGTAAATTATCAGAAGTGATGTCTTTGTGGTGAAATAGTGGTGGCTCTACTGTAATAATAAATAGATTTATAAAAAGGTTAACCACTTGCAGCTACACTGAATAAGCCAGTTCAAAGCTCGCGTCCCATTTAATACATCAAACTTCACAGCTTACTGTCCTGGCATCGTTCCCTGATCGGAATCAAAGCTTGACCCCTGAGTCCCACAAGATGCCTCCCAACGCTGCATGTCATTAATTTGAAGGTTACGTAAGGAGCTGTTTTTGTGCAGAGCTGTGTCTTAAAGCAGGGCCTGGTGACAGCATGAGGTTGCATAAGGTGATACCGTTCAAAGTATCAGCTGCCGATGTGACACGAGAACAACGAGCGAAGGTGCCTCGTCATGTTTGAGGCTGAAGGTCGGGGATGGGAGCGGTTATCACTCAGGATCCTCTATCGGTCACCGGGTTCAAAGGAAGCACTCAGATAATGGGAGTGCAGCAGGTAACAACTACGGCGTCCACAATGCGGCACAATCAATGATGTGACCTTAGCGGAGGAGAAGCTAATGCCAACACTGCAAGTACATGTTTCAGGAAGCCTTTAGATCAGAGCACTTTTCACTCATTTTTTGAAAATAGAATAGAATTTTCTTGTGACATTTGGGGGATTTTTTTTTTTTTTAAATAAAACTTTTAAGGGAAATTTTTAAGGAATTATTGGAATTTTCTTCCTCAAGATTTTGCAAATTTTCAGAAATTTGGGGAATTTTTTTGCTGAATTTTTTTGATTTTTTTCAGACAAGGAAACAATATTTTTTGGTGCCCTTAAATGAGGACAACAGGAGGGTTAATATGGACTTACAAAAGGTGTGATTTTGGATTCTTGATAGTTGAAATGCTTTTTTTTGCGACATAAAATGTATATGTGAAATGCATCACTGTAAAGTGACAGATTGCGGTTGTAGTTCTGTTCTTTAGAACTCTAAAGTGGATTTTGGTATGACCCAGCTCGCTATGGTAAAGGGAAGTAGCATAAAAATAACCAGATGTTTCCAAAGCTGAAAGTATTTTAATGAATGATAGATTCTAGGAGGACAGTGGATGCTGCTCCAAAAATAGGAAATCAATACAAACAAAAAGAAAGACTTCCAGCTAAGTTTTAAACTCTGCAATGCAACCAAACCACTCATCATTACCTGCACTCAGTATGTGAAAAACAAAGCGTGCAGGTCAGAATAACAGCCCCGAGCGTGACGTATAAACACTCACTTAGGTTGCAAATTGTGGTTCTCAAAATGTACTTAACAAACCCCCCCAACCTGACTCAGCCTGCAGTGACGCATGTCTGATGCAAGCAACCAAACACCAAACACAGGTGAGCTGTGAACTAAGTTCCAGCTGCTCACACCAAAACACAGCTGCACCGAGTGACGGTTTTATCGAGCTTTTAAACAAGTGGAGCAGTTTGATTTTAAGAGCAGTGCTGGAGTGTCGGTCCAAAGCTGCAACAGATTTATAGCCACAGTTTGCTTTTATTTGTTCTGCTCAGGTGTTTTTATTATGCATGAGTCAAGATGAAGCTATATATAGGTCACAGAACGCATACGTGTGTGTGTTCATTTTCACTTTACTCGCTGGAGATGGTTGTCAAGGTGTCATACCAGAGAGTTTTTTAACTGTGACTTGGTGTAATTGTTTAAAGTGCTTCATATTTGCATCTTTACACCTAGAGAATACGTGAAAATGTTCTCTGATTGCTTTTCTTGTTCTGTAACTGTAATCAGCTCCTGGTTCCCTGTAAGCTTTCCTAGCCTTGTTGTACTTGGTTCTGGTTTGTTCCCCGTCTCGAACACAATATAAATCCTTAAGATTAAGTCTGTACTGTGTTTTGAAGGTTAGTCACCCCATGTGAATTGTCCCTCATAGGCTTCCCTAGTTTTTGCATGTCTTGTTCTCCTTCTGAGCATTTCTCCTGTTGCTTCCCCAGAAGTTCCTTTTCTTTTCTCCCTTGCTGCCCCAGTTTAGTCTCCCCATAGCTTCCCCATCACAAAGAGGCCAAATATCAGCCACAACAATCCACCAGTCGATCGGTTTGTCCCTCCTTCAAACACAGCTGGAAGTTCCAAAAACATCCATGAGAACTCTTTGTTTTTCGAGGTTAAATGCGAAGCAGTTTGTCCACATAGCAGAGCAGCACTTTCACGTTTTTCTGTATAAAAGGAGCCATGAAGTTTACTTCTACCGTCCACATTCATATCCTGCATCAGTCAACATACATGGACACAAATCATGTATTTAGTCACAGAGAAGACAAGTAGACATAGTATTTCAGAGCTGTATAATCTTGTCTCATAAGCTCATTTACTGTAATCGAAATAGCTTTAGACAAAAGCTGCTAAATGTTGTTTGGGAAAATCAGGCAAAATATAATTTCATCTACAATTTAACAATATTTCTTAGTCATTTAATCAATCAAGATCTAAGAAGGTACGACAACCAATGTGGATGATACAGTTATGAGCCTGCCTGCACAATGTAAGAGATCATTTATGATCCCAGTGAGGCTGTTTAAGAAAATATCACCACTATAAACTATGCACAGCAAGCTCTGTGAACAACAACACTTATTGTTCTGGTCCAAAAATCCCTTTAACAGCTAAAACACATACAGCTGTTTTGGAAAAAAAATATATTTATCTGTATCTCAGTCAGTTTATGATTAGATTATATATATCAGATTAAAGTTATTGAATTATACCGTAACCCTTTGATTCCAATAGGGATCTTTGAAGTTGGATTAAATATACAAACAAAAACAAAACACAGCATTAAAGTAGAATGTCTAATCCAATACATCCTTCCTGTTTCAGCCGGTTTTATAACAAATACACGCTGTATGTACACAGTGGTGCTCCGTATTTATTTAGCTGCCTGTTCTGGTTTGTATTCGGCAGTGAGCTGATAGGTCTGAGAATTTATCATTTAAATTTAAAGTGTGACCTGTAGGCCTAAAACAGGAACTTTAGAAGAATTATTAATCAATAAAATTAGGTTTCACAATGTGGCTATAATAAAAAAATGTTCTTTGGACATCACAATACTGGAGGGTTAATACATCTCAAATTAGGAGGTTACATGAAATCAAAAATCTATTTTTGAGTAAAAAACTGCTTTTTTTTTTTTTTTTTAGCATGTCTGGCTTATTTTAAGACACCTAAGCTTGACAATCCTGGTTAAAATATAGCTTAAGATAAATTTTTCCAGCTAATTTTAAGATCTCAATATTCTAAATATCATATCTTATTTCAAGAAATCTTACCAAGCCATTTTTCACTTGTTCTATTGACTTGTTCTATTGGCACTGTGACAATCTCCTCATGCAAGTGTAACATCGGTCCAGAACTTAGATCATAACTGCTCTATTAAAATGGCTCTGCTAGTTACTGTGCAGCCTGAACAACTAAACGTGAACTGATCCGGAAAGGCTGTTAAACTCCTCTAGGCTAGTTTGCTTTTAGATTCTCTTCAACAGTTGTACAGAGAACGTTTCTGTCATTTTTGTTGCGAATGCTAATTTCTTCAGGTTTCTGGAGGTGATGCAATGAGAGAGAGAACTGTAATCTCTCAAAAGATGTGATGAGACGTAATGAAATCTTTTTTTCACTTATGTCAAGGTAAAAGTTCCTTGAAATACGTTTTTTTTTCTAGCTTTGAGAGGGGCATTTTTTCCAGTGTGCTTCACTTTACTGCTGAAGGAGCTGCTTTCAGCCAGAATGCAGAGCGAGTCAGGGTCAGCGAAGGGCTGCCATGGCGACCTCTCGGCTCGGCTGCTATTACACCACATGATGTAACTACACAGGTCATCTGCCCGTCCAGTCAGGGATTTTATCAGAAAATCATTTCATAACAACACAAACGGAGCCGGGGGGGGGAGTGTTATGACACGGCGCGTTATGACAGAGTGAATGGGGAGACAGTCAGAATGTAGATGGGTAAAAAAACACAGAAGCTGGATTGTCTGTGGTGTGTGAAACTGATCTAATTCAGTCCATGGTCACCTGGTTTAGTCTGGCTGAAAAAAGCAATATTTACTGTTCTGCAATTTAGGTGAACAGGATCTCCGTGTCCTCATCTCTCTTGGCATTTGTCTGAGATTGTGTGGCGAGGAGTTCAATCGTGTCTTGAGGCGGCGATACATCAAAAAGCCGCTTTGGCAAGAGTGGGTTTTTTTTCTCACTGGGTTTATAAAACAAATGCTGGGAATGCACATGAGGCAGCGTTGGTACACACTGTACTGAAAACATGCTCTCATACGCCCTGTGATGGATATCAGCGTTCGCCTCTGGGCTGCACTGTGCTACAGAAACACAACGACGTCACACACATTCACCAGAGCAGTAAACACAATCCGGTAAATAAGATCTAATGAGTCTTCATTGATTCTCAGGTGAAAAACTCAGATGTGGGCTGCAGCAGAGACGTGGAGGACGCTGAAGTAGTTATAGATAAATAAGCACAGAAATAATAATATCAATAATGTTAATCCTAACCAGAATTACAAGGCGAGCACCTAACATGTAATGACTTGCCATATAAACAACATGACGCCATAGATATAGAAAAAATAGATTAAAAATAGCAGCAGTAATTAGTCACAGCCAGCTGTTGATTGACCTACTTTTACTTGTTTTCTGGGGTTGAAAAAATGGCTAAATTTAAACATAATGGAATAAATAAAGAGGAATTTGTCAGCAAAAATGCAATAACTAGTTTCTCTGCAGTCTTTGGCTAAATTCATGTTATTTGTATGTTTATATGTATTTAATTAGACGTGTTTATTAAAATCGGTCATGTGTTTTCCCTGAACCCTTCAGGTTAACTAACACAATGAAGCAAGTTTTCAGAGAGTTCAAGTATGTAATATAGTGTTGCATTTATATGTAAGAGTGCCACTATAACAGCAATATAACAATATTTGTTCCGTTAGATCAATTTTGCATGAAAAATACAATGACATCATGTAAACAAAGTGGCACTTAGAGGGTTAAATTCCTTGAAAATAAATGAATATTTGCTAATTATGATCAGAACTGATGCTGGTGAAACAAAATGAGTCACTGAAAGTAAAATGTATCGGTATTACATGAAACTTTTATGTTGTGTTTTTTATTTTACATGGACATTTTTGTAATTAAGGTCTGGAATGTGAGTTAATTTTTTTAAAACCATTTAAAAATTCTTTAAAATTTTATTTCTTGCCATATATATATATATATATATATATATATATATATATATATATATATATATATATATAAAAATTAAAAAAAATTTTAAAAATTTTAAATAAAACTTTTAAGCAAAACTTTTAAGGAATTTTTGGAATTTTCTTCCTGAAGATTTTGCAAATTTTTCTAAATTTGGGGAAATTTTTTGCTGAATTTCTGGATTTTTTTTTTTCCGACAAGGGAACAATATTTTTTGGTGCCCGTAAATGAGGACAGCAGGAGGGTTTAAGGACCTCCGTGTAACTTTTACCTACGATTCCCATCATGCAACGCCCACAAATGTCCACATCTTTCAAACTTCCACTCTCAAGTTGACCACTTTGTTGTACAATCTCAGTTTTAATCTGAGATAGCCGTAATGACATGGCAGTGACTCCATCACTCCACAGCTGAGCAGCAATCTGATCGTCACCTGTAAAACCAGCTGACTGCTCCTTTAACTGCTCCTCTCTCAGTATTGGCTTTCACCTGGATCCTCCCTCCATTCATTGTCCTTTAGGAAATCTTACAGTCAGTGTAAATAACCAAGGGGAAGCTTTTGGGAAAACACAGATCTTAATGTGTCTGCGTCCAGGGTCTCTGCAGCCACATCCAGCAGCTCAGAGAGGAGGCTGACGCTCCACTTAATCATCGGCCATGTCGACAGGGGGATTTTAGCTCTATTACTCTGCCCAATTCTCTCTCTTTCCCTCTGTATCCCCATGCCAAAAGCTCACTCAGTCCTACACTAGCACACTACAAACTGCCCCCTCCTCCCCTCCCGGGCCTGCTGCGAGCTGATGCATGCCACGGAAGCAGTGACGTCAGTTGTTTACTGTCTTGTAGGTCGCCTCTCGTTGCAGTGCAGCAGCACATCCAGCAGGGCTTATGTAACTGCCCCGGCCTGCTGCACGACAGCACCACAGGCCTCTGCTGCAGAGTGTGTTTTTGGAGGTGGTGGATGGTGAGGGGGAGAAAAAGGGGTGTTGTGCTGCAGCCTGCAAAGCATCACCCACATGAGCGCAGGTGCATGCACATACTGTAGTGAGCGCACGCAGCCCAGCTTTTTCCTCTCCGCTGCACTGCATTGTGTGTGTGAAGTGAAAACAGAGGGTTCACTGCTGGAGCACATAGTAGCCCTCCTCCCCCCTTCCTCACCCCCTCCCTCCCCACACATATCCCAGCATCCTCCACTGCAGCAGCAGCAGCAGCAGCAGCAGAGAAGTAAACAACTCTGACTGGCTGTGACTCAGTGATCAGAGCCGTTGATCCTGAGCAGAGTCGAGTCGCCTCCTGCTGGCAGCAGGAAGTGAAGAGCAGCAGCTGAATGTGGGCTGCTGGGGAAGGGAAAGTAGAGCCAGGATCAAATCTGTTTACTAGAATGATGGTCTGTTGTTACTGATCTTATTTCTGTGCTTAAATGACAAAAAAACAAAAACAAACAAACAAAAAAAAAAAGCTCTGGGAAAATCCAAAACAAATCCAGTTCATAGAGGACCAGTTTTTTTCATTTCATCATACTAATACTAATGCCAGTACTTTTATGACTGCTGTTACTACTATGACTACTAATTCTTGTTAGTAGTAGTGTAATTAAATTCATATATGATAGTATATTTTTATTATTGTAATAATAATAATAATAATAATAATAATAATAATAATAATAATAATAATACTTTATTATTAAATTAAAAAAAATAAAATTAGGTCAAAATATTTAAATACATGACCCCTAAAAAAATCACTAACACAATGTTTAAATTAAGAATTTTGAGTTTTTATAACTTTAGACTAAAAACTATGAGGTAAAATTAAGAATTATTAATGCTAATACTACTACTAGTAGTAATTGTAGTAATTAGTGTTATTAGTAGTGTAATTAAATTCCTATTTGAGAGTTAGTCTGTATTTATTATTGGTAATATAATAATAGTAATAATATAAATAACAAAAAACAACAACAACAACAACAATAATAATAATGATAATAATAATAATAATAATAATGATAATAATAATAATAATAATAATAATAATAATAATAATAATAATAATAATAATTATTATTATTATTATTATTATTATTATTATTATTATTAATAATAATAATAATAATAATAATAATAATAATAATAATAATAATAATAATAATAATAATAATAATAATAATAATAACACATTTTAATAAATAAAAAATTAGGTCAAAATATTTAACTATATGACTAAATCACATGTTTAAACTGAGAATGTTGAGTTTTTATAAGTTTTGACAAAAAATTCTGGGTTAAAATTAATGTACTAAGTCAAAATGAGTAAAAATGTTACTTACTGTTTAGTGATCTTAACTTGAAAGTTCAAAAACACTGAAGCAAAAAAAAGTACGTTTCAAAAATACGTTTGATGTTCAAAATAATAATAATTATTTTCATTGTTCTTCTTCTTATTATTATTATTATTGTTGTTATTATTATTATTATTATTATTATTATTATTATTATTATTATTATTAGTGATAATTAGAATAATAGTTTTATATTATTGTTGTTGTTACAGCAGTAAATATATCTTTAATTGTCGCTGTACATCCACAGTTGCAAACAGTAAAGTGCATCAGTCAGAGGTATATAAATGAAGATAATTCTAGAAACATGATACCACACATACAAGGCATTTGTACATTTCAGGTTTTGACTGTTAAGTGCAGTTTTGGCTTTTGGGGAAAAACTGTTAGATTTTTTTTGCAAATAAGATTTTTGACTTTGCTCAAAATGGTCTAAATGTGTCACATTTCCTTTCAATTCTTTTTGTTGATTTGTATTTTAATGCTTATTGTATTATATAAAGCATTTGGAGTTGCAAAAAAAGTGACATACAAATAAATTAGATTTGTATTTCTTCCAACAAAGAAGAAAATTTCAAGGTATTAATTGGTCAACTACTGAATTTCATGCAAGACCTGAGTGCAGCATATAAGATATATGCTGGTGTATCCGATGGAATGTGAGGAAATCCGGGGTTATTTGGGAATACGGAACCATTCTGTCCACTCATCATCTCTAATCCTGTGGTGAGACGGTGGATATGAGCCAAAATGAAGTTTGTGTGAGAGGATCCCAGTGCATGCAGTGGTCGGGGATCAGGGATTTAGCTGCAGCTTATCAAGACCTCCACTCCTTTCATCTCCTTTACCTCACTCAGCTGCTTTGAATTTGTCGACTTAGTTTGAAAAAATAAAAAACAGATATTACTAGATGAAATTCCTACTGGAAAATATTGGAAGAAGACCCTCCAAAGCTTTCCAAGAGAAAGATCTAATTTGAAAAAGTATGATTTTGTAGCTGAGCAGCGCTGCTTGGTGTCACAGAAACCTCATGAAAAAAGAGAAATCGGGTAAATATACACTGCAAAACAATGAAAAACAAGCCGTGTGCTTTGCCAGTCAGTATATAACAACATTCAAATACACAGAGCTGCATTAAAACTCTGCTGTCTATAAAATGTCAAGTTGTTTTTCAGTGCTAATAATTGATATATCTGTTATATATTTTCCCATTAAACTTAAAAACAAGAATTAAGAGAATTGTGCAATATGACGGTATCTATGAATATGGATCTCATATCATGTAAATATAAATTTAGTTAAATTAATTAGCTTCTTGAGCACAGTTTTCCAGCACAGATTAGGGTTGAGGCATAGAGTAACTGATGATACAATGCAATCCAAGTACACTGCATTACATTAAAAAACAATCATACATTGTGATACATGACAATATCTGTGGAACTGAAGCAGAAAAAAAAATCCCCTTAAAAAAATACAAGAATATCTATTTACTCCTTAAACTGTGGGGTCAATCAATTTCATAGCAATAAATAAATAAATAAATGCATACATACTAAAATATAATAAATTAAAATAAAATAAGATAAAATATAATAAAAAATAAAATAAAATAAAATAAAATAAAATTAAATTAAATTAAATTAAATTAAATTAAATTAAATTAAATTAGACTAAATTAAATTAAATTAAATTAAATTGATATCTGGTTCCAGTGTAGAGATGCTGTACTGAACCCTTTGAACAGATTATATCTAGTGTAAAATATGTCATAGAAAAGAACATAGTGCCGCTGTTATCTCAATTATTGTGAGCAGTCGATATGTTACTTCTGATATTTAGACTTTAAAAAAAAAAAGTAATTCTGGACAATTCCTCTATTTAGTTTTTATATTTATGTATAACAGAAGTGAACAGGTAAGGACAAGTTTGCATAAATATATAACTTCCTCATGAAAACACATTACAAAAGGGGATAAATTATATTTTTAGTAGATTATAAATACAATAAGTACTTGTTAACATTGTGTGTGTGTGTGTGTATGTGTGTGTGTGTGTGTGTGCGTGCCTGTGTGTGTAATATGTAAATGTGACCTGAGGCCTTAGTGAATAAAACATAAGTTATTGGTTTTCATCTTTTTTCATGTGTGTTGCGTTCATTTTAACATAAATAAATTCCAGTGAGATGCTTTAGGATCCCTCCTCCCACACTCAGGTCAGAGGTGGAGGTCTGAACATCACCTCTGATCCTGGAGGACGTTCACAGTCACGCACCCTCAACCTGCCATTAAACTATGCAAAAAAAAGCCCTGAAGTCCACGAGATATGACAGCTGAGGGACTCACATTTATGAAAAACGAGAATCAGGCACTAAGTTTGTTTAAATGAACCCTGTGTGGGCAAAAGAATGTGACCTACGTTTGGTGGAATCCACATAAGCAGAAGCACTGAATGCTGTTGATTGGACACATGACATCGCTGGAATGATTTCATGTTATTTTACAAGTGACTGCGTGTACTTGGAAATCTACCAGCCACCACCTAATGGAGCGAGGGTCAAAACAAGTTTGTAATGGAAACACAGCAAAAGGCTTTAAGTAGTGAAGCTGTTAACCAGAGATGAGCAGGAAACAAATAGTTTTTGGGGCCTTAAATGGCTCTTCTGAAAACACTTTAGAACAACTACTGTTCTTAAACATATATATATATATATATATATATATATATATATATATATATGTGTGTGTGTGTATATTTATATACACACACACACACACACACACACACACACACACACACACACACACACACACACACACATATATATATATATATATATATACATATAGTTTATTCCATTATTTTTTGCTCTTTTTTTCTATATTTGGGTCTTACAGGATTAAAGGACATATTCTATAGCACTACATCAGTCAAACTTCACCTGAAATGCATTTTTTTGTGAAATGCACAATCATCAGTATTACTCTTCGGAAGGAGCCTGTCTTCACTGTCGGGTTTTCTATAACCTGCTGCCACCAGACTCTGATCCATAAATGTCTTACATAATGATTACAGAGAAGAGAAACGCCTTCTTGTGGCCAACAAATGAATTCTTATCTTGTACTCCCAGCCTACTCCTGCCTCAGACCCAGGATGGTAAACAACCTCAGCACTGCAGCGACTCACTGCTGCCCTCTTCTGGCCAATACGCGGAAAGCAGAAGATTTTCTCCAGTTTAATTTGGACCAGTCTACTGAAAGTCAGAGTGAAACTGCAGCATTGGCATTAAATCTATTGAAACAAGTGAAAAAACTCCAGAGTAATCTTTGTCTTTATCACCTGCAGGATTATAATTGTCTCCAAAATGATCTCCTCAACAGGAAACTGCTTCAAAACTCAGCTGCAGTGTGTTGATTGAGACCAGAAGAACTCACATTACACCAGATTTAAAGCCTCTGCACTGCTGCCTGTCTGTTTGGGTTTTAAGAGCCTTTCATTGGTTTATAAAACTCTTAATGTTTGTTGTTTTATCTGTTTTTCGGACTTTCTGTTGTACGATGAACATCCCAGAACTCTCAGGTCTTTTTTGTTTTATTAATTTCTTTTAATTCAACCCAAATTAAGGAAAAGACTCACAGTGAGGCATCTTCTGGTAATTATGCAACCTTCCTAAAGACCTGAGGGCAGTAGAGCGTTGATATGTTTGAAAGCAAATGTAAGACACACCTTTATAGAATGGCTTTTAATTGATTTGGTGTGCTTTTGCTTGTTTTTTTGACTGTTTATTTATCTATTTAGGCCTGTTTTATTTTTTAAAAACCACCTGACTTCGTTGTTATTGCTTTATTTTGCTATTCTGAATTTTTTGACTAATTTTTCCTCCTCTGTTTCCTCATTGCATTTATTTACATGGCCTTCTTTCAGTTCTTTAAATTTTACTGAATTCTTCATTCATAATTTAATGTTTCTGGAAATATTGTTTGTGTGTTTTTAAAGTTATTTCCTTTGTTCTGTAAATCACGTTCAGTTTTAAAGTCATGTCTTATTGGACAATAATAGTATGTGCACAAGTATGGAAGAATAATAATAGTCAAATAAACGCCGCTGGGAATAGGAACAGAACTTCCGCTCTTGTTTCTAGGGGAACGTTTTCCTTGCAGGACCTACTTTAAATTCCAGGAAATGTCAACATGTAGTCGTCTGTGATTCTGACAGTTTTTATCTTTACTTTGGTGGCCTGAAGGAAGACGGTAACAGGTAAATATTTTATCTGTCATTACTTCTGATAAAACGTGTCAAAACTGTGTCTAAAACTGAGCTGAAATAAAACGCGTCGTAGTTTGGCGCTGAATTTATTAACGTCCGGCTTTATGTGAACACAATACAACTCTAAGCTGCCTTTAGAAACACTAAATGGGTTTTAAATTACAAAATTTTGTTAGTATATGTTGGTTATTTTTACGGATAGACATGTCCGGACAAACTGAACGTCTTATGACAAGGAAAACTCGAGAAAATAAACATGAATTGGTTGTTCATTTAAATATATTTCTAAGTACGCAGTGTAAATATAACAAACTCATTTCAATGTATCAGATTTAATATAAATGTATTAACTACAAACAAGTTTTGATTGTTGGTCTTCCTGGTTGTGTGTCAGCTGAAGGTGTTTACAGACATGTCAGAACATGTCTGATAGATCCAACAACCTGCAGCTGAACACTAGTGGTGTGCGATACTGCAAGATTTGGTATCGATCCGATACCAAATAAATACAGGGCCAGTATCGCCGATACTGATACCGATACTCCAGACTATTTTTTTGAGTAGTTGGTAGGTTTAGAACAAAAGTTAGGTGCTGTATATGGTTGTCTATGTCGTAGTTTCTCTTAAACCTCAAGGATGTGTAGATGTTGAAGAAAACGTCCATTGACACTGTTACGTTTATAATATAATTTATTACATAAATAAGACAGCATCTGAACAGGCACCATGGTCTGCCTGTGGAGAGTTTCCCAGCCAATATGAAAATCCCACTTGAACAAAGGGCTGGTGGTCATTTTATACCCTCTGGTAAAGGATAGAATTACAACATCTGGTTTAAACCCCTACTCAAGAACAACACCTCCTCAGACAAAAACCCCCTACTCTGCACATTCCTAAGGGTCACAGGTCAGCTATAGGTTAACAGTGGACCCCAATGTCAACACAGCATAGGGTTTCTGGAGCCGAAAACACATTCCTCAGTACTTACTACCACCTGTTAGTTAAAAGTTCACTCTATGGTCAACAACTATCAGAACTCATATCAGATCAGATACTACATCTACATCTGGAATGACGATGGGGTTGTAAATGCTTACAGGGTTTAAGAATCAGACTAATTCCTGAGTAGGTTTTCTGTGGGTCAAGCGAGGAAGAATCTGGGGTATCAATGAAATCACAAAGTGAGGGATAACCTCCTTAAACAGTGTTCATTTTTGACCGTTTGGTCGATATTTGTGCAATACATCTGTCACTGAAATAGAAATGCTCTTTTAAGATGCATTTTTAAATTTTTTTTTGCACAGTTACTTTTGTAATGTTGAATATGAAAAAATTTCCCCCCTGTGGTTATTGTCTTTGATAATAAAGCATGACAGACATTGTCAGTTCGTCTCACCCACCTGGTCCCCCTAGTTAGAGGTGAAACACTTCACTAGCAGAACGTTTGCTTATTGACAGACGCTACATTTACCAATGTTCCCTAAACACCTCACAGTGCAAACTGCGGTAGATGCTGCTCAGACGGCGCTAGTCTTTGTCATTGGCATACAAGAGAGAAACTGAAAATAAAATATCAATCTTATTACACTGATATCAATATGATTGATATTTGAATCAATCTGCCCACCTCTACAGACCAGTTAGTAACACAGATCTAAGTTCTCACTAACTACATTATTCTAACTCCAGCTGGTTATTTGACAACAGCAGTGACTGTCATCCTGCAGTGTTAAAACTCAAACATTTAATTTTACAGATTAATTCTTGTTTGAAAAGTCATATACTCTGTCGATTAATTGACTCATCGTTTCAAACTTTAGCCTAACAGCAAAGTCAACTAACGTGCTGATTTTTGTCATGTTGATGTGTTTTACAGATTTTATCATGGAGGGAACTTCCAAAAGTGACACTGCCAGTCAGCCGTCTGTCGCTGCTCAGGTTCCTTTTATTCACTTGTGCACCACTTTAGAGAAAATCCAGAAGGCTAAACTCCGTCCAGATAAATCCAAGATCCTTCGAGATTTTATTGAGTCATGGCGGAATTTTCATTCAGCCCTCCACAAAAGAAACCCCAAAACTACAGACTCCTTCTATCCTTCCATGCGTCTCATAGTTCCCTCTTTCGAACGAGAGCGAATGGCGTATGGCATCAAAGAGAGCATGCTGGCTAAACTCTACATCGACGTATTAGGTCTCCCAAAGAATGGCCCAGAGGCCAATAAACTACTGAACTACCGAGCTCCGACCACATCCCAGGGAGAAGCTGGAGACTTTGCTGGCATGGCGTACTTTGTGCTAAAGAAACGATGCACCAGCCAAGGAAACCTAAGCATCAAGGAGGTCAACGACTTCCTGGACTCAGTGGCTATGAACAACGCTGGCAAGAAGAAGGATCTTGTGAAGAAGAGTCTGCTGCACCTCATCACCCAGAGTACAGCTCTAGAGCAGAAGTGGCTCATTAGAATGATCCTGAAGGACATGAAGCTCGGGATCAGTAAGGAAACTGTGCTCCAAGTCTTCCACCCCGACGCTGCTGAGCTCTACAACGTCAACACCGACCTGAACAAGGTGTGCCAGCAGCTCCACAACCCCTCCGTGTCCTTAAGTGAAGTTTCTATCGGACTTTTCTCTGCTTTCAAGCCGATGTTGGCAGCTGTAGCTAACATCCGCAATGTGGAAAAGCAGATGGGCAACAGTCCTTTTTTCATTCAGACCAAACTGGATGGGGAGAGAATTCAGCTGCACAAGGACGGAGATGTGTACAAGTACTTCAGCCGAAATGCTTATGAGTACACGCAGCAGTTTGGAGGATCTCCACTGGAGGGATCGCTGACACCTTATATTCACAACGTCTTTAAAAGCCATGTCGTCAACTGTATCCTGGACGGTGAGATGATGGCGTACAACCCGGCAGCGGAGACCTTCATGCAGAAAGGGAGCAAATTCGACATCAAGAGGCTGATGGACGACTCTGAGTTACAGACATGCTTCTGTGTGTTCGACGTGCTGTTGATCAATGACCGGAAACTTGGAAAGGAAACGCTGAAGAAACGCTACGAGACCCTTCAGACAGTTTTCACCCCAGTCAAAGGACGGATCCATCTGGTACCAAAGACCGAAGCCAGAACCATGCAGGAGGTGGTGAACGCTCTTAATGACGCTATTGACAGCAGAGACGAGGGCATCATGGTGAAGGATCCTTCATCCATCTACAAGCCTGACAAACGAGGGGAAGGATGGCTGAAAATAAAGCCAGAATATGTGGACGGCTTGATGGATGAGCTTGACCTGCTGATTGTTGGTGGCTACTGGGGCAAAGGGAGACGTGGAGGCATGATGTCCCATTTCTTATGTGCTGTTGCCGAAGCTCCGAAGCCTGGCGAGAAACCTTCAGTTTTCCACACCCTCTGTCGCATTGGCTCCGGCTACACCATGAAAGAACTCTACGACCTTGGTTTGAAGCTCGCCAAGCACTGGAAGGTGTACCGGAAAAACGACCCTCCAGCATCCATCCTGTGTGGAACAGAGAAACCAGAAGTCTACATTGAACCCTGCAACTCCGTCATCATCCAGGTTAAAGCTGCAGAGATAGTCGGAAGTGACATGTACAAAACCAACTGCACCCTGCGCTTCCCCAGGATCGAGAAGATCCGAGACGACAAGGAGTGGCACCAGTGCATGACTCTGGCTGAGCTGGATCAGTTCCGCAGCAAGGCGTCGGGGAAACTCGCCTCGCGGCACCTTCGCATTGACAACGACGAACCACAGAAGAAGAAGCGCAAGATGCCGGCCAAATCCAAGAAGGTTCCCGGGATCATCGACCACTTCAAACCTCAGGACCTCTCCGGGGTCAACAAGGAGACGGATATGTTTGAGGATGTGGAGTTTTGCATCCTGAACGGCACCGAGGATCACCCTAAATCTGAGCTGGAAAAGGGCGTGGCCAGGTAACATGACAACTCTGAAAATTGCCTTTTCAGTAGCTGTTGTTGATTTAGAAATTAGAATGAGGACAGTGGAAGCTAGTGCTGGCCCGAATAGCAATTTCTTGGCTCCGGATATTCGGCCCCGATTAATGCCGAATATCGGAATATTCGGATCAGTTCGTAACGTTCGCCGGGGGGGGTGAAGAAAAGAGATGAATGAACTAGTCGAATACCCCTGGAAGGTGGTGGTGGTGGTGGGGGTTCCAAATATTCGGATACCACCGTAGCGATCAAATATTCGGGTCCAGCCCTAGTGGAAACATAATCCTACATTATAATCTTTTGGTGGATATAGCAAGCTGCTGCCAACAATTGCGTTTTTAAATGTCTAGCAGACCCAAAGCAACAATTGCATCAATTTCATATCATGTTTCAGGTCTTCAATCAACATATGTCCAATAATATAGTTCTGGTTTGGTCTCTAGCTAAAGTTGGATGCCAGAAAACCAAAACATTAAGCTGAAAGATGCAAAAATGTTCCATAGAATTAATGGGAACTGCAGCGTCTTGTGTACTTCACTGGAGTTTCATCACTTTTGTATACAAATAGTCATATGATCCATTGTTGACATAAAAATATTGATTATAGCAGCTTAAAAGGGAGAGCATGTTGCTGAACAGAAGCCACTGTGGCCACAATCTGGCTCAGTAATATCAGTAAACAGCAATGTTTATCTAATTTTAGCAAACATTAGTCACCATAAACTATTGATCATGCCAGAACAAGTCAGGCAGAGGCAGTAAAATGATGCACTTGCTTGGTTTTCATCATGTTCTTTCTTCCTTAGTGTCATGGAAACATGTTTTTAAGTAGCTTTTAACAAATGACTGATTGCTGATGTCGTTTCCTGTTAGGTGCGGAGGTATCGTGGTTCAGAACCCGGGCCGGGACACCTACTGCGTGATCGCTGGTGTGGAGAACATGCGCGTGAAGAACCTGATTTCATCCAACCAGCATGACATAGTTTGGGCCGCCTGGCTGCTGGAGTGTCTGGAACAGAAGGAGGTGGTTCCATGGCAACCACGACACATGATCCACATGTCGCCCTCCACCAGGGAGCACTTCGCCAAAGAGTACGATGGCTTCGGCGACAGCTTCTTCGTGGACACGGACGAGCAGCAGCTGCGGGAGGTGTTCAGCCGGATCAGCAGCGCGGACGCTTCGGTGAACGTCGGACAGGTGGAGGAACGTTACAGCTGGAGCGATCTCCCCACCAGCATGTTCAGACCCTTCACCGCTTACATGGACAGCTACGCCGACATAGGAGACCCAAAAAGTGCCATAGCTGCCTCCTGTCTGGACATCAGGGCGCTGGAGTTTCGCTACCACGGAGGGACGGTGGTGAAGAAGCTGGAGGAAGGAGTTTCACATGTCGTCATCACCGAGGAAACCAGACTTCTGGATTTACGGACTCTGAGGCGCTGCTTCAAGAAGAAGTTTAAGATAGTTAGAGACACGTGGGTGACGGAATCCATCGAAGCCGGTTATCTGATGAATGACAGCGACTACTTGGTTTGAAGAGTCTCCTGATTTTAAGTCAACACTGGAGAAAAAAAAATCTCTTTTAGCATTTTAATTAAGTCCCAATGAGATTAGCAAGAAAGTAATAAAAGTTGTAGCATAAAATGACAGAGAATTTTACCTCTCAGGGTCTTCACACAATCATCACTGTATGAGTTTTATCTTTGGTGTTCTTAATAAGTGCTTGTTTTTCATGGTCTGCTGTAAAAATCAGAAAAGTAATCATTGGTTTTTCAATTTTGAAAGTATTCTGATAGTTTTTTCTCTCAATTTTCCCCCTTCAAGTTTTTATCTGAGTAGTTATTGAAACATTTTTTGGAATAAAAAGAACATTTTGTACATAAGGGAAAATGGAAGGTTTAATTCAAGCAACTCTGTGTATGATTTCAGTGAATAATCCGCCTTAGTGGGCAGCAATGCTTCACCATAATGATCCCTCCATTGTAAAGGCTGCTCTGGTTATTTGGCGTTGCACTGCATGAAGGTTGGAGGACTTGTTAGAAACAGATTTAGAAAATAAAGCTAACAATGAAAGCTACACAAATATCTTGACCTATCAGACAGTATCTCATAATACATCTGTGTCTTTCATAATACAAAAATTTCTTTCATTAGACGCTTCTGGCCCCAAATACCCTTTTTTTTTTTTTTTTTTTACTACTCTAGTTAGTTTGGGATTAAATTAACCCAGATTTTTTTAACTCAAATTAACCCAGATTATTTAAAGCTCACAATGTCCCTTATCTTTAAACTCAAACTAAATCAGAGTTCTTAAGCTTAAATGAACCCTGATTTTTCTTTTTTTTCCTTTCACATGATTTATGACAGCTGAAGTTAACCCTGATCTTTTAGTTTAAGTTTCCCAGATTTTTGTTTAAAGCTCAAGATGCCCCTTATTTTTAAGCTGAAACTCAACCAAACTTTTTAAGCTCAAAATAACCCTGATTTGTTTAAGCTTCAATCAGTGATGTTTTATTACAGCTTAAGTTACCAGGATTTTTTAAAAGCTCCCAGTGCCCTTTGTTTTTAAGCTTAAGTTAACTCTTATTGTTAAGCTTGAACCAAATTTAATTTTCAAGCTTAAATGAAGCCTGGTTTGTTTACGCATAAACTAGCCCTGATCTATAGGACTAAGTTACCTTTTTTTTTGAAAGCTTAAATTAACTCTGATTTTGAGCTTGAGTTAACTCTGATTTAAAGCTGAGGTTGAACTTTAGATAACTCAGGTTTTTAAGCTCAAGTTAATCACGTTTTTTTTTTTTTTTTTTGAAACTGAAACGAACTTTCCTCTTTTCTAAAAAAGTTAACTTTTAAATTAACTGATTTTGAGCTTAGGTTAACTCTGATTTTTAGTTTAAGTTAACTGTGATTTTGAGCTTCATGAAACTCTGATTTTGAGCTTAAATTATCTCTGATTTTGAGCTTAGATTAACTCTGATTTTGAGGTAAAGTTAACTCTGATTTTGAACTTCAGATAACTGACTTTTAAGCTCAAGTTAATCATGATTTTTTAAAGCTTAAGCTGATTCTGATTATTGAACTTCAGTTATCCCTCTTTTTTTTTTTCAAAATTTGGAGCACTCCCTTCAAAGTCGTAAAAGACATCACATGATTGTTGTTTGTTATGAGTGAAATAAACTTAAAACCCTTTTAATATGAAAAAGAACCAAGAAAATGTGTCGTAAACAGTTTTGGTGCCTTTGTGCTTTCATGTCATTACATATTAAGTACAACTCTAATAAAGGTCTTGAAGTGGTTTGAAATACAAGTGTGATTTGCATCTAAAATTGGTGTTAAACTTAAAAGAAGCATCTTGTATGAAGTGGTGGCCTTTGCTACAGCTCTTCAGTGACTACTAGAGAGGGACACCACGGGGGTACGTTAAAACCGGTTCAGCTCAAGGCCTTCTAACAAAGATGTCGCCATGTTTTCCTGTCTTCAGAAATGTCACCAGAGCGTCGTGGGACTCATTGATATGTTATAACCTTCATTACCGTCGTCTCTGGGGTGCAGGTAGCTGCCTGTGGCGTCCTGGGCTTTGTTATCAGTAAATGCCGCATGAATACATTTTCAAAGTAAAGCTGATGAGCTACCTATACCGAGAATAACGGCTGTGGTCGACATGTTGTACGCTTCCCTGTTGGCTTTTGTGCTTTCTGTCACTTCATTGTTAAACAAATTCATTAACTTGCACCGTTCTTCGAATGTCTTAGCAAAGTGTTCGGCCCAAAAGCAGCACTAAAGTATGAGCAGAACCATCCTCATTACTGGTTAAGAACTATTCCCTGCCTCAGTAAGCACTCTGGAAGCCGTCGCCCACTCTGGACTATTTCCAGGTGATGCAGAGTGAGCGTTTGAGTGACAGCCTTTAATTAGAGCTACTCAACCAGTGCTTATTCCTGCGTGGCTTTGTGAGCGTGAAGTGTCATTGCAGCGCTCCTGAGAAGCCCAACCACTGGTCATCTGAAAGGACCTCCAGGAGCAGATTATCAGCGCCGAGGATCTGGAGAGGAAAACAGAAGCAGTAAAGCTGGCATTGCAGGAAAAAAAACCCACGTCCTAATGGGATAAATGCTCTAATTAAGCCGGCCGGAGCTGTTGGGCAACAGGTCGCGGCAACACTGGACACAGAGCAGAAACAACATGGTTTGGAAGCAGCTCCAGACAACCAGCGGCTGCGTCCACTCAGCTGAAACAAATGAGCTCCTGAGGAGACCAAACAGAGGCTGCAGGGAAGGTTTGTCTGCAGCAGTTAGCTCGACCCACCCTCCATGAGGCGAATGCACGTTATTTTAGGGCCTCATGCATAAATAAATGCTTGCGGTTTGTCAGGAATAACTGAAAAGTAATAAGTGGGTCGATGAGCAGAGCCACAGGTGAGCTGGTGTGCTGGAGCTGCATGAAGCAACAGGCCGGAACTTTATAGACCTGCACATTTAAGAAGCAGAGTCACACTGAAGCCATTTTAAATCAGGAAGGGAACATTTTCCTGGAATAAACTTCAAAATATGCAACTTTTATGCACATTTTTTGAGTTTTTAGGGGTTGAACTCCACATTAGTGATGAGAAAATGTATCTAAAACACATTCTGATTTACAAAATACATCACAACTTGCACTTTTGATAACTGCTAGCTGTGATTTTATTTGATTTCAGTGGGTTGAAACATGCAAAAAGCGTTGTTGTGTCCTTTCTTTTGATGAAACCAGGTGAGCAAACCTGCCTGACTGTCAGGTTAGCCTCAATAAACGCTATAAAAGATCTGCTGGTGACAAATTACAAAATAAAACATCTGTTTCAAAGTCTTCTGAGGCATTCAGCACGTTTAGTGTCCACTATTAGAGCTGCTTGGTGTTATTAAAAGCGATTGTTTTTTTCTTCATTTGTTGTCTCACAAACTTGGAGACTTAAAAAATGTGTTTATTTTGTGAAGCTCTTAAAGTTTGAAGCCAGAAATCCAACATCTGAGAGCGGATTTCTGTGTTTCTGACTTGACGCGCCTCTGGAGCGACAGATGCGGTGGCTGTGGTGCGCGCGCATAACGTCAGAGGCGGAGAAGTTTCGTCAGGCTCGCGAGATTAAGTAGCACCGTACCGGATGTTGGACTGGATTACTTACAAAATAAAATAAGATCTGTGACTTGTTACATGAATGATAGGAAATTTTGCTCTCCTTCAGTATGCGTTAAACTTAATCCCCCTTAATGATTTGAGTTTATAGCCCATTAGATGTATTTGCAAATTTGCAATGTGAGCAGCTATTTCATGTAAACAAAAAAAGGAAAATCAAATTCTAAATTGATTTTTAAACAAATTGTGAAGTTAGATTGTGAGAGCCCACATAAGGGACCTTCTGTTCTTTCTTAAACCTTTAATTTGTCATTCTGGATGGATTATTATTTTATCATCAGAATCGGCATTAAGTAAAGTACATAGAAGTTAAACCCTCATTTAAATTCATTTAACCTGTTGCCATTATTTAAATGAATGTTTGTTTAGTGTGCAAATACTCTCATACTCTGAGAGCAAAACAAAAATGAATATTATGTACACATAATCTTTCTAGTTTGCAGCCTATTTTTAAGCCTTTTGCCTCCAATTTGCTATTTGGCCACACAAAAAACTGTCAAATTTCACTCTCTAGAATGTAATTTGTAATTGTGCAATATTCTTATTCTTATTATTCTTAATCTTATTGTTTCAGCCTGGAACAGTTGCACAATACATTTCACTGCACATTATACTACGTATAATTGTGTTTGTAATAAATAAAGGCCTTGAATCTTGAATCTTAATGTTTTTCTACATATAGAATAACACTTTGCAATATTGTTATGATCCACGTTGAGAAGAATCCATGCAATTGCCTGGGATTTCTACATATGGAGGAATGTGTTTATTATTATTTTATGTATATTTATTTATGTTCCCTACATTCTGGCACAATCCTCCTTGCTAGTGTTACACATTTCCCTGCATTGGAATAAATAAAGACTGATCTTAATTTTTTCTTCTAGTACAACGGTTTGTTTTGGGAAACAAAAAACAGCATTTGATTGAATTAGAACTCCACTGAAAGGACAGAAAAGTAATCCCACAGAGGGAGGCGGTGTATTCAGTTTACGACCTTTATTTTGAAAGCTTCGACCGGAACCTTCTCCGCTCGTCGCCGCCGCTGTGACGCGGCTTCCAGCAAACACACACCGTCTCTTGGCGAACATGGCGGCAACTTGACGGCAGCGAGATGAAGACGGCGAGGGCTTGAAAAAGACAAGAGGTCTGTTTCCCGGCTGTAGGCCCAAACCGCCGACACAAAGCCACACAGCTTCGCCATGTTGGAAGACGACAGCAGCCTTGTCCCTGCACGACCGAGGCCGGGGGAAACGTAAACGCGTCGGTGAGTGTTTCTAAAAACGGAGTCGAGGCTGCGCAGAGGAGCGGCGCGGCGCGGAGCTCAGGGCGGGCGGGAGGACAGCGGCTTCACCGGTCAGCCATGGAGGATGCGGCCCGTCTGATTTCCCAGCCGGCCCGTTTTCATGGGAATTAGCGCCGTTAGCGGAGAGCAGCCCGGACGAGCCAGCAGCCGACACCTGAGGGGGGGACAGCGCGAAGCGGACCCGACGTCAATGACTGTTGCGGCAGAGGAGCCCCCACGGTGGAGTCGGCCGGTTCCCGAAATATGACCAGGGGTGCTGGGACGTGTTGGCAGCAAGAAGATGACGACGGCTTCCAAATCTGGCTAGAGCCCCCCCGAGACAACCAAAAGCCATTCACCGACTCCGAGAGGGCGCAGAGATGGCGACTGTCCTTGGCATCCCTCCTGTTCCTCACCATCCTCCTCTCTGATCACCTGTGGTTCTGCGCCGAGGCCAAGCTGGCCCGGACCCGGGACAAGTTCGCCTCCTCCTCCCACCTCCTCCTCTCCCCCCAGACCCACTCAGCACACAGCAGCCTCAGAGGAAACCCAGATGCTATTTTTATAGGAAACTCTACCAAACATTTGTGGCGCCTCGAAACTTGCCACCGGGACAGTTTGTCTAAAGACTGCTTCACTTTCGCGGACGCCGACCATTTGTGCAGGGGCCTTTCCGACCGAGAGGGGACGCGGGCTGTAAATATGAGCGATTTGTACCTTTCCTTTTGTAACTCCTACTCCCTGCTGGATTTGTTCTACGGGTCCACCAGTCCGGACAATTTGAACTGCAGCCTGGACGTGCTGGGGGACGGGGACACGACCAGGTGCAGCCTGTGCGTCCAGGCGTACCAGCGCTACGACCAGCACGCCCAGGAGAAATACGAGGACTTTGAGCTCCTGACTCAGAAATACGAGCCGGCGGGCTACTCGGTGAGGACGTGCATGGAGCAGTGCAAGGTAGGAAATGTCAGAAATTTTTTATTTTTTTTAAAGGGGGAGGTGGGAGGCGGTGGAGGGGGTGATGTGGTGGCCATCTGTTGATTTGGGCCCGGATAGATGCCAGCCTCGGTCCTCCTCCTCCTCCTCCTCCTCCTCCTCCTCCTCCTTCTGTCGCCATGGAGACGGATGACAGATTCAAGGAGACTCCGGGGCTCATGTTCATTCATCTCCTCTTTGTGTTGGGTGCTGATGTGCCGATGTGTTCTGGTTCTGTCTTAGCTCATGAGAGGGGGTTAAAAAAAAGGCTAAAAAAAAAGCCGAAGTGTTTGCTGTCGCAGGCCGCCAGGTGTTCATCATGGCCGCCCCACTCCATATCGAGAGCGTTTCATCAAAGTCAAGAGGTGGTTTCCCTGCTTAATGTGTTTGCTCATTACCAGGCCTCACGCAGGCCTCCTCTTTCTTTTTTTTCTTTTCTTTTTTTTTTTTTTTTTTATTGCCGGAGCTGTGTTTACCGGAGTAGCACGGCGGACAGCTCCGAGCCCAGCAGCCGCTCAATGAGCCTCATCTCCGGGGCTCCATTCACAGAAGCAACCAATCCCCGCCGGCCTCCATTCAGCCAACCAGGGGAGGGAGTCTTACTAAATCACACCAGGTCATCTGAATGCTGCTAATATTCAAACCGTTTTCCCCAATCGATCATCAGTTATTTACTTATTTACAGCAGGAGCGCACACACTGCAAAAACTCAAAATCTTACCAAGTCTATTTGTCTTATTTTTAGTCAAAATGTCTCATTCCACTTGATTTAAGATAAATTCAATTAACAAGTGACATTTCAGCAAGATGGAGGGACTTGTTTTAAGACAACACATGTTAAATATCTTGTTAAGTCAAACAGTCTTGAAATGATCTTGTTTTGAGTTGTATTTTACAAGAAACAAGGTTCATTTTACTTTTCATACATTTCTAAAGCTGAAGTGTTATTTGTAGAAGCTACACGATCTTGATTTAAGAAAGAAACTTCACTTGATTTAAGTAAATGCATTTTATTGGAAAATCACCAATTAGTCCATATTGTCAAGTTTGCTAACGGGTTGCATGCAAATTCAAAAATAAATAGTGGATTGCAATACTAGACTTATTTACATGGTGTAGAGTTATGTATAAATGAGGGAGTAAGAACCATGGTCATATTTGCAACAAATGTATTTTCAAACAACTGTATGCGGACGGATATCTTAAAATGCTTAAATCACACTTTCTAATCTTGTTTCAAGGACAAGGTGGTCTTAAATCTGGAGCCATGTCACTGTTATACAACCTAAAATAAGTAAAATCCATCTTGCATTTTGTACTAAACATGAATGTTTAAAAAGCAAATGTCTACTTTTGAGTTAAAAACACCTGCTTTTGGGCATAGCTGGCTAACCCTAAAATGCAACACCTCCAAGTGCTGTCAAAACATGACTAAGTATTAGGATTTCCAGCTAACTGTGAGAAGACATATCTCAAAATGGTTCAATTAATCTTTGTAATCCTATTTCAAGTAGAAGATGGTCTTAAAGAAGTTTAATACATCTCAAATTAGGAGGTTACATGAAAGCAAAAATCTATTTTTGAGTGAAAAACTATTTTTTAGCATGTCTGGCTTATATTAAGACACCTAAGCTTGACAATCCTGATAAAATATAGCTTAAAATAAGTTTTCCCAGCTAATCTTAAGATCTCAGTATTCTAAATATCATATCTTATTTCAAGAAATCTTACCAAGCCATTTTTTCACTTGTTCTATTGGCAGATTTTTTCCACTTATTTAAAGGTAAAAGTTCTTTGAAATAAGTTTTTTTTCTTGTTTTGAGAGAAGCATTTTTCCAGTGTATTCTGGTTTCCTCCAGCACCACCTTCAGAACGTAAAAAGTGAAGTTAAAGTGAGGTGACACCTTCGGATGTCTTATTAAACTCCAAAACAACCACATATATTTAATTTTACACCATATGTGACGCAGAAAAGCAGCACTTTGTTACTGTTTTTGCTTCATAGGAAAAGTTTATAACTGTGAGTACAATTACAGAAAAAAGTATTCATTTACATGATAATCCTAAAAGAAAAGATCACATCAAAAACTGCAGACAAGATCGACATAAAAAAAATCTGTGTTTGTACAAATCTTTTGCACGTTGGACCAGAAAATGACACGATTTTTTTCTGTTTTTGCTGAATTTAAATCTGCCAAAACACCATTATTTTGCTGATATATGTCAACATTTGAAAAGTGACTGTTAAAAATGTTATTTAATATTTTTAATCCTTAAACTGTTATTTTTTAAATGTTGTGAGTTTTGTCAATTTACAGATAAAGTAGTAAAATCACCTATAAAATGTATTAATTAACATGCTGACTGTAAAAACTACCAAAAACAGGCCAAATCTGTACATTATTTCCACATAAATAGTCTGTATTTTAACAAATTTGTGTTTTTACAGTGTGTGACAGTAAAAATATACCATTTTACTCTTTAAATCAAGTAAATATGTAATTATTTATGGATATTTGCCTTTATTTTCACAGTTTTTGCAGTTCTTAAACATTCCACAGTTTTAAATGTATGCCTGTTGTTCCATTGCTTTCTTTCCCCACATTCCCTGTCTCCCTTCACCGGGCTTCACAAACAACAACAATCCAAATGACTATCAGAACAGCTGCAGAGTGATTGATGAACTATTTGTTTCGGTTGTATCCGGAGCAGACAAATGATTTCATAAAGGAGACTGAATGTGCAGCCTGGCTCTAAACTGTGGCGGCATAAAGTCAGTCTACAAATAATCCACAGAACAAACAGGTGGTTTGCACTCTGCAGAGTTTTTAATGTAGCAACACATGAAGAGAAAACATACAGGAAATTTTGTCTGTCCATTAGTAGGAAAACCTTTTAATATCTTTTGTACTTGTAGTTGCTAAATACCCTCATAAAGCCCTAAAGTCTTCTGCCTGCTGCCTCAGAGTTTCCATTAAATAAGTGGTTGGGAACATTTTGCTGTTTCCATCAACGACATCAGAATATTTTTTTAAAGTTCTATTCTTGGCTTTTTGTTGACTTTATTAGACGTCAGTAGATGATCAGACAGGAAAGTAGGGAGAAGAATTGGGGGAAGAACCTGCAGCAAAAGGCGGTGAGCTGGAATTTAGCCCTATGGCCTCTGTTTGTAGGTCGCTTGCTCAGCCAGCTGACTCACTTTTGGCCACAGAATCAGCTCTGGTACATCAGAAAAGGAAGTCTCGGAGACATGAGCTCTGACCATAAGTCATTAAGCATCACAGAAGTCTTTGTCATGGTGTCTGCTGCTAGCTAAACCTGACACAAACACGGAGCTACCTACAGTCAGACACGCACTAATGTTCAAAAGTTTGAGCAATTTCACATTTTCCATGAAGACTCACATTTGTATTCATGCTAACATTACTGCACAAGGGTTTTCTAGTCATCTATTAGCCTTTCTACACCATTAGCTAACACAATGTAGCATTAGAACACAGGAGTGATGGTTGCTGGAAATGTTCCTCTGTACCCCGATGTAGATATTCCATTAAAAATCCAGCTAGAATCATCATTTACCACATTATCAGTGTCTACGCTGTATTTCTGATTCATGTAATGTTATTTTCATTGAAAAAACTGCTTTTCTTTCAAAAATAAGGACATTTCTAGGTGAACGGTAGTGTATGCTACAGCTCATGTACAGGACATTCTCTGACATTCATATCCTTCGTCTTCTGCCTCATCAGCTGCTATTTTTAATCATTTAAATTACTTAAATGACCACTAATCATTGACATCTCAATTCCACAGAAGTCAGGTCTAGTTTGGGAAACTAATACTGTATGTACATTAAAGGGTAAACCCCCTTTGGAGCAATGTCTATGTTCTTTTGAAACATGTAGTATTTGAATATCAATATGATTTGTATACAAGATCATTACTCATGACAACTTTGTTATTATAAATCTAAGTGTAAAATATTGAAAAAGATTCATTTTGATCCATTGAAACCTGTCTCTTATGCATAAGATTAACAAATTTTTCATGCTTCCATGACATTAACTGCAACATAACCGAATGAAAACAAACATAAAAGCATGCATTACTTAGACATCTTGGATATTAGTATTTGTTGCATACTTACATGCACAGTTTATATAGTTTAAACTGCTCATACTGTAAAAATCTGATCACATTCATTCTGCTCTTAAAGCTTTTCCACTTAGACGTTCTGCTGCGTTTTAACTGCTCCTTTGTACGTCTGCTTAGATGCTAAACTGCATTTTATAGTCGTAGTATTCTGCGCAATGACAGTAAAGCAGAATCTAATGTAATCTAATCTAAATTTAAGGGAGGAAAACACAAAAACTGAATCTATTTAGTGTGTATTTGCATTCTTCCCCTTGTTTTATATTCTCTTTCCTGAGCATTTTTAGACTAGATAATTCCTGCATTCGTGGTTGTAAATAAACACTCACACACGCTCCTGGAATAAACAAAGAAGCTGTAAAAGGGTTTTTTATGTTTGCTAGGCCTGTGACTAATGTCTGTTTTTCTACTGATTAATTTAATAACTATTTGATCAATTAATCTAAAAAGTTAATTAGGACCATTTTAGGCAAATCCAGACTGTAGCCGAAGCATTTTCTCACACATTCCTTTAATGGAAACTCTCAGGTAGCAGGCTGAAGACTTCATGAGTGTGTGTAGCAGCTCCAAGGACAAAACATATTAAAAAGCTCTTCCTGCTAATGAACTGACTCCACTTTTGCTTTTTTTAGAGGTGCATCTAACAGTTTTCTCTGTGGCGGTCCACGATCCAAACCACATGTTAGCTCGGCGCTAACCTGAAGTATCCCACGCTTTGGAGGCCTTCAGTCTTTGGGCTGACACTGAAAATGTGACGTCGGTTATGTTGATTGTGATGTTTGAAGATTTAAAACCAGACTGCACATTTAGGATCTTGTATATAACCATTCGTCTGATCTGCTAAAACCTACTTTGACATTTTTTGGGAGGTATATTGTGCCTTTTCTTTTGTTATTAGACAGATATAGTGAAGAGAAACAGGGAATATAAGGAAAAAAAAAATCAGCAAATGTCTGGGCTTTAGTCGAACCATAGTCTCACTCCTTGAAGGCGCCCATGGGTGACACACAACAATCATGAGGCCATTGGATCATCTTCTTTTTAGTCGTAGCTTCTTAAATGTAAATAATTTCTTCTTTCTGTCCTCCTCTATGACACTAAATTGAATATTTTTGGGCTTTGGGAAACTCATACTTTTTTAAAAAAAACTTTTTAGTTGTTTTCAAGCAAAAATATTTTTAAAAAAGTCGAATATTTTCTGCGTTTCTTTGCCACATACACTTTAAAATGGAATATCCTTTGGTTTTAGGCTTTAGTTCGAGCAAAACCAGACATCTGAAGGTGTTAACCATGATACCACAAGAGAGCTGCAACTATAAATTAATTAGCTGTTCACTATATGAACCAGCTTTAGTAGCTTAAGTTTAAAAAAAGAAGCAAAATTCCATAATTGCAGCTTCTTAAAAGTGAATAATTTCTTCTTTCTATCCTCCTCTATGACAGTAAACTGAATATTTTTCTGCTGTGGGAAACACTGATTTTTTTTGCTGTTTTTAAGCAAAAACGGTGAAAAAGTGTCTTTTCTTTTTCATGTATGCTATAAAATGGAATACCTTTTGGTGTTAGGATTTAGTTCGAGCCAAACAAGACATCTTCAAGTGTCGCTTCAGGTTCTGGCAACTTGAACTTGTGCTTTTTTGACATTTCGTGTGCTGGAGAAAATTAGAATGTGCTGCAAAGTAAAACAAAGAGACAGCTAAGCCAGCAGCTGGAGTTACCAGCCGGCCTCATGTGACATTTTTTCTCCTGTGCTGAACTGCAGCCTGCACATGATTCAGATCGGTGCTCCGGGTTCAGCCTCTTGGCATTTGGAGGGAAAACAGTCATTTAGTCAAGCTGCTAATTTCTTTAACAATGACCCCTCTCTATCACCTTCCTGATTATAGGTTGGCTGCAGCCTCGTGTACGTTACAGGAAAGAGCAGCGTGACTCAAACCTTAACGCGGAGCTCTCGTTGAGTTAATGGCTACCTGCCTCAGGAGACGCGAGGCGAGTGCAACTAGTGAGGCGGCTCAGACAGATGTATATGTAATCTGTGTAAATATGCTGAGATTACAGCGTACACCGAGCTGGAAAGTGTGAAAACGTGAAACAAACAGAGCCGCGCTCGGCTTGTCTGGTGGCAGCGGAGGCAGTGTTTGTCGGAGGACGATCTGTGACATTTTGAGTGAGGATGCTTGACACGGAGAGTCGTGTTTGTTGTGCAGGAGTGTCTCCGGTGGTCCGCAGGTGGTGCTTTGATTCCTCTAGCCTGAGGTGAAACATCACACGGCGGACACGGCCGGTGTGCTGTTCCTCACAATGGGATCCTCCATCATCTGACTGGGTGAAAGCCCACCACTCATCCTGACAGCAGGGCCGGATTCCCAGCATCCAAACCGCCGCTAATGCTGACTCCAGAGCAGCAGTGTTTCCCAGCAGTTTCTTTTTTTTTTCTTTTAACCTCGAGTGTGAATGTCAGACCCACAGGAAACAACGCACAAAAAGCACACAGGCTGCACAACTCGCTCATTGTGATACTAGAAGTTTAACCCTAATGTTGTCTTCATTTACCAAAAAATATCCTTTCCTTGTCTGAGAAAAAAACAAAAATTCAGCAAAAAAATTCCCCAAATTTCAGAAAATTCGCAAAACTTCAGGAAGAAAATTCCAATAATTCTTTAAAAGATTCCCTTAAAAGTTTGATTTCAAAAAAATCCCCCAAATTTGGCAAGAAAATTCTTGTGAATATTTTTTAAAAATGAGTAAAAATCTTCAAAAAACATCCTAAAAATATCTAAGTGATTACACATATATCAGTAAAACTTTTAATATTTTCTTTAAGAGCATTCAGAATTTTTTTTTCAGGATTTTTTTCTGAATGTTCTTAAACATTTTCTTTAACATTTCTTTTTTGTCCACCAAAAAATGTAGAAATGTGAAAGTTTTCACTGTGAAAATGTATTTTTTTTCACATTTTCAAACTTTAAAATAGGTCAATTTGACCCACAGGACAACACGAGGGTTAAAGGTGTTATTAAGACCTCTTCACATGGAGCGTATGTATGCACAAAGTTTTCCTTGTTTTGAGTTCAAAGTGCCTCAAATGGGAACTAAATGGAGGAGCTGGTTGCTTTCAGTCATCAATAACCAGGTCTGACCATGTTATAAAAATAATGTAAAAAAAGCTTCCAAGTGTTCTGTAGCATCAATATTTTCATTTTTGATTAATATTACATAACAACGCAGCAACTATTTGATTTAAAATGTCAGGAAACAATGAAAAATGATCACTGTGGCATCCTTAAACTGTTTGTTCTTATTTGACAGACAGTTCAAAACCCAAAGCATTCAATTAATTATCATAAAAGATGATAATAAAGACTCACATTGAACAAAGCTCCTGATACGACTGGATTTGCAACCATGAATAGATTAGTTGTCAACTATTTAATTAATCAGTTTGACTAACTTAAGAAAAAAAAAGGTAAAATTCTGTGCAGCTTCTTTCTTTCCCTCTCTTTTTACAGTAATCTGGATGTTTTGGGGCTTTGGAAAACACTGATAAAAATTTTTTTTTACTGTTTTGTACATCAGTAATTCCAGGAAATAATGAACGGATTAATGGACAGTGAAAATAATGACTTATTGAAGATCTTCAGGACCAAACCTACCATAGAAAACAGCAAAGTCCTTCTTTTTGTTATTCAATAATTTCGCAGTATTTTTTAAAAAACTGCCAGAAAACAGTTTTGTTTGTCCAACTCAGCAACATTCAATAAGCCAACAAAAAATAATCATATTTAAAAGCCTTTAATGTTGTTTTCTCAATCAGCTCCTTGCTGTGGTTGATGGGTTTTTCCATAAACACATTTATTTCTGAAGTTGGATTGGTTTGGTTGTTTCACGTGGCAGATTTCTGAATTTCTTCCTGCGTTTGTGCTCTTCTTGGGTTCAGTTTGTCACATAAATTCATGCACCAGTCAGGATTTATCATCTTTTGGATCAGAATCTGATGACACATGTTGAGTTGTTTGGTTGCTGTCAGTCAGATCTGGTCTGATGAATCCAATATTCCAAGTGCAAAGTGTTGAAAAGATCTAAAGAAATGCTCTGAAATTCAATATTAAGTGTCATATAGAGAGACTTGAAGTTTTTAGGGGCTTTAACTGAAGATTTTTTGGCATTTTCCTGAAGAGTCTCAGACCCAGAGGCTACATACAGCAGTTAGTTTGTTATAATTCATCATTTTTTAGTTAATCTTGTGCATAAGTGGTGCAAAATAAATTCACCAATTTACCACAAATTAATGTTGAACTAAAACAGTGTGAGAAACTGAGGGCGCTTGTTTTTGTACCCATTTTTTCCCTTTCGGATCTTTTCGCCAGGGTTTTTCCAACAGAGATGTTGTTTACTTTTGAGCGTTTAAGCAGATCAAAATTTTCATTCATTCATTCATTCATTCATTCATTCATTCATTCATTCATTCATTCATTCATTCATTCATTCATTCATTCATTCTCATTTTATTTTATTTTATTTTAATTCACTTTTTTATTTTTTTATAAAATTTTATTGCATTTTTTTATTAATTTTTGTTATTTCATCAAATTTTATTTATTTTTATTTTATATGTCAAATAAGGTTAGAAAAAGTGTTGATCCTAAATTTGGAGACTTGACAGTTTTATTTTCTTTTTGAACGTCTCTGGTATTTTACATGATGGGTTGTTTATACCCTTAATTGTTGAGCTGCTCTGCTAGTGATGTCTTTTTTCATGTGTGCATATTAAGTCTTCCACTGTCAGTCTGCTCTGGAAGTGTTTTGTCGGACCATTTTACGTTGCAGGACTTTCTGAAGGTTCCTGCAATGTTCTTTGCTGCCACAGAGGAAATAAATTTTTCAAGAATTAAAGCAAGTTCATACCATCTGCCAACAGCTTTACAACAGAAATAAACCAAAGAGAAAGTCTGTCCAATGGCCAAGAATTACAAAAGTCAAATACTGAGAAAGCAAAACATTGTGGAAAATTGTGAGGAATCAACTTGCTGCAGTAACTTAGGCAGAAATATAGAGAACATTTCAGTTTCAGTATTTTTTAAATAAACATTGTAACAGTTATCCCAAATTATGTAAAATATATAGTTTTACTTGTACGAACATCTAAACCTTGACTGACCCTGTCTTCATTTATGAAAGTAGAAAATGCTTCGACGTGATCAGAGCACGGGGCAGAATATCTGCAGTTTTTCTCAAAAAAAAAAATCATTAATCATGAATAATGACTTGGCAGCTCATTTGTGAATTTGAAAGTCAGAACTTGCACCTGCCTGGTCAAGTAATCAGAGTCTGTGAAACTGTAAAACTCTTCTACTTTTTGACCCTCTGCAGCCTCTGTACATTGTTCTACTGCTACATCCTGCTACGTCCTCATCTGCTTTCATGACCACATCACTACTTTGATGCAAAATAATTTCAAAACACACTCCCTGGTTAGTCTTCACACACACCCTGCCCCCACCCTTCAGGTCCAATTGAAAGTCTAATCTTAGCTGGTGTTGTGTGCGAGTGAAAAGGAGGACAGCGTCCACAGCTTCCTCCCTCTTTAGATCCTTGTCAACCGCACACATCTGCATTGATCTCAGCTCTTTTTGAGCCGGGGGGACGGGTGGCAGCGATACCAACAGGCTGATCCCTATTGATTTGCGCCGAGCGCTCCGTGTTCACTCGTCCTTCATTTGATAGTGGTCAGCTCCTCCGACTGAAATAGGGCAGCGGCTGAGCTCAGTGAAGACATCATGTTACTATCTGGACCTGTTTGATTGTCCGACCTGGGAGCAAAGAGTGTGTTTCAGAGGAGGGGGAGCAGTTTATAAAGAAGTGTTGGATTTCCAGCCTTCATCTGTTACCTACAATATGGACAGCTACGCAATAGTGCAGTAAATGATGTGTAACAACAAGGATATCGGTTCTCAGATGGAGGCCCTGAAACTGAACCTAAACACAGACGGAGCTCTGTGAAGTAATGCAGTTTCCTCTTCGGCTTTGGGAAAAGGCTTAAGCTCGTGCATTTGGGAGAACAAATCTGTCACTTCACCAAAATCTCATCAAAATGGTCACAGTGTCTAATGAGCTGAGTCACTTTCAAAACCAGCAAGTAATGATTATTTTCATTGTCTATTAATCTGCCATTTATAGACTGAAATATCTCAACAAATGCTGCACTGATTGCAGTGACATTTGGCACACACATCCACGGAGATCTCCTCACTGTTCCTTCAGCGCTGTGATCTGGTCAGAAGTTACATTTATCCAGTAATAACTTCCCAATTAAGCTAAACATTAACCCTGCTTAACTTTAGCCTGCTCACATTAGCATTTAGCTCAAAGCACAACTTGTTATCCAATTAATTAACTGATTAGATAAAAAATATCAGAAAATGATTTTTTAAAAAAGTCCATCACAGGTTCCCAGAGCCCAAAGAAACATTCCCACATGACTTCATTTATCCAACAGTCTGAAATTGAAGAATATTCAGCTTGCAAAGAAAATCAGCACATCATTACTTTTTTAAAGGTGAAGACAGCAAGTGCTCAACATTTTATTTCATACATTTTCTGTTCACCCACAGAACTGCAGCTTATTTATGTGAAGAGCTTGTTATCATTTCCCGACTAGCTGTTATCACAGTTCTGCTAAAAAAATTCGGAAACCGCTTCATACCATGTTTCAGAAGGACCAATAAGCTGAAATACTGATTTGTATTTTACCATGACATGATATGTTTCTGTCTACTGAGTCAGATTTTACTGATTTACACTGTGAGAGGTTTAAATCTTTAAGCCGTGCAGCTGCTATATATCAATATTTATTATGTCAACAGTGGATTAAATGACTGTGGAAGTTAAAGGACTAAACTAAAGCACTTAACTCTGCAGTTCACCTCAGCTGTCTGTGCCGCTATCTCGCAATGATACAGAAATCTTTAACAAATCCGTGGATCTAGACTATAAGCTGCATCACTGCCAAAATCTAATCACTTGGTCCTTGTGTCATTTCTGACCTTCCCTGAAAATTTCATCCAAATCTATTAGTCTGTTTTTGAGTAATGTTGCGAACAGACAGACAAACAGAAGGACAAACGTACGGTGATCATCACAAAACTCCACTATGTTCCTTGGCTGAGTAATGAATAAAAAAAACGACATATTGATACATGGATATAAAGATGTAATATTACACGTACTGTAACAGAGTATTTTATCTATATTATATTATTTATACGTTTATTTAATAGGGACAGAACAAGAAGCATTGTTACAATAACTGATGCCATGTTCATAGGTCAATAGCTAACAGCTAATTCGCAGAACAGGTCCCTGACACATACAAAAACAACAATAAATACAACAATCAATGTTACATGAATGTATACATTAAACACATTAACATATAACAAAGTGTCTATCAGTGCTCACACTTTTGGTTTGATTTGAGCCATCGTTTGATTTTACAGTTTATTGGTTGTTTCTTTTCGTAGAAATGATCAAATAATCCAGTTTTTCTCACAAATTTTGTTTAGTAAAATAAGAGCTTAATAGGACACAAAGATGTCCTAAAAATAAAAGTAACTATTGATTTTGCTGCTTTTTTTCTCTTTTTCTAAGAATCATTCACTTTATCTATGAATTAGTAAAACATACTCTCTACAGTTTTCCATTGACCAAGGTTACCTCTTTTAACGTCTTGTGTTATCCAACCAAACGTATTCAGTCCACAGAGATATTAAAAATAGATGAGCAGTAAACACTTTTGATTTGAGATGCTGCAACCAGACAATGCGTCGACTATCAAACAAGTCACAGATGATTAATTTTCTTTGAACATGTCGTATTAACATCATCATCCTTCCCTCAGTGGAGGCCCAGTGTCGCTATGCAGATCCGTCACTCCCCGTGTCAGTGTGGTGCTTTTATTTGGCGCCTGCTTTACAGATGTATCTTTGTGTTGCGGTGATTTAGTGTGCATACATCAAACCAGCAGTGACTGTGAGGGCTCATGGAGTGGAAGTGGATGCTGCTGCAGCTTTGATTCGCTCTCATCCCACAGAACCTCCTACTTGACAACAAGACATAGATACAGACTGTCTCATCCCCAAATCTCTCCTTTATGTTCCAGTGTTAATGTGGTTTATCTCATCTGCATGACTACCCTGTGATCAGCCATGCTTTTTTAATTGCTGCCTTTGTTAGCCTTTTTTTTATTATTCATATTAGCTGACAGTGTGTGTGTGTGTCTCCAGTCTCACAGTGCCTCCAGTGCATTAATGAACGACAGGCTGTTGCAGTGCATTGCATTGTTCGCCCGTCTAGGTTGCACCGGAGTGCTCACGTGTGATTTCCGCCATTGTGTCTTCCTGCGGCGGCTGCGAATGCTGACCTTGGAGATGGTTTTGTCCCTTTGAGATGCCCGGCCCACTCTACGACGGCCCCTTTTATGAATGGGCAGATCCCTGAGCAGAATGCTGATGAGGCAGGAGGAGGGGGGCTGCTGCAGTGCACGGCGGCGGCGCTACCATATTGTTTTAACTGTGAAGCGCCGTCCGGGGAGCAGATCAGATCACAGGAGATAACGGCAGCGCTGGAGGAGGGAGGGAAACCACAGCAGGCGAAAGGGGTTAACGTGGGTTACCCAATTAATAGGCTTCATTTAACCTCTGTGGCGTCTCAATTATAGATGACACGTTGAGGCAGTCCTCTGATATACAGTAATGTTGTCAATCAAGGGCAAAGACTAATAGCAATCACAGCTGGATTGTTTCTGATTACTGGAGTGGTTCCATTTAGGAAGCGACTTGTTTCTGCACCTCTGTAGCACCGCTCAGTACATCCCAGATTCACTACTACGCCAGTTATCTAATGAGCCATTAGGTTTTTAGCTACACTGGCTCTAGTCCCAGTTTGCGGCGCTCCTGTGTTAGCATACGTTCAGGTCACAGAGGTAGCCGTCGGTTTCTCTAAAAATTAATTAGCTGGTGGTGTTTTAAAAAGCCAGAAGGTCATTTAAAAACACTTACTGTAGCTGTGAAGGGGAATCAATAACACTCATCAAACTATCTGGGTGCAGAAAATATCAAAAGGGATTTTTACTTTCTTGCTTGTAGCCTAAATGATTGTCGATATTCTTCCTCATTTGAGAACTTATTTGTTTCGAGTCAGAAAGGTAGTTTTTCTTGCATTTGTCAATGAAGTTTTAAAATTTATTCTGTTGCATCACTGTAAAATCTGATGTTTGTTGTCTTCAGTCTACCAATGAATACACAGACCAAATTGGGTTTTTTTCTGAGTAAGAAGACATAATATTTGCAGGTAATTGGATCAAAATTCATCCTGAATTTTTTGAGGAGGTACAAGATCCAATTATGACTAAAGCATATGTCAAGCAGGAAATCCAACAACAGTCAGAGTTGTATTGACATTTAATGTGTTGATTGATTCACAACGTCAAGAAAACATTCCACCTTAAAAGGAGCTAGAAGCCGCCTTTAAGCGACACAATGAATTAAGTAGTAAAGATAAAGCAGCAATGCTTTTTTAAAATTTTTTTGGAAAAGGTTAAAGATAAAAATATTACTGTAAAATAATTAAAAACTTATTTGAAGCCCTGATTTAGTATTGTTTTCCTCATTCATCACTGTTAATGCTACAGCCCATCAGCGTTGGAGTCTAAAGTTGGGTTGCAACGCTTATTTACAAAAACAGCTTAATCAGGCTGTTTTCCCTCAGTTTGCCATTTTGCAGCCATTTGGCTGATGAAGATACTGAGACAGTATAGACATAATCCTGTAAAAGGGAGCATTAAACTTTTCTTTTTGTCAATAAATGACTTGCAAGATGATGACTTTGTGAACTTTTCATAAAGTCAGTCTGACATTTCACCATGTGCTCCACTGTAGTCGACCTATGTGTGTAAACTTCCACCGTAGGTACACAACCGTTCAAAGGTTTGGGGTCACCCAGACAATTTCATGTTTTCCATGAAAACTCACACTTCTATTCATGTGCTAGCATAATTGCACAAGGGTTTTCTAATCATCAATTAGCCTTTCAACACCATTAGCTAACACAATGTAGCATTAGAACACAGGAGTGATGGTTGCTGGAAATGTTCCTCTGTACCTCTATGGAGATATTCCATTAAAAATCAGCTGTTTCCAGCTGGAATAGTCATTTACCACATTAACAATGTCTACACTGTATTTCTGATTGATTTAATGTTATCTTCATTGGAAAAAGCTGCCTTTCTTTCAAAAATAAGGACATTTCTAAGCAACCCCAAGCTTTTGTACAGTAGTGTATGTAGTTGTTAAGTGTTCTTAAAGACAAAGTGCAGCTTTATGGTCCCATATTCTACCTTTTTTTTTTTTTTTTTTTAAAGAAGTTGACATAAGTTTCTTATGTCCCCAGAAAATATATTTCAGTTTCATCGACAGTACACAGATCTGTTCTGTCTACCATGTCTATAATATCCCCATTTCAGTTCTGTTCTAAACAAGATGTTTCCGTGTTTGTAGCTGTAAATGCACCCGAGCTGCTACTGTCCCCGCCCCCTTCAGGAAGAAGACTCTCTCTGTGCAGCAAAACAATTACCCACATTAGTTGAAAGAGATGCAGATGAGTGTGAAACCAGGACTTTCTGACAATTCTAACTTTCTCTCTGTGCGACCCTTTTGCCTTGAAATATCGCTGAATTCCCAGCACCTTGTTTTTAAGTTTTGTGTGGTGAGTTTGTCAGACAACGCTGCGATTCTAGTCCTTGTCTATTGGTTTAAAGTTGCATTCACCTCTGAAAGTCGCTCAGCTTTACAATTTCCACAAGACCTCTGATGTGTGAGCGATCAAAGTTGTTAGTCACATTAGCCGCTACAACGTGCTACTCTGAAATGCAGGTAAACCTGGTGGACTGTGGTGCAGCTGCTCATTTAGAAAAAATTACCTGGAACCAGCAGAAAATGAGTTTAAACTGGATCAGTGTCGGTTTGTTTGCTAATATGGAGGATTTAGGCCACATTCTCACTGGCTTGTAAAACTGGGAGGCTGTTTTGTCATCTTTATATCTTTTCAGTTTTTGTTTTAGACCTCCAAGTTTGTAGCGACCGCAAGACATAGATACAGAATAGAAATAATAATTGATTTACATCATATAGGACCTTTAAAGTTAGTTATATTCTCCTGACAAATTAATAAATTGTTTTTGTCTTTGGACCAGAATATGTTGAACACTGTCAGAGGCTCCAAAATATAGATATTTTTAATCACCTTCCTAAAGATTGAACAGTTCAGAGTGTTTTGCTTAAAATTTTTCTGAGATAGTTTTCCTCTGTGCTTTTCTGAGATGTATAAAAGTGGGAACAGCTGTACGCCAGTCAGGATTTAGCAACATTTCAATCTGAATCTGGTGCCTGTTGGGTCGTTTTGCCACCTACATGTTTTTCTGTCTAGCTTTAACATGTTAAAGTTCCAGACATGGCTTTTCATTATACTGCATTTTTAACAATTTTGACATTACTACTGCTTCCTATATTTGCTGTCCCAAACAAAACAGACAGATGTGTCATAATGACACATTCTTTCAAAAATCCTCCCTGGAGAGGAATTGCATTTAGTTGCCAAGCTGTTCTTCCTGTTTGAGCAATAATTGAACAGCCAAAAATTTAATTATAGTAAAACCATTCATTATTTCGGCTTCATAATTGTGAGAAAATGAAGATGTTTCAAGCAGGATGTTCTTTTCCTGTGAAACACCTAAGGGTTAGACTAATACCTCCATTCATTTAAGCACATGGCATCAATTAGTCTAACGGTCCTATTGTCTGCATAGGTATTTAAATGGATTATTTCTACAGCGACAGATAGAGGCCTGAATGCATATCCCAGCCGCTTTGTGCTATATTGCATTATAGTGTTTAACTAATGCAGAAAATGAGTTTTTGGTGCAGGGTGGGGGGTGTGCCCTTGCTTACGGGGCGCTCAGCTGTGTTGTCCACAGCTGGTGGTGTCAGATATGAAAAGTGATGACTGGGTATCCTGAGCCGTACCTTCAGATGATCACATCTAAATTCTCCACCACTTTGCACTAATGGGATTATGTGACTTTCCCTTTATTCCCTAGTAAGGTACCTCTGCCTTCATGTGACCTTTTTGAAATCCCTTTTGAACCACTTCTTCATGTATATACAGTACAGTGGACTGGGTAAAAGGTTACGTTTGATTCTCTGTTAAGCTCTGCATGGCCCATTAGGATGATTGAGGATGATGTTTGTCCTGGTAAATGAATTGTCGGTCACTAGTTTTGTTTATAAGAGCGATGAGGTGCGATGTTTTAGTTCCTCACAACAGCCTATCTACACTTACAGTTCCTTCCATGAAATTTCTCAGTGCATGATGGATGCTGCTGTCTTATGCAATAAGTTGATTTACAGTACGACACAGGCGACTGCACTGGCAGCCGGCGACTTATACAACTGTATAATGGCTTGAGTGTATTAAAATGAATCCCTCCAGGATACTGTAAAACAATTTAACTTATGTGAACCATCTGCAGCAAACGTCATACGCTGTGTTTGAGTAAACCAGCTGCTTTTCATTCAGAATTTGCTGCAGTGGTGATATTACATCATCTTCCCTCGCTGCTCTAAAATTTATTCTGCTTGATACAAAAGCCGAGAAGGATGAGGGGAGGCGGGAGAATAACAGGACATCTGAGAAGAAGTCTCAGTCTAGATTCTGCTCACAGGGCGACCTTAGAAACTAATATAGCTCACAGGCTAACAGCTAGCAAGCATGCTAATGCTAGTTGGTGACAATGGCGCTCTAAGGTTCTTTCATTTTTTTTCCACATGGTGCTGTTTACTCCCCCAAGTCTTCTGTTTTTAGGATTGAACATTATTTCATTCAGCAAAGAGCCAGATAATTTGCTAACAGTCAGTTAGCAAGCACATTAGCTTAGCTGCCAATGTGACACAGTTTCCCTGTCCTGTTCTTCTGACGGTAGTTTTTTGGGCTAAACTCAATGTTACTCCTGATAGTAGTGAGTGAAATTCTACATTTCCCGATGCCAATTTTGATACCACGTATAAAAATTAACGGTTTTATTTTTAACTTGGTACAGAATCATAAAATACTGAGAATCTATTACTGTTATTAAAGCATTTTTCTTTGGTGGCATAGCATTTCTAGCCTGACATATGAAAAAGAATGCAAATAATAAATAGCCACAAAGTGATAAAAACAAAAATCAACATTTCAAACAAACAGTATTGTATTGTAAAACTCATCTGGGTTCATGTAACAACTGTGATATAACTTTTTGTCATATTTGCTGAGCCTCTGAAAAGCGTTACATGTATTTGCTTTGTGCGTGTGTGTGGGTCTCTAACACAAATGCTAATTATTGCCACATTTGCCTGAACAGGCAATGGTAGCCTGAACAAGCTACATTAGCCTGAACAAGCTACATTAGTCTGAACAAGCTACGTTAGCCTGAACAAGCTAAGGTAGCCTGACCAAGCTACATTAGTCTGAACAAACTATTAGCCTGAACAAGCTACGTTAGTCTGAACATGCTGTGTTAGTCTGAAAAAGCTACATTAGCCTGAACAAGCTACATTAGCCTGAACAAGCTACATTAGTCTGAACAGTTACATGCTATGTTAGTCTGAACAAGCTACGTTAGCTTAAACAAGCTACATTAGTCTGAACAAGCTACATTAGCCTCAACAAGCTACGTTAGCCTGAACAAGCTGCGTTAGTCTGAACGAGCTACATTAGCCTGAACAAGCTACGTTAGCCTGAACAAGCTACATTAGTCTGAACATGCTATGTTAGTCTGAACAAGCTACGTTAGCCTGAACAAGCTACGTTAGCCTGTAGCATGTGGAGCATTGCTTCAACAGATGAAGTTGTTATGGTCCACAAATAGTAACATTTCAGGATGTGAGCATTATGATGACATGTTTTTAATATAAAGTTTCCCTGATTTCACTGTGAATTTTTGCAGTTTTAAATACTGCTATAAAAGCTAGTTTCTCTCCCCCTGTCAGCTTTGTGTGAATATGTTTGGAAGATGTTTGTGGAGGTAGAATTAGTTGAGCCACACAAACAGGTATATAAACATGGCAGGTCATTGATTCCAATTAGCCTTACTTCCTGTCTCTGTGACCACATTACTCCTGTTCTCCGACTGCCGGAGCACACGAATGACGAAAACAAAGTCTCAGTGGAGCTTAAAATGAACATTGGTTGAAATATAAATATTTCCAAGTGTAGTTTTAAATGTCGATGCTCAGAAATGTTCTGTTGTTAATGTTCCTCTTGTAATGTTCACCCGATAGCGATCCACAGCTGGTGTTCTAGCAGCAGGACACTGTATGAGAATCCTTGGTCTGCTTTGTATCACACTGCAACGATAACAATGAGACAAATCACAAATATTAGGGTCTCCTGAAGCAACAGAAACACTAAACACCTGTTTAAATATTGCTAAAACTGAAAACAAAAGGAGCTATTGGTATCACAGAAGGAGAGGCTGCAGAAGAGATCTCAAACTAAACAAAAAAGCAAAATTCATTCTCGTCAAACCAGGATGTTGTAATCTATCACACATTGCTCCTGTTCGTTGTCGGAGTCCTGCATTAGCGGGACCATTTTAGCGGAGCCAAAACAAACCCTTGTATGCGTTTGTAATATCGCCTCATATCCCGTTGTCTGCAAAACAATCTCCATTAAACTGGGCTTTTTGTGAGACACACAGCACGTCTCTGACATCGGCGGTTTTTCCAAGTATTTCCATTTTGCGGTTAAGATAAGATGTAACTGATATCCTGTCCTTGAATGTTGCTCCCAGTGATTGAGAGAAAATGCGAGCTGTGGTATCCCGCCCACAGATATAAGCCCACTTATAATGAAGAAGAGCTGGAACCATCAGTAATCCAACACTGTCTTTTGGTTTTAGTGGAGAGAAGAGAAGAAATGATGATTTGAATATGAGATGCTGCTGTCCTCTGGAACTATGTTGTCAGAGGGAAGTATTGTACGTTTATGACAGCTTTTGTACTTTAAGATTAAGCTTTGACATAATAAATACACAATAGATAGTATAAAATCTTTTTGAATACAGGAGAAAAGAACAAACATTTTTTTCCTTCCTCTACCATTAAATGAGCTTGAAACCCTCAGATTTATCTACTATTCCTGTATATAAAACTGGATCTAAAGTAGTTCAAACCTGCAGCAGCTCCAACAGTAACAAGCTGCAAGACAAACCTGTTCTTGATGTGTTACTGTGATCACATCTGTCTGTTTCTCAGTTACACTCACTGTTTTTATTTTAAGGCAGTGTAAACGTAACTTTATTGAAGTCAATAGGGGTTAACTGATAGAGATTTTTCATACAGATTATTAGTGATCAAGACAACCTTTACAGCGCTGCCCCTAAACTCTGTAATCCCATAACAGTTACTAATCAATCAACTTTTATTTTGAAGCAGCACAGCTTGCTGTCAGTACCACCTTAATTCTCCTAGATGAGCAATTGATTCTTGTTCCAGCTGCAACATTTTTCTGTCAAGTCTGTTTGAGTTGGTTTTTACCGGCGTTCATGTTTATTGAAGAGCAGCATATAAATATGTCGAATATGGTATTATTATTATGTGGACAAAGTTATATCATTAACTGGCATTTATATGACAGTACCACAAAAGTAATGCAACAAGTGGTGTAAAAATTAACTTTACACAAGGAATAAAAAGGTAATCCGTTTGTTTTTTTGTTATTTTTATAGTACAACATAAGTTGACAAACATCCCACTTGTGGATCTGTAACTGCACAAGCCATAAAATCCCCCCAGAAAAGGAGCCTATAATAAATCAGCTCAGATAAAAGAAATGTTAAAATCCTAAATTTATAAAAGAAGAATAACTGTCCACATACAAATTCTTAAATTTCAAATCAGATAAATAGTTTTTGCTGAAAAATATTACAAAACAAATAGAAGCAATGATCACACTGGACTGAGTTGGATAATAGACCCAAAAAAGTCTGCATAACTAGCAATCAATCTGCTAAAATGTATTCATTAAAACCTTTTTAAGAGAATATACTGCTAGTAACTGACAACATGTCAATTAAAAAAGTGATGAACATTCTAATTTTTTTTGTGCAATGACCCAACAGTGTTGACCTCTTCTGTAAAGCAGAAAATACTCCACCATTTGTTGTCATCTGCTCTCAGACACACTCCAGCAACAACCAGTTCCATGAATGGATTTTATTCTTAACTGATTAGCTGATACAAGCCATGTAAATCATTTGGTAACCGTGGCAACGCGTACGTGCGTCAGTGCGAGTGCAGGGATTTCACCCCGATCGGTCGGTCAATAACAGTTGAGACTGCGGTCTGTTGTGTTTGTATCCTCTGTGGACTTTGTCAATTCATTAAGCCCATTAAAAACACACAGCGATCCCAGCGTCTCTAGCAGGTTTTCATTCTTCATTACAAAGAATAGCAGCTCACGGTAACAAACCTGGTGATATTCCTCATTGTCACTTATTTTTTCTTGGGCTCTTTGTGCCACCGGAGAGCATAAATATACACATGAGAAGTATTAAACATCAGACCGACCTGCTGCCAGCAGACTCAATCTCATTTTCCAAGATAAGTTCCAAAAGGTACACTGGTGATACAGCTTAAACAGTCCAGTCAGTGAGATACCAGTTGGTCTGGATGACTTCATGTTCCAGAGAATTATTCATTTTTTTAGTGAACATGAACCAGACCAGAGCAAAATATACCGACCACTAACATACCACGAAAATATACGTACTTTATACCAAAAAACATTTTACCCTGAGACCAGGATACAAGAGATTTGAGTATAACGGTTGACACAACAGCTCCAACTGTACACCACTGTTTTTTTTTTACACAAAACATAGTACCAATAGACACTTCATCAGTAGCAAGAAAAAAATAGTTTGATACGTGTGATTGTTTGATGGTTTCACTGAAATGCAATAAATGCAAACAGCAATTAAATCACATAAAAAAGTAAAGTTTAGTTGCAGGAACAGACTCAAAGTGTGCTCCCTCTCTGCATCATAAACAGCTAATCAGATCGCTTGATAGTGGAGCACAATACAAACAGCCAATCAGTTAACAGCTGTGTCCTTTGGTTTGACCACTATCATTTTTCACCTTGTGCACATTGTATTTAGTTTACTTTAACATTTTGGTGAGATCATTCATTTATCCTTCTCCGCTTTTATTACTCCGCCAAGGAATGGTGGAGTTATGTAACGATCGCCGTTGGTTTGTCTGTCTGTCTGTAAGCAACATCACTCAAAATGCCGAGTAACGGATTTGGGTGAAAGTTTCAGAGAAGGTCAGAAATGGCACAAGGACCAAGTGATTAGATTTTGACAGTGATGTAGCTTATAGTCTGGATCCACGGATTTGTTAAAGATTTCTGTGTCATTGCGAGATAGCGGCATGGCGTCACTGTAACCATGACAACAAATGAACACTACGATGATCACATGACTGCGATCCTCCTAAAAATCCACCACTGTGGACTTATCGGGACTTACCCATTGGAAATGATACAAGCAACAGTTGATTAAATTGTGGGGGTGTTTCTGAGTCCCACCAATTCCTGCCACCTGCTACATATTTAGGTCACAAGATTCGGTATCCGTACATTATGTACACATGCATAACACACACCTGTGCTCAGTGCAAGGTCTTTTTGTTTGTGGGTGCATCTATATTACATTTTTTCATGATTTCATCCATCAGAAATCATACAACGACTGAGCAGCTATGGCAGAGTACTGCACTCTCTGAGTGCTATTCTTGTTTGTTTAAGTGCTTAATTGGTGTTTTTTTCAGTCCTGATAGTGTTCCAATTAAAATACACCTTTTTTTAAATTAAAAATTGCCAATAATCATCAATACTGACTAAAATCAAGCATTTTATCAGGACAATTTGTCAGCCCTTCATTATATCATGAAATCTTTAACCCATGCACGTTTTGTATTTGTACATTATAATAGCTTAACTTTCTATAAATGTTGCAGCTTCGTGTCTAATTCTTAGTAAATTTAGTCCATTAATCTGTTTGTCCTTGGAGCTGTAACATCAGATATGCTTCTTCTTCTTCCAAAATTTAAGTGTATCTAATATATTTAATCATTTTCTAGTTCTTGTTTCAGTCTGTTTTTTGCTGTGAAAGAAAAGGTTGTCGAGGAAAACTTTTAGAAAACGTCAGCTTGGTGCTTTAATTCAGTAATTGTACCTGAATGTTTTAGCTGCTTAACCCTAACCATACTGTAAATGCAGTTTATTTGCCTTACTTTTTCCAAACCTAATCATAGTATAGTTGATGCATCAGTGTTAAAGGAACTTAATTGTATTGCAGGGTTTGCTCCAGTGTCTTGTGCTGGAGTTAGATGGTCGGCAGCGGTCTGTCTCAGAGAGCTGCTCCATTTAGCATGAACAGAGAGAATGTCAAACCATTATCAGAGCCACCTGCAACACCCACAGTCCTGATGCTGCTCCCGCCTGACCTCCCCTCCAAATCCTCACCTCATCTGATCTGCCAAGTGGCCACCTGAGTTGAGAGCTGCTCTGCTGCGTTTTGAGGAGCTGCGACTCCCAGAGCCCTCCGCAGTGTTCAGCTCTGTTAGAACAATGCACGCTAAACGGGAACTTTGTCTCATTTCTACCAGATGCCCCTTCACACTCAGCAACAGTTAGAATATGTCTCAGAGATATTAGCAAATTTCTCTCCCAGAGACACGAGCGGTGTAGCTGTCAAGGCCGCGGTGTTGACTGCAGCGATGGCAGGAGGAGGAGGTGTATGAAGGCAGGAGCTGATGTCCTGGTGTGGGGGCGGAATGGGAGGCCTCTTGGCTGTTTAACTTCCATTTTGTTCTTATGTATTAATCACGCTTAGACCGCTTTAGTGACATTTCTGTGCATAACACCAGAGGTCTGCTTAAAACACGTTTATTTTGAACTTGGCGACCGCTGTTGGAGTATCTTTCGTTCTTTTAGAGCAGGGGTGTCAAACTCATTTTAGTTCAGGGGCCACATTCAACCCAATTTGAGCTAAAGTGGGCCAGACCATTAAAATCAGAGCATAATAGCCTTAGTTTGTCATTTACACATTACAACTTACAGATCATAGTTTATCTACAGAGGCTCAAAACATGTAGTCTCAGGTATCTGGAACTGAACGATATAGTATTTTACTTTATGATCAAAATGACAAAAGTGGTGGAAACTGGTCAATCACAAGGTAGCCACGCCCTAAAACATACCCTGCTTTATCCTCTATTTTACTCTAAATGGGATCATAATTTACTAAATGAACATCATGCTGATTTAAAGGAGACTTGAATCTAACCATTGAGGCCGTAAACTCATTTGGAAAATGTTTACTGGGGTAACAAATCGAGTGAGTAGTAGGTTAATTTTCTTCTTGACTTCTAGACAATCAGGCTGCTTCAGGTGTCACCCCCCGCTGGCTGTTAGAAAGAATGCAGGTTTAATACACTGGTCCACATGTTGTGTACATGAGGGTCCATTAGGGGTCGGATGATTTAAGTTTCGTCAGCTTGATAAATCCGCATGAGTCTGTGTGGAGTGGACCCCTCCATTGATGTCCATGTGCAGCCCATAATATAACCGTACAGAGCCTGGCATCAAATAGTCTCTCCAGAATTTTATGTCATTAAATGAAGTCCATTTTGTCTCTACTTTTAGCCCCCCACTCTTTGAAGGGAATGTTCACACTGTCAGTGCTGCACAGGCTCCCAGTATTGACCACAGTTATCTGACCTCCATCACTCCACAGTGACCTTTCACATTTTCACTCCCGTGCAAGCTAATAAATCTATATGCTGATTGCTCTCCACTCTCCCCACAGCCATTCCTCCTCATTCCCTCACAGTCATTAGTGGCGACACTTGGCTGATAATGATTGCCATTTATAGTATTTACATTGAAAAGCGATCAGGAATCGTGACGTCATTTGCCTCATATACTATTTTCTGCAGACACCAAATTGTGGAAGGTCAGTGCATAGTGATGGCACTGAAATGAACGAAATTATTACTTTGGACGATTTGAGAGTTTGTGAAACTGACTTTTTGTAAATCTTATAATAACTTCATTCTGTTAAGGTGACTATCTGTGAAGTCTGCAGTTGTTGTTCTGCAGCAGGTTGATGCAAAGCAGCTCTCAATATCAATACTTAAGCTGAAAAATACAAAGTACTAAAAATGGCCTGAGGTGAGCGACGAGGGAAACACACTAATGCAAATGCTGTCAAATATGCTTTAATCCATACTTATGTGCCGTATTTGTTATTGCATCAGTACTCTGAATTGAAGTTTGTGTCAGTTTAAACTCAAACAAGTGAGCTCAGGCCTTTAGGAAGTGAGCTGAGAATGAACGGGAGCTGCTTACTTATAAAAATGACCAACGCAGCGAATAGTACAGCTGAGCTCCGTCCAGTTTGCTCGGTCGGTGTGTGTGGCGAGGCCCCCACTCAGCTGTGTTTATCGTGGAGCAACATCTCTGGGGTGGGAGGGTTCAGTCAATAACATGTCCCGGGTTTAGGTCGAGCCTCCTGCAGTCAGCATGCTCCCATCGATAGAAAGCAGAGCCACACTGACCTATGCAGCAGCCTCCCTGAAAATGAATTCTTTAAACCTTTAGAGAGGAGGGCTGCAGCGCTGGCTCCGAGCCAACAGGGATCCTGCGACCAGAGCACGGCTTAATCTACTCAATGTGAAACCAAACCTGGGAAACAACCTCATGTCTTGTAGAAATTGGGTTTGTTTTCCACAGTAGATAGGATTTTTACATCAGCTGAATGCCAATTGTTAGATCTACCCGTTTGGTAAATGGAGCCCATTCAATGCCGCGGCTGCGTGCTCAACTGGGATGAAAACAAATCCTGCCATATACATTCATGATCATGTTTTCTCAGAAATGATCTACAAAACATGCTTCAGGGAAATGGATGCCATGTTTGTGTCTACAATAGGCGGATCTGTGTTTAGATCCACCTATCAGGAGCCGGCACAGAAGATTCACATCATAAAAATCTCTCAGATCGTGTCACTCCAACCTGATGCTCCAACATCCCGTGTGCTCTGCTGAGCATTTCCAGTTAAAAGCTTCAGGTTTCTGGAAACCTGTCGATACGATTAATGGATCATTAATGAAGGCCTGTGTTTACGCTTTTACTTGTCTTTGCTGTTTGTCTGCATTTACACTAAAGCAGCTCTGATGACCTGCGATTCCAAAGTGTGGATTTATTCAAGTGAAAGGACATTTTAGGGTTTTTCTAAGACTATATGAGTATTTTCTGGAGCCAGTTCACTAAAAAAAACAACATATAAGTGATGAAAACATAATTCTGAGAGTTAGAATCTCAGGTACTGTTTCATTTGCACAAAGAAAGATTCTAAATATGTCAGAAAACTAGGATCGTATGACTTTACTTCTGTTTATGCTGGTTAAAGAGGTTATAAACTCTCCAATATATATGACATCTTCTTTTACACACTGCATTTGTTTATAGTGTAATCATAGCAAAGAAATTCTGCTACTAGTAAATGATGTGAGAAGCAGCAACAACAAACTGAATGAAATATGTATAATTACAGCATTAAAAAAGAAAATGCAAACAGCTTTGTTTGGATGTATGTTAAAGCAGTAGCTTGATGGTTTGGGAAATGTGCTTATTTTCCTTCTTCGATGAGAAGATTGGCGCCAAACTTCTAGTTAAACCCAAAATTATTCATACTCATGTCAAATTTAGATATATAGTGAAGTATTATTTGACCAGTAGAATTTTTCTGGCTGGAAATAACATCAAGAAGAGACAAAAGATTGTAAAGCATTCTGTTAGAGAAGTAACATTTTACCCCTCGAAGTTGTCGCACATTTATGAGAACATTCAAGCCAGAAGAAACTTGTTTATCAAATAAAAGTGCAGTACAAATCAAAAATTGTTCAATGGTACGTCAAAGTTTGGACTTGATTGTTGTCTATGTGCTAAATACCAAACTACATGAAGCAGCTCGTTAGCTTAGCCTAGCGTATAGACTGAACACAGAGGCAAACCATTAGCCCGACTTTGTTCAAAAAAATAAGAAAAGTAAAGAAAAAGAATCAGTCTATCAAAACATATTGTAAGCCTTTATTAATTAGGAATATGGGGCACTTTGTTGTTACAGCAGCAAAAGGAACAGTGCAAACATTTAAGAAATATCAGTAGAAAATAAAATAAACCAAAAATATACATAACTTCTAGTTCAGATTGTCTAAATTCCTCTGGATGTGGAAATAATGATATTGCACAGATTCTGTTATGAGTAGAAACACTGTCAGAGAAGTATTAATATTGCACAGATCTGTCTGTAAGTTGAAAAATACTGATAATTGCACACTTTAAAACTAGCTATGTCAATTGTCAGTTTTTAAATGTACAAAGTTTCCATAATTCACACCTTTAAATGTGTTGAAATTGCAGTACAGCCTAATGAACATATGAACATCATTTTTGAATTCCTAGTGTCTGTCAGAGCACAAGAAAAGTATTTTTGTGCTTTAAAAAATGCAATTAAACCACAAATTTTAAGCACACAGTTTTGGAATTGGGGCTGCACAGTGGCTTGGTGGTTAGCACTGGGATAGACTCCAGCTCCTCTGTGACCCTAACGAGGATTAGGCGGTGTATAGATAATGGATGGAGGGATGTTTCAGAACTCTGATTCAGATAATAATGAATGTTGGAACACATTTATGAATTGTCACATATTCATTTTTAATGCTTTCCAGAGTCTTTTTGTGTGTCTGTGTCAGAGGCGTCGTTCCTCTCAGTGTGGACTCGAGTCACAAACCCTCAGGAACCCTCACTTGCCAACATGCTGTTGAAGAATCAAACTAATGGAGCCAAATGTTTGCTCCCGATTTGGCTCAGCGACTGATTCTTTGACAACTTCCAGACTAGTTTTAGGCTCAGCCAAATTCGACCCTCTTAGACCCTGCTGTCAGGAGAGCACTTGTTGGTCGGAGATGACTCGGTGAACGTACAAACAAGAGTTTCACTGAAATTGCAAACCATCTAATTTGACGAGAACGCTCTGCCTCAGAGTGTCATTTTCCAGAAGCGCACATAGAGCGCCTGGATACGCTACATCACCAGGGAATGGGAGGCAATAAGTGCGGACATCAATACAGGAAAGCAGACACCCCTATGTTTGCCTGTCCTGCTGGATTATCCAAGGGTTGCGTCAGTGACCCGAGGAGGCCGCTGAGATTTGAGTTGTGAGTGCATCAAAGTCCTGTCAGCAGCATTTAGCCAGTATTGATTCTTTTATGTTGTGTATGAAAATGCTCTTTCAGTTTCTGGACCACCCAGGTGACCGCTCTTCATTCCCACTTTACAAATGTCCCAATGTGAGACTCGTCTGCATCAGGAATCTAGCCCTAATATTTTGCACACTCAGTACATTGGAGAGGTTAAAAAAAAAAAAAAAAAGCCTCTCATCAAACGAAGAAATGCAGCTAAAAATAGCGCAGGTAGTGCGAGAGCCACTTCCTGTTCTACCGCAGCCGTGATTTGTGTGAGTGGTAATGATCTGTGTCATTCAGCTTCTAACTGGGATCTCACTCTGCAGCTGACTCATGTGCTTTTTATAGCCGTCTCTGTCATTCCACTTTATAGCCGCCGAGTGTGTGTGTGTGTGTGTGTGTGTGTGTGTGTGTGTGTGTGTGTGTGTGTGTGTGTGTGTGTGTGTGTGTGTGTGTGTGTGTGTGTGTGTGTGTGTGTGTGTGTGTGTGTGTGTGTGTGTGTGTGTGACAACATCGTCCTGCTGGGAGAGAAACACGGTGTTGATACTTCACAGCGTGTTGACTTAAAGTTTCTACATACCCAGGAGCTTAAGCCAACAGGAGTACAGTTAACTTGCTGCTTGATTTGTGAGCATTGGCTTAAAGCAGGTTTTATGGCGTCTGTTTGCTGTTTTATGACTGATAATAAACACACACTTTGTTATAAACATTTAGAGCTTCCTACAGAAAACACCAGCTATCCAAGGACGCAAACTTGGACACGCAATACTTTAAATTTGTTTGACATTTTGAGAAATATATTTTGAGTGCGATGAGAAGCATGATCTAATGTCTGTATATCAAAAGTTAAGCTTCTAAAGGGAGGTTATTGGCATAGCTTAGCTTGGCACAAAGACCTGCAACATGGAAAAAACAGCTAGCTGGGCTATGCTTGACAGCAACAAAATACAGCCTTTCAAAAGCTTGTTAATTATCACATTATATGTAATGTTTGCAGGATAAATGTGGTGGTTTTTTAGCTTAGCTTGTCATAAAAACTGCAGACATGGTCAAACAGCTCGCCTAGCTTTGTCCAAAAGTAACAAAAGACACCAACTCCATTCTTAAACTGTTTAAGAATGTTTTTTTGTCCATAGGATAGATATGAAGCTTGATTAGCTTACCATGACATCTGTAAATGTGGGGAAATGCAGCTAGCCTGGCTCTGTCCAAAAGTGTCAAAATATGCACTCCTCCCGTCTAAAGCTGACTAATTATCACATTATATTAATTGTTTGTAGGGTAATATGAAGGTTTGTTAGCTTAGCTTATCATATAGACTGCAAACAGGGTCAAACAGCTAGCCTAGCTCTGTCCAAATGCAACAAAAAACACAGACTCCACTCTGAAGCTCTCTGATTAACATTAGCATATTGTATTTTGTCCATAGATAGATATAACGCATGATTAGCTCAGCAGAAAAACTGTAAACGAGAGGAAATACAGCTTACCTGGCTCTGTCCAAAAGTGACAAAATACACGTACTCCCTTCTAAAACTTTATATTTAAAACAAATTTTATGTTTGTAGGATAAATATGAAGCTAAGTTAGCTCAGCTGAGCATAAAAACTGGAAAAAGAACTTGTCCATGTCTGCACTTCAAATTGGAATCGATAAACAATAATGATACCATGTGGTAATTAGCAAAAATCAATGCCTACAACTAATTGGTGAAATGCTTAGTGGCTAAGGTCGAGATACTTTCTTTTCAGAGACAGAAATGCTGTTAAAAGGACTGAATATTGGACAAATGAATATTGTTTCTTTCTGGGTTTTAGTCATGACAGAATTAAATAGTCCTTAGAAGCCAAAACTATTCCTCGACTTTGGATTCTTTTGTTTGGTAAATTATGATTTATCATCAGTTTATCATTATTATTAGAAATATGTGTTTACATACATGGTTATGGTTGCATACAAAACCTATATGAAAACACATTTGTACATGGCCATCTCCCTGATTGTACCTGTACTGTTAATTTACAATTCTGACAACACCTGATAAAGATGTTCTTGTGTTAAATGACAGTTCATTTGAAGTTGACCATTTCCTTACAGAGGTGGTGTTTTTTTGCTGTTACTACTGAATGAATATTGAGCAAACCCACTGTCTGTGCGGCTCAGTGGTTCCTCTTGTCTGCAGACAAGCTCTCCCACAGTCCTCCCTGTGTTCGATGACAGGCCTGTGAATGGGAATGGTGAGGGGAAGCCCTGTGCATGGGTGAAGCAGGATGGAGGGCGAGCTGCCTTGCATGTCAGATTTACTGGAGCTGTCAGCCTGAGACGGCCGCTTCCTGTGAGCGGCTGGATTCTGGTGGACTGACCAAAACTGACCCGTTTTCGCAGCACAAAAGGCTCAAGGTTTGTGTATCGTATTCATCTGAGCTGAGCTGTGGATGCCCATTAAGTGAAGCAGAGCGAAATTCTTTGTAGTATTAAACACAGGTCATCTCATTACACCGTAAATGTGACTTTTCTCTCTCTGCAGTTGCTAATTTATGCTACATGCACCACAATAGCTTAGAAACACTTCTCATCCGTTCACATTAAGTCCAGTTTGCTGCCTGCTGGTTGTAGCGCTATGGAATAGTGTGACCACCTCCCATGGATACACTCGTTGTTGTGATGGTCGTTTCATTACCAGATCTGACAATGTTTTTCGCTCATGGATTGATTGATGCTATAGGACAACAGACAAGCAAAAGCCCTAAAGATTTTAAATATTAAAATCTTTAAAAATATATATTTTTTTGTTAGTTTTTTTATATAAGCATATACTGTACTTCCTTGATAGTGATTTGTGTATTTATTTAGCTAATTACTAGAATTTTTGTTGTGGTTTTTCTGCAGTGTTTGAGCCCCTTCATGATAACATGATCGATATATCTAATATATCCCCACACAATAACAAGTATTCTCCAGCAGCAATCAGTGCTACTACTGTGTTTCTCCTTGGAAAGACTAACTAGCTTCTTCTTTCCAAGTAGAGGAACTAGCAGCTTCTACCCCAAAAGGCTAGCTAGTGTCTTCTTCTTACAAATAGAAGTACTAGCAATTCCCACCTAAAAAGATTACCTAGCATCTGTGTTACAAGTAGAAGAATCAGGAGCTTCTCCAAAAGGCTAACGTCTTCTTCTTACAAGTGGTATAGTCTACTGGTATAGTCTTTTGGGATGAATCTGATTGTAATTAGTGCAAATTAAGGAGAAGTCAGTGAGCTACAGCCCAAATCAGCAGAGACAAACACCATTATATGGCAGCATTTTTGATTTGAATGGAGAAAACTTATCCCACACTGACATGAAATACATATATGAACCCGGAAATGGTTCTGTTGTACAGCTGATATGTTACATCTTTAAGGGACAGACGTGTTAAACTGCTAACAGTCCATAACCAGAGCTTCAGTGTTGGTTAGCTTCATATGGCTGCAGCATGCATCAGTGAGTCCTACACCAGGAGTGTGAAGGAAATTCTGAGATATCTGATTCTTGGCCTAACGTTATCACAGTTTTAAGTTAATGAACAAAATGTAAAAGAAGGGGAGAATAAAATATACTGCAAGTGCAACATAATAAAAATCTAAAGTCCATAACAGTGTGATGTAGCATCGGCCCAGAATAAGATGAACATGCACATGCTTCAGAAATAAGAAGCATGACTTGCTACAGTCTGCTTCTTATATAATAGTAATCACTATGGTGAAATTCAGATGCCAGGCTGCTGACACTTATCTGCCAGAGCGTCAGCTTTTGAATCTTAATTTTTAAATGTTATTTTTAGGCTTCAAAGATTTGCTTATAAGCACTGGGAGGAAAAGTCTTACTGGCATGTTTTACATCTCTGCTCATGTAAATGCCGCAAACATGAGGACAACCGTCTCTTTGATTTCCTGTTTGAAATTCAAGATTTGAAGTGTTGACAGATGGAACACGTGAACGCTGCATGTACAAACGTCCAAGCTGGGGCTGAAATCAGCTGCAGGAATAAAGCCCTGGTGGAAACGGTTGCCAGCTCGGTGTCTTTGCTGTCTGTGTCTCTGGGCTTCAGTACATTGTTTGAAGCAGACTAAGCTGCATGGCGACAGAGGCTTTTTGAGTGCCAGGTTCCCATTCACACTGATCACACATTAGACTGATCAAATCAGACCTCCAGGCCTGCTTCCTGACTAACTCAATTTGCTCTTGTATGCTTCCCTTTTCACGCTGAGCACACACACAGACTGACACACACACACACAGACCTGTATGAACGCTTCAACATGTGCACACAAACAGAAAACCGACAGAGTGGGGCAGTACCCATTGAGCTCTAATGAAAAGCAGAAAAAGCTGTTACCTTGGCAACTGCCAGCATACATCTTCAGGAGGACCCAGATTTCCTGTCTCACTGCGATCGTATTGTTTTGGTTCGCTTTTGATAGCCGCGGCATCCCCAGATGGATTATCTCACCGCTGCAAGAATTTATGCAAAATCATCGCAAATTAAGCAGCAGCCGTTTGTGCAGAGAGGAAGCTGAAAATCCACAGTCGCACGTTTAACACCTCAGACTCTGATAAAGCACCCCAACTCTTAAAAGGCAAATAGAATCATTGGTCTGAGTGATTTTTATGCTGGCCTTCAGCCTGTTTCTCCTCTGTGCATTCAGCTGTTGAGCCCCTCTACAGCAAGAACACTGCTGTCCAAAGCAGAGGATCATGGGTGTTAAACTAGCAGTGTGATTTAACCAAATTACCCTCGAACATACAAAGATGTGTACAGTTTGAATGAACGTGCTTATTATGTCAGAACATCCGCATTTTTATCCCTCCGGTGTGAGAAGAACCGGGATGAAAATGGAGACAGATCTCCCATCAAGGCACTGAATCACACAGTGCTGACCTTTTTTTTCTTCGAAGGATGAGTGTATTTCCTGGAAAAATTTACTGTATATTCCAGTATGAACATGAAGTCATTTGTGTCTGGAATACGTTTGATTTTACAAAGGACACTGTTCTCATCATTATCATTCTCATCACCATCACCATAATCAGATTATTCTAATTATAATTGCGTGTACAGCGCTTGTTATCTTTGTATGTTGGCATAAACAGGAAACGAATCAGACCCCCATGTGGGAGGCTGTAGGAAGATTTACCTGGATGTAATTTAACCAAACATCCAAGCCAGGAGGAGTCAACTTTAAACCCACAGTGACAGTCAGCCGTCCCACCTCCACGCCAAGAAGGCTTCTCTGTGATTAAATAACACAGGATATAATTAACTGTGTGTGCAGCATGGTCTCCGCTGTGACGTCTTTCTCCTTGGGTTTTGTGTTTGTTGTCAGTACACAGGCTAAATGTGAGATTTTATGATAAACAATTATAGTTTAAAAGCAATAAATCCTAGACTCTAGGGCAAAAATGGAGCAAACTGCAGAATAAAATGTTTTTAGATGACAATTTCTCTAAAATGCTGTCTTCTTAATCATTAAGTTGGAACAGTTTGGCTTCCTTTACTAAAAAGATGTCAGTATTTTTGCTTTTCGAAGTTTTTAATAGAAGGAGTTCAGCTGGAAACAGGTCACATGTTTCTCTGCACCAATCAGACCTTAGTAGTATTTAAATCAGTATTTTTGTTCATTTTCCCATCAAGTTGAGTTTTTGAGTGGTAAATTCCTAATAAATAAGTCAATGTTGGTGAGTGTTCCTTTCATAATTCGACTTAAATAAGTTTTAAAGAGCTCTTAAAGTGTGCTCCACCATTTTACATTAGTCTTGCTCTTACATGCTCCCAAACAGGTCCTCATTTTGTAGCTCATGTTGCTAAGATTGCTGCTAACAATATTCAGTAAGTTGTTGACATTCTCTCATGACAAATTCAGGCATAAACACATACAGATGTATAAAGACGTCAAAAGAACAAGGAGAAAAAGGTCGCTACTATTGTTTTCTTGAAAATTTGAATCAATATTTTTGTTTGGGCATGTTGCCAGGCCTCTGTCAATTAGAGTTTTACAGTTTTAGTGTGTTGAACTGAAAGTGCTAGCTTAAACCTAAATAGTTTCTTATTAAATCACAAAAATGTAATTTGTCAAGAATTTTTTTTTTTTTTGAAAGCATACTCAACCAATTTAGCATTACTAGACAGATGTATATAAGAAGTTGATCCTTTGTGTAAAGAACAAGGAAAAACGTTGAATTTGGTTGGTTTTGTAGCCTCTGAAGCCAGAGCCCTCCAGATCTGGGCCAATCAGATCAGATTGGAGGTGGAGACAGGACCTAAAACAGACAACGATGCATAAAAGGCAAGTTTTCAATAAATTACGGCTCTTTTGACCTGTAATTCTTGCCCCTATATCTCATTAGAGCACTAGAATAAAAGCACAGATCTGGCAATGTGCATGACATGTCCTCTTTTAATAAATGAAAAGGATTGAAATCAATGCTGCAGGTTCAGTGAATCATTTTTATCCCTGTCAAAACCTAAAACACCTACCTACAACGCAACACAACCTCCAACAGTTGGACCAGAGGTCCTGGCAGGATCCACGCAGAGTTCAGAGGTTTTCTTTTACACCTAAGTGACATCACTTGAGGACATTCACCAGGCTTCAGGCAGCTCCCTCTGGAGACAAAAGGCTTTATCCTCCTCTTTTCACAGAGACAGTAGGCCTCCCCAGCACCTGGATGTGTTCAATTGATGGAGTTCCCCTTAAAATGTGAAGCGTTTTATTGGTTGGTATGTGTAAACTGTTCCTGCTAATGTTCCATCATTCTCCTGCTTGGTAATTACCTGACTGGTGCTAATGGTTTGTTTTGACTTGGAAGTGGCTGTTGTACCTCTGTTGCTTGAATGTGTCAGGCAGTCAGATGACTCTTTCAGCAGCTTTTATCACTTAATAGCAGCACTTTCCCATTATTATTTAACAGACAGAGCTTTTCCTTGCATGTCTCACTGGCTTCTGCAAGACAATCAATGACTTATTGTGTTACCACCCAGGTAGAGGACACTCTGTTGGCTGATCAGAGGTTTGCTGTGATGCAAGAAGTTCAAGTTGCTGATGTAGACAATAGAGTAACCTTGTGTGGGTTCTATATCATGACATTGTGTGTTTGTGCACATGACTTGTCACTGGTTGATGACAGAGAATGACGTACGTTCACATCCTCATGGGGATGACATCCCTGAGGAGTCTTTATCTTGCTAACATGAGACGTTTGACACATCTATCATTTATTATATATTTTAATACAGTTATAATATTTTAACATTTATAAGAGAATGTGTTTAATCCATGGGGCCTTTTCATGAGTATCAGTTGTCGCTGATCACAAATATTATATTGCATGTTTTATGTTCAATGTGGTGTCATAAAAATTGTTTGGAAAATGCTTTCTTTTTCACTGTACATACAACAGTAATAGAGGATATCAATAAAGAATAAATTAATACAATGCATTCAATGTATTAACCCTCCTGTTGTCCTCATTTACAGGCACCAAAAAATATTGTTTCCTTGTTTAAAAAAAATCCAAAAATTCAGCAAAAAAATCCCCCAAATTTCTGAAAATTTGCAAAACCTTCAGGAAGAAAATGCCAGTAATTCCTTAAAAGTTTCCCTCAAAAGTTTTATTTTTTTAAAAATTCCCCAAATTTGGCAGGAAAATTCTAGCAAATATTTTTTAAAAATGAATAAAAATCTTCCAAAAAATCCTAAAAATATCTAAAGTGATTACATATATATCAGTAAAACTTCTAATATTTTCTTAAGAACATTCACTAAAAAATCAACCAAAATCTAGTGAAATTTGCTGGATTTTGGTTGATTTTTCTGGTGAATGTTCTTAAGAAACATTTTTAACATTTCTTTTTGTTCCAACAAAAAATGTTCACAGATTTCCCAAAAATGTTGAAAATGTGGACATCAGAAGTTTCACTGTGAAAATGTTTTTTTTTCTCCACATTTTCAAACTTTAAAACAGGTCAATTTTGACCCACAGGACGACACAAGGGTTAATGACTTTTTAGCCACGTTAGCATTGTGGCTATATGAATCGGACTTTTAATCATTTAATGCTTTGGTCTAGATTTAAATCTCACAGTTTGCCAAATTCATGTTAGCCTGTACTTTCTGTTTATCACTAGTTATGAAATCTTAATATGTTAATGTGTAATATTAAATGATGGTAAACATTCTACCTGCTAGATGCCAGCATGTTAGCATAGTCACTGTAAGTATATTTGCCTGACAGCATTTAGTTCAAAGCACCATTACTTGAAGCTGCAGCCTCACAGAGTCACTCTCATGGGTAAGTTGTTTTGTCAGCCATGTCAGTGTGAGTCTAAAACTGTCTCAACACTATAAGCAAAGGTAGAATATTAGCATTGTCACTGTGAGCTTGTTAGCTTGCTAACTTTAGCTTGAAGCACCACTGGGCCCTACAGAATCAGAGCAGCTAGCATGGCTGTGGACTCTTAAGCCTTTTGTGTAGTTCTGTTGTCTTGTTGCCATGTCAGTGTGACCACGTGTGATGTGCACCACTTTGGTCCAGAGTGAAACATCTTAACACGCCAAACTATTATGGTAAACTTTCTTAACATAGTTGCTCAGCATTAGCATACTAGCATTGACATTGTGAGCTTGTTAGCTTGCATGTTTTAGCCTATAGCTTAAAGCATCACTGAGCCTTACAGCCTCAGAGAACAGCTAGCAGAGCTGTAGCCTCCTGCCTTTCTTCCAATCCCTTTTAGGTATATTAATGTTTGTTTGCGCTTATAGTTACTATTTGCACTAATTTAATACCACTTTTTCAATTAGATAACCATTTTTTCACCTTTTGAAGGTGTGTCTCATTACATATCTCTTTTTACATTTCTTGAATACCTGATTTGAGGGTATTAAAGCAAATATATTTGTTATATATTTTTGTGTAAAATGATGCATGGTATTATTGGTCTATTGTTCATTTATTGACCCCATTTACAAATGAACCAGCCCATATAAGAAGAAGTCACATTGGTTGGTTTGTTTGTGAAGATGCAGCATGAGTTTCATACTAGCCGATGCAGAAAATGTCTCTTGGACACATCATAAGTTCTGATGAGCGTTCAACTCTGCAGGTTGAAGATTTGGACAACAGGGTGTTTGGTTCTTAACCAGTCTGATTATATTTATGTGTTAGATTGTCTGTGCTCTTAGCTGTGATTTCCCTTCTCCTGCGTTAAGATCAGTACATGAAGAAAGAGCTAAAAATGAGAATGAATCCAGACTGTGGTTTGCCCTTGGTTCATTTTGTTTTGCTAAGCTTTCCAAGCCTGAGGCTTTGGCTATTACATGTCACCATCTGTCTCCTTATGCACATAAGTCTGTGCATTTTGTATTACATCCTGCTTCACAGTGAAATACAGCAAATTTTACTTGGAAGAGGACACAGGCTTAAATTTGGTGAGCTTATTTGGTGCCATTTGGTTTTATATTGCATTGGCATCACCCCGCCGAACACACCAAACTAATTTAAAAACACATCTTTGCTGTATGGAATACAGCTGAACTGTTGAAGTCGTCGAGTTAATAGTGAAAATGGAAGATTTGTGTGATATTTAGCTTGAAGACAAGTGAAAAAAGTCCTGCATCTTTTACCTGCTGCAGCAGCCTCTCATAATTCATATCCCATAAATAAGCAAACGATTACACTGTATTTGGCATGTTTTACTGTTGGTTTAGCTAATGCTCTGCAGTAAGATTGATCCAATATCCCAGCGGCTCTGCCAGCAGCAGGGCAGCATTAACTAATGTTTCCTGAGCTTTCATTAATGCATTAAGTGTGCATTTTGATTGGAAAAATGCTTGTATCTGATATTCAGGGCTTTAAATATACAGGTACTTAATGTTTATTGTGTAGAACGTAAATGGGCTCTTGTATAAATTGAATATTAACATAGGGAGGCCTCAGACCCAGCAGAGCCAAGTAACTTCCTGCAGTCCTCAAGTGGAGCACGAACCTGCATCTATTTATGTCATTTTCTCTCTTCTTCTTCTTCTTCCTCCTCCTCAGACGGCCTATAAGCCCTGGCTGTGTGCTCAGTATTTCCCCACCACCCAGCAGTCCTGTCAGAGGAAGGTACCGTGCCACCAGTACTGCCTGGAGGTCCAGCAGAGCTGTCCATTCATCCTGCCCGACAACGATGACCTGATCCACGGTGGCAGCCCCAGCTTCATCTGCACAGGTTAATACGACTCGCAGGCCTGTGCCGCACACGAATGCTGACTACCTGTTTGCACATGTGGGCATTGATGGCCTTATGTTCTCTTCAGGGACAAACCTCCCAATTTAATTTATGTTTTCTGAATACCTAGCGAACCATGTTTTCGAAAATGATGTACACTGTTAATTCATCCAGAATGTGTCTCCATATTGACTGGATGGTCTCCCTCCAGGAAAGCAGTGAGGTGTTTCTGAAGGCTTTCTGATGACATCTAGTGGCGCATTTGAGCATTGCGCCACTCACACAAGGACATTTTAACAATGCATTGATACATTGAATTTGGCCTGTCACTCAATATTTACTGCAGTTTATTCCGTAGTAATCACCGAGGACTCAGCCTCAGAGGACCAGATGCTGGCTGTATGCCAAAGCACAAGTTACCTGCAGAAAAATGATGATTGTAGCTCTGTATGTGGAGACTGCCACAATCCTGCAGGTTTTTGGTATGGACACTAGTTGATAGAACCAACATATAACAGATGCTTTCTGTAAATTTGGAAATGTGTAGTTTCACTTTTAATATTATTGTCATTGTTGTCTTAATACCACATTAAGGTAGATCACAACGGAATTCTTCAAACTGAGGCGCAGATGCAGAGACTAAGATGTAGCATGAGGTGACAGGTGCATGCAGGTGTTGCAAACTCAACAGAAAGTTACTTATTGTAGTCCAGCTGCTGAACTGATGCACTTACAGCACCAAAGTCAGCAGTTTCAGCTGCAGCGCTACAGAGACACATGGCTCTTGGAGGCAATTAAGCTACTTGAAGTCCTTAGTGCCTGTCTACCACACTTTAGGTCAAAAATAGAACTCCTTCTGAGTCATAACTCAGTCAGATCGGAACACACAGACATGATGCACATATATTGAGATTCAGCGTGACTCACACTTTCCAAACATGTCACATCTCAAAAGTCTGTGATTTAAAAAAGCATCCATTTATCTGTTCAAAAACTATATATAAGAAAACTTCTTGTAGCTTCAGGGCTTTCCTGAGAATTGGCTCGTTTTAGGTTTGCTTCAGTATCAAATTAATCCATTGATAGTTATCAGTAAATCTGTAAGTACATAGCAAACCGCTACTGCTAATAACTAATTCGGCATACTTTAATGGTGTCACAATGTAACTACAGGGTCTAAAAATGGGGTTTTAGTTGCAGCCCACAACTAACGCCATAGCAGTAATTGTACTTCCTGTTTACATCTCTCAAAGCACCATGAGAACCGCAGTTCCAGAGCTCAAAAATGTATGATTTCTCCAACTAGATGACAAGATACATTGTGTGTTGCACGAAAAATATGTTGTTGACTTTAACAGAGTGGTTTAGGTTGTGTTTAGGTGGAGATTTTTAAGTTAATTGTAGGGGAAATACTAATCAAGATCTCCCAATGTTCAAAGAAATTAAGACTCCGCACCCCAGTTTCATTCAAATCTGTTTTAAACTGCCCCTTTAAAGAAAGCTGTAAATTATCTCGTTTGACACGGGTGAAACAAAACTAAAGGAGAGTCGGTCAGTCAAACACAGAGAAAATTTCTAATCCATCAGATCAACCAGTCCTCCATCAAGTCCCATCATCCATCACTTTGTGTTTCAGTCCAGTGAAAACTTAAGTTCTTCCTCCGCTGCCTGAGTTGTCCTGTGCAGATGAGAGTAGCAACACGCCGGCAAGTTGAGATATAAAGAGTAATCAGCTGATGCAACGATGCGTCACCCTCTGTGTGGTTCTGAATTTAATTTGAGTTCAGCCAAGGATCACCCATGTCTGGTCCTCCATGCTTTATTAGAGCCACACAGTGAGGAGCAGCGGGTTCGATCCATCTACAGGGCCGAAGGATGTCCAAAAGGAGGGTCAGTGTCAGCAAGATGATTGTCATTACGCTGCAGATAAACAGTATCTCCTGAATTCACAATGAGCCTTGTTTTAAATAGATAGATAGATAGACAGATAGATAGACAGATAGATAGATAGATAGATAGATAGACAGATAGATAGACAGATAGATAGACAGACAGATAGACAGACAGATAGATAGATAGATAGATAGATAGATAGACAGATAGATAGACAGATAGATAGATAGATAGATAGATAGATAGACAGATATATAGATAGATAGATAGATAGATAGATAGATAGATAGATAGATAGACAGACAGATAGATAGACAGATAGATACTTAATTAATCCCGAAGGAAATTCAAGTGTTCAGCAGTTTACATACAACAACATGAATAACAAAAAAGGCAGGACAGGCAGGTTAGTAACCTTAATGTTAAAGTAATAGCATTACATTAACATTAAGGTTAGTATATAGTGAATATAACTAAATAGAGTCAAACAGCCGGAAAAAGTCAGCATTTTCACCCGCTTTTATCTTTCTCAGGGCTCTTGAGGGATCATCCGTCAGACAGTGAGGCTCAGTGCTGCGACGTCCGATGGGACTCCAGAATGGACAGCCCTTCAGGCGGCACACTAAAAAGAACTGCTTCTTCCTGCCAGCCCGAGGGGGCCTCGGTCACCTCCGCCGCCACCCCGAGACTGTGCAGCGGGCGACTGAAGATCTGCCTGCTGGCGCTCGTCCTCCTACACACTGTCATCATCATTTCAGCCTCCCATAATTCCACATTGGTTGGCGTGGCTGCCATTTTCTCACCAGATGAGAGTGCTTCTAATGAGGAGTGAACCTTGGGGTTGAATCAAGGCTGGAGCTTGCAAAGGAATGATGTCGCCGGAGCAGGATTATGGCATTTACAGTGTCATGGCTGCCAGGGACACATCTGGCGAGACGTGCTGGAAATGCCTCTAGAATCTGCCGCTGATGAACCATCAACCACAGGAAGTGGGAGGGTTTTAACTGGAGCTATGGGTGCTGGGATTGGACATCGACCAAACCGAGACGTTTGAGAACCACCCCGCTAAAAGAACTGACCTCTTGCCACTTGAAACCTGCTCATTGTTTCTATTCCATCCAAATGTTTTCTAGCATATTGTCCCTACCTCTCCTCCCCTCTCCTCCCTCCCTCCCCTTCCTCCACCCTCCGTTTTCGGTGTGTGTATGGATAGCATGTCAGAGGAAAAACGGACATCGACGAAGCGTGCACTCTCACTTATCATTACCTTCTTTCAGGTGCCAGAATGTTTTGACATATCAACTGTGTTCCACTTCCTCCTCTGTACCACCTCAGAGGCATCTTCTTCACTGGCGTGTCTGTGATGTTGCTCGAGGGCCTGCCAGGACCAGCTCATCCATCACTCATGTGGGTCTTGTTTCTCTGAAAACAAAAATGTCTGTGATTCTTCTGTGTTCTGATGTTCAGCTTGTATTTTTGTCCCCCCCCCCCCAAACCCGGACCTTCTCTCATCCCCCCTACGACGGTACATGCCTACACATTTTAGGACCTTAAGTGCTCTGAGACTGGCTCGCTTCCTCTTCTAACTGGTTAGCCGTTAAGCGAGTTAGGAAGGGCAAAGGTAGTGACGGTTCAGCTCACGACTTAGTCGCCGCGCAATGCTCCTGAAGTGGTGTTCTCTGGTTTTTTTTTTTTTTTTTGAAGTGTTCAGTTTACCTCATACGGTGGAGTCGGTGGAGCCACAGCGAGTATTTAGAGCTGTCAGACATAAGACTGCAGGGACAACCTAGGGACACTAGAGGACAGCTGCATGAAGCCAAAACACCAGAGGCCTCATTTATCAACGATACGTAAGCCTGTTCCTACACACACAATCTGATTTATCAGTTCGGTCTTGTATTTCTGAATGCGCATACATTTACAGCAGGCGTCTGACCACAAATACCACCAAACGAAACCCCAGTGGGACACTTAGCTGCAGACCCACAATCCAATTCTATTGCCGTGTTGCCAAGTGTTTTCTTCTGGAAAGCAGTGTAGCCTAATCTCATTTTCCCCTAGAGTAAAAATATACTGTTGAACTAAAAAGACAGACGGAGATTGGACCTTCTTTACTGTCAGCTGTAATGCTTTAATTTCATGCTAGGTAGCAGGAGTTTGCTAAAAATACTGGTGACTATTAGTGGCTACTGTAATGTTGAGGCAAAAAGTTGAAGCACAAACACAGTTGACATGTCAAACTCTTCTCAGATTCCCTCTGAATTACATCCTCCTCATTGTGGATGTTATCAACGTTCCCTTCATTGTACAGGGTGGGCCATAAGTTTCCATACATCGGAAAAATAAACATTTTATGTTGGATAACCGTTTGTATTTATATAATGTGCTCTATATGATTAACATTGTTTTGAAAACACAGAATACGTGTTTTCCACTGTTGATGAACTCGCATTAGCACAGTTGAAGTTATGCTTGTAATGGCGTTGGTGATACGTTCCTTGAGATGATTTATGTCTCGTATCTTCACGTGGTACACCATGGCCTTCAAGGGCCCCCACAGATGGCGTCAAACGCATCATCTAGGGTATCTGAAACATAAAAAAATATACATTATACATTTTCCTATGGATGGAAACTTAAGGCCCACCCTGTAGGATCTCTTGGGCTGCTGTATCTTAACAGCCAAGTAGCTACCACTGTGTATAAAAGATGGACGCAGCCATGTGGTGCTATTCCTGGGTTCTGAACTTCCATCCTGAAGACTTGACTTTGGAATTTAGCCGTCATCATCTTGCCCATTTGAAAGTAGACCTAACATAAAAAGAGAGATGGATCGGACTCAGAACTCAAGGACACTACATACTGCGATACAGCACAGCTCTGCCCTAAAACACACTCTAAATGGGCTATAATGTACAAAATGAACATTACGCTATATTGGAGTTGACTTGAAACTAACAATTGGGACCATAAACTCATGAGGAACATATTTACTGAGGTAACAGATCCAGGAAGAAGTAGGGCCATTTTCTCAAGGACGACAATATGATAGGCGTTTTTCCTCTGGCACCTACTCGGCTCGACTCTACTCGACTCGATTTAGGTCGTTTTCCATTACAACTGAGTACCACCTCATTGTGGGTGGAGTCATCAAGCACGGCGTCCCGGAAGTCCCTTAACGTCATTTGTGTGCGACACAAACGCAACCCAACAATGGAGGACATCGAGGCGATGCTATACCTGCTGATGGGTCTATTTTGCCAAGTTTTTTAAAGAGCAATGCACACCGTCGCAGTTTTTTGAAAAAAATGGCGGGTTTGGTTTTCGTGAAGGAGTTGCTCTCGTGTGTCATCACTGCTTGTCCAATCAGTGGCCTGCACTCTGTAAACGTCACATTATTGGCTCGACTCGGCTCGCATGGAACCCTGACCGAGTAGGTACTACAATAGAACCTGGGACCAGGTACTACGTCCTATTGGAAAACCTCACAAACCGAGTAGAGTCCAGTCGAGCCGAGTAGGTGCTAGTGGAAAAGCGCTATATGTGACTTCTTTTTGTACCCAGAGGAGGCACCCCCTGCTGGTTGTTAGAGAGAATGCAGGAGAATGGAGGTTATGTCCATCTTTTATACACAGTTTGTGGTTTGCAGTAGCAGCTTTTTAAAGGTGCAGTGTGTAGGACTAAGTGGTCTCCAGCTGTGAGGTTGCAAAAACGCAAAATGCTCTCTTTGGAGTCAGGTTTGTCCATTCTGGGCTACTGTAGAAACACGATGGTTCAACATGGAACTCCACTGAAGAACACCCACTCCCTCTGTCGATATAAAGGGCTCAATCTTAGCTGTTCTTATTTTCAGGTGATTATACACTAATGAAAACCTGAATGTGAATATTATATTTCAATTCTGCTAATAGACGCATCTAATTCCGGCACACCGATCCTTTAACAATGCTGCAGAAAATGCTAGACTACTTCACCTATCAGGGACACTCAGCGCAAACCCGAAAGTTCATGAACCTTCAAAAGTATTACCCATTCAACAGTGAGTTCTTTTGGGGTTAAACTATCTCCCCCTTATTTATTCTAGACATGGTTCCTCCTGTGGAAACACAGGCAGGAGATCAGTTCCTCAGAAGGTTCCTGTCTCCGAGGGTAAGTTCCTGCTGTGGCGACACATCTTGAGCTTGATAAATGAGGCCCCTGATCTTTGAGTGCCTCTCTGTTGCGTAAACCAGTGAGGCGGATGCCGGTAGTGGAGCAATATAAAAGAAAACAACCAGGGTTAGTGTCCTACTTTGTGGCATCTTCACTACTGATGGCTTGGCTTCTCAGTATCACAGCTGCTGCAAGTGACCAGCCGGCGAACCAATCAATCAATCAATCAAACCGGTGACTCTTGAATCACCCTTAGATGAGCTGATCAACCGCTGTCTCTCACAGACTAGCAAAGGGCTGTGTTAGCATCAGCGTGCGAGGAGTGTGAGGAGTTTTCAAGGGCTGATCCATCTGATTTTCTCTGTTTTTATTTTTCTCTGCATTTTGCATGGCTGCTGCTAGTAAAGTGCACATTGACACGAGGACGGCACTCGCAGGGATTAGGAAGACTTTGATGTTCCCCTTTTCAGCTAGAGATTGGACAGAAAAAAGAGATTAATCCAAAGCTACAACTTGATACCATGAGCAACTAGTGACATACCAAAAAGTAAAGCTGAGGATGGAGAATCTTATTCCTGAAGCAGTTTTTTGTTCCTCTAATGATCGGCTAAAGACAGACTGAAGTTTTAACTGCATCCAAATTGTTCTGGCTGTGAAAACATGGTATCGCCGCCTCTCCCACCGTCCCCATTAACAGCTTGACCTTACCTCGCCTCGCATCACATAACGGCCATCGATTAGCTCTTCGCTCACACAGCATCAGAATGGGATGTCACATGAAAGTCAAGTCCACGTTTGCCTCTGGATGTTCACGATGCGGTGCACAGACTTTAGCCCCCCAGCCCCAGTTCACCCTCTTTTTGCTCGATTGTGGGACGTGTCGTTCCATTCGTTTTGTTTTTTCTTTAATCCTTGACTAAATCTGTTGATGACATTCCCTTGAAGACAGCAGCAGATGTAATAGGCCCACACTTTGTGCTCCGTCCCTTTGATCTCTAGCTGTTCACGATCTGAGTCCTGTGGATCTATGCAGATGAACCATCCCGAACCCAAATCAAACCCGCCCAGCTTCCACCTCCACCACCGCTCCCCTTGTCCTTTCTGTTGTAAATATGTCCTGAGGATCTGAAACTGTCCCTTCCCACCTTCCCCGACCTCCCCGACCCCCCCACTGTTGGAATCTCACTGTGTTTTCTGTTCGCCTCCTTGGTTTTTGTCTGTTTTTTGAGATTTTTGCCGCATTTTTCTGTTGTCTAAAGCAGTGGTGTGAGTTGATGAGTAGGACTAAGTTGGATGTTAAAAAGACGAGATGAAGAGGTCTTGAGAAAAATATACAAAAAAAAATGAAGCTTGAATTGAGAAAAGGGTTCAAATATAGAGAAAAAAATTATGATAAAGTTGTCATATTGTCATACTAGAGATGCTTTAGTTTGCTAATTTACTTTCTTTTTTTTCTACAAAAGACTTGGATGAAATTATTTATAAAATGCGTCCCACGAGTCATGATCTTTTTTGGACGTAAAACAAATACATTTATTAACATTTTGTTCAAAAGAAAATAAATATAAATTATGTTAAACATTACTGGTGTTTGTATTTTTTTCAGTGTCTTTAGCATTATTAAAGTATTTAATATTGAAGAAGATCAGGCAAAACAAATAGAAATACACATATAGAAATGATTGCATCAATGTGTGACAGAATATTATTTAAAATTATATATTATAGTAGAATAATTATTGAATTTTGAAGAATTGGTTACTTCAATAATAACAGAAATTCACTGGATATTTACTTCAATATACACATTTTTGTTTCAAATAAGTCTGTTTTTGCCTGATAATGACATTTTTCAGGGCAATTGTCTTAACATTCACTGGCCTTTCAGTTTAGTTTTTAGCTAGCAATATGCTACATTTAGCCACTTAACTAGTGTTAGCTAGTGCAACTACAAATCTAGTGTTATTCTAACTCAAACTGCTAGCGGTTAGCAAACACAGACACAGTAACTACACCCCTTTAGCTTTTAGCTTAGCCCTCCTGTTGTCTTCATTTACTGGCACCAAAAAATATTGTTTCCCTTGTCTGAAAAAAATCCAAAAATTAAGCAAAAAATTCCCCAAATTTCAGAAAAATTGCAAAACCTTCAGGAAGAAAATTCCAATCATTCCTTAAAAATTTTATTTAAAAAAAATCCCCCAAAATTGGCAAGAAAATTCTTGTAAATATTTTCAAAAAATGAGTAAAAATCTTCAAAAAAAATCCTAAAAATATCTAAAGTGATTACATATATATCAGTAAAACTTCTGATATTTTCTTTAAGAACATTCACATAAAAATCAACCATGGTTGATTTTCTTGTGAACGTTCTTAAGAAACATTTCTTTTTTTCCACCAAAAATGTTCAAAGATTTCCCAAAAATGTTGAAAATGTGGACATCAGAAGTTTCACTGTGAAAATATGTATGTTTTTTCCACATTTTCAACATTTAAAACTTTTGTAAACTTTTGTCCAGATAAAGCAAACAAGACCCATAGAGCAAAGCTATCTCCTCTCTTCTATTTTTCATATTTTCATAACATTGTCAGCCTTGACTGAATGTCTCACTCTACCTCATGCAACCCTGTTATGCACATTATCAGGATAAGACAATTTATTTTTACTTTTTTCTTTACATTTTTCCATCAGTAAGTTTGTCCACTTGGACAGCAGTAACAGCTAGCTAAATAACTAGCTTCTACTGCTGAGAAAAAGCAAACATTAGCATGGATTAGCAACCCTGTTACTGTGATTAGAGTAGGGTTAGCAAACAACAAATAAAACATGGAATAAAAATGGTACCATTGACGTGTAAACTGAGCTAGTCAAGCCTTTGATAGTTTATTACCTATAATTGATGAATATGGAGCAGAAAACAGTAAAAGAGAAGGTGTATTTTTCAAATTTAAAGCCCAAAAGTCCTCCAATGCTGGAATGACCCATCAGCAATTTCAAATTAACAATGATGACATAAATTTTCACTGCAATTTCACGAGTTGGAATAATTTCTTGAATTAGTTAACAAATTACTGTTTTATTTATGTATTTATACTGTCCATTCATGTCATACAGATACAAACGCAGTAGGATTTCATTCATAAAACATCTGCAGACAGATTCAGGCCAGTGTCTCATGTTGACCAGCAGAGGGCAGAATAGCATCATATTTCTGAATTCACCCCACAATGGCGTCATCTTTGTGAGCAGGTGTTGTGAAGAGCTGCTGTGTGCCTCGTCACACCTCAACCCAAACATCAGTCACGACTCATTTCCTCTCGCTCTGATAAAGTTTGCTTTCCATCACAACGGATCGTTTTCTTTCTTGCACAGGGGAGAGTTCCCCCCCTGAGCATTGCATCAAGCATAAAAACATCATTTTTGCTTCGTAGAGCCTCAAAAACTGATTTCTCACTTGTGGGCATCATCAGCTTGATGAAGTCATCATGATTCTCAGAACAGGCAAAAAATCTGGATGTAGATTAACTGATGTAAGGCCTCTGGCAGTTTGGGGGATTTTTAAAAACATTTTTTTAAAGAATAACATGAAATTTGTTAAGCAAAATAACAATTGCAACAATAACAATTTCAACAGCATTATGCCTCAGTTTATCATTTACACATTACAACTTACAGACCACAGAGTATCTACAAAGATACAAAACATTCGCTAAAGTATTTTACCTGAAAAAAAGACAAAAAACAACCAAAACACGACAAAATATTGAAAAAATGAGACACGCAATGACAAAAGCAAGAAACAAAATGACAAAAACATGAGACAAACGGCACGAAACGAAAAAAGAGACAAAACTAATTAGATAGAAAAGCTATAAAGCAACAAAAAAATAAACAAATGACACAAATGAGACAAATAATGACAAAAGTGCAAAACAAAAGCACAAAAACGACACACAAAACAATGAATAAAGGAAAACAAAAAATGACAAAAATGAGACAAAAAACGCAAGCGAAACGAAAAGGAAACACAAAACGACAAAAACGAGAAACAAAATGACAAACTTGAGACAAACGATAAAAGCCAGACATAAAAAGACAAAAAAAAACAACAAAAGCAAGACAAAATATTACAAAAATGAGACACAAAACGACAAAGAGCAATCCAGCATTTTACTTTAAGATCAAAACAACTTGTTATGGTCTAGGAATTATTTTAAATTTATAGTTTTACTAATCCACAAATTGCAGTTAATGTCTTCTTTGTAGTTTTTACACTTTACAAAGTTGTCCAGTGGGCTGGATTGGACTCTCTGGAAGGCCAGTTTTGGCTCACGGGCCGCATGTTTGACACCCCTGTTGTAGAGCCTCAGCAGGTCCCTCATGGCTTGTCAGAACAACAGGCAGGAACAGGAGGTAAGAAACGTGCTCGGCCTTTCATGTAAAAACCAACCTCCATGTAAGCGCTGCTGTAGGAGTTCAATCTAAATCTAATCTTATTTGAATAAGTTTGCCTGACTGTGATTTTTTTGATCTGATCTGGCACAGCTGAAACATGGAAAGGTGGGTTTCATAACTTTAGAGTTACAAAGAAAAAAGAAAAATGAGCACCAGGAAAAGAGAAGAAATGATGGAAACAAGAACAAAGAACCAGCCCCAGGATGTGATTTCACATTATGGAAGGGAGCCGATTATTATCGTGACACAAAAGGTCAGCCAAAGAAAACAAACTAATGTTATTGTGTTTTATTATTTTGTGTGTGTTGTGCATCATCTTTCCATTTGCTACACCTGTTTTATTCGGTATTTTAAAAACCAAGAAGGCAAAAGAAACAGTCTGCCCAAAAGAGGCAGCTAAAAAACTTCCAGGATCAGTCGACTGAGTTGTTTTGATCTTAAAGTAAAATACTGGATTGCTCATTGTCATTTTGTGTCTCATTTTTGTAATATTTTATCTTGCTTTTGTTGTTTTTTTGTCCTTTTATGTCTGGCTTTTATCGTTTGTCTCATGTTTTTCTCGTTTTGTTTCTCGTTTTTGTCATTTTGTGTTTCCTTCTTGTCTCGCTTGCATTTTTTGTCTCATTTTTGTCATTTTTTGCTTTCCTTTATCCATTGTTTTGTGTTTCATTTTTGTCCTTTTGTTTCACACTTTTGTCATTATTTGTCTCATCTGTCATTTGTTCATTTTTTGTTTCTTTATAGCTTTTCTGTCTAATTTTTTGTCTCTTTTTTGTGTTGTGTTGTTTGTCTCATTTGTTGTCATTTTGTTTCTTGCTTTTGTCATTGTGTCTTGTTTTTGTTGTTTTTTGTCTTTTTTCAGGTAAAATACTTTATCGAACGTTTTATATCTTTGTAGATACTCTGTGATCTGTAAGTTGTCATGTGTAAATGTTAAACTGAGGCATAATGTTGTTGAAACTGAATTTATTTTTCTTAAGAAATTTCATGTTATTCTTGATGTTTTGTAAAACAATAATTCCTTAAATGTGAGCATTTTCAGAATGTGCTTTTTTGCACTAGAACAAAGGAAAAATTTGGAGTTGTAATTTATTGGTTATTATACTGTGATTTTACTAGTCTGGCTCACTTGAGATGAAATTGGGCTGAATGTGGCCCTGAACTAAGATGAGTTTGACACCCCTGGGCTTGATTATATTAGGACCAGGTGTAATACAACCTGGCCTCCACCAGAGGGCGCCAGTGATGCCAGGCTGGCTGTAGCCCTGACGTCACAGGTCACATGACCCTGACTCAAGTGAAGAAACCGGAAGCGCGGGAAGCGTGAAGTGACCGGAATGGAGCAGAATAAAACCGGAACAGCCTCGTTTTGTTGTCGGAGCGGCGGAAGGGAAGGTTTCTCCTCCTCAGGACGCCCTGCAGACGAGCTACGGTCCCGGTTCGGTTCTTGGAGAAGTCCGGTGCGGTGGAGACGTGGAGGTTGGAGGCGACGCAGGCGGCTGGGGGGGATGGAGCCGAGTCTGTATGTCCGGTAACGGCAGTTCCTAGGACTTAAGGACGGAGGAGAAGAAACCCGAGACTGATTTGGAGTCACATTGGTCCCGTTTGGTGAACTTTGAGGTCGGTGGATGGACGGAGACTGTATGCTGCTGGTGGAGTTTGGTGGCTGGAGGACAACTGTTGGGTAAACCTGAGTCTGGACCCGTGGTGAGTAAACTCTGGCTTATTGAAGCAAAAACGTGGGTCAATATATAAGTGCGGGACTTTTTGTATCATAGTCGACATTTTAGCTGTTTTCAGGCCTAAAATCAACATTTCATTTTTAGAGAAAGATTCCTCTAAATATTATATATACAATTGAGTAAAATTAAAATAGAAAATTATTTATTAAGTTATTGTAGTAGACCTGTTGATGTGATAAATCTACACTACTTTATATTAAATAGCTAAGAAAGCCAGTGTTTTCTTCAGGAGGAAATGACATGATATGGAGAAGGTCATGTGATCTGTATTTTTTTTTTTTTAAATCACAGGAAACTGGTTCAGTTTGTCTTGCAAAGAAATGCACATAATGGCCGCTACACTGCAAATGCATAATTACAGGAACTTTTCAATTCATTTCAATACATTCTTTACATCGGCTTAGACAGGATTAGATCTCCTATTACATGCTCTTAATCCACCTGCATATAACTGTCATGGGTTATTTCAATGCCCAACACAGAAATATCTGTGGAAAAACAATGTTATAAATCTTCCCTTATGTCCAGTCATGATCCCAGTGCAACCTGACAGCTTGAGCAGTTTTGGAAAGACAAAAGAGGTAAACTGAAGAGTATGTGTGAGACGGATTGAGGCCGATCCACACAGACTCAGTGCTGTAACTACAGACAGAACTGCATCTGCCTGTAGTTACAGATATGAGGAGGCTGAGAAAAGTTATTTTAACTTATAAAGTCACTTAATATTTTCAATTAATCGACATTGCATTGTAGAAGTCAGTTTTCACTTCAACACAAAACAGTATTTTTTGGAAATTTTTGTCAATAATAAAAATTAAATTGACCATGATTCAGTGTTGGAAAGCAGCAAAATGGAAAACCTCCAATACAGGCGAATATATATCAACATATGTATTTAATAGAAACTGTGGTTAGTTTACACTTATCACAGGAGAATGACACATATTTGTTAAACCCCATTGAATCATTACATCATATATTATTAGTGCACTTGCCAGCGAAATGAACTGAAAGCTGTTGAATAATTTTGATGTTTGAACTGTACACTTTAGATCTCTTTGTATGGCATATAAATGCTGCTGGATGTTAATTTTTCTATTTGCATAATCAGAAACATTAGCATCAATTAGCATAATAATTTCTTCGGACAATAATTCTGAACTTGTCCAGTATGAATAATGAAGGAGTGGATTTGGGGGATTATTCAGGATGATAAATCCATTTATTACATTTTAAAAATTAAGAACAGCCGTTAAAACCATAAATGGACCTAATTTTAACTCCAGGTTGGTCAATTTTGATGAGATTTAAGTCAATTTACAAGTTTTACAAGACGCCGAATCAATTGATAAGAATAAGTTACATTTTAGTTCTCATTTTATATGCTTTGATATAAAATGAACTGAACAGACGAACTGTGGAAAATTTGTCTGATCTAACACTTCCCAATCAACAAAGTTTAAACATTTATATCTTTATCCACAATGCTGGGAACTACATGGTGAGTCAGTTGGTGTCAAGAGGATCTATATAAGTATTTGGAAATGAAAAAAAAAATGTTGAAAGAGGCCCTCAGCAAATAGAAAGGAGCTGTGATGTAACACATGATGTAGTTATTACCCTGTTACAGCCTTGAGGTGGCATCACAGGACCAGTTTAGATCCAAGAGTGTGAAGTAATCCTCGCTACATGGATTTTTATCTCCACACTGGAGCCAAATAAACTGGCTAGACGATGATGAAATGACCGATGGCCTTTGAGGGGAAAAAGTATGAATTGCACTAAGGGGTTGGAAACATATAAAGATATAAAATACCAAGTAAAGATAAAAATAGTTGCATATATAGTATCCAAATATTGCAGTGGGAAGATGTAAAATCAAAAGCACAGCACCTTTAAATGTATACAGTGGAGGAATATGTCTGTAATTTATGTTCTGTAAATACAAATATACACAGTACATGTACACAGAAACCTGCTGCTTCATGTTTACCGCAAATTAACATGATTTCTGAATCCAAACAGTCACATGATCCCGCTGCAGGTCTGATGGTTTCACTGCTCTGACGGCAGCTTCCTCTCTGCTCCGTTGCCATTTCATGTAGTCTCCCACAGCACAACTCGCACTACTCCCACTCATTTTTCTTCTTCTCTGAACTGATGTGACATTTCTTCTTCTCATGGAGTCTTTCTTTTTACTGCCCAGGCAGGTTTTCGGGAAAAGAGGAGAGACCTCTTGTACTCTGAGGTCTTGTTAGAGCAAAAAACTCAAGAAATTCCAAATTGTGTCCTCAAGGTATCAAATGTGTCAGAGGCACAGAGACCCAATTTAAAGTGTGGTGCTCCTAAAGTCATCAATGCTGTAGCTACATGGAGGATTCTGTATGTTAGTGTACCATTTCAGGCTAAATTTACGACACATTTGCACCATAACTAACTAAATATTTCAAGGCTAAACTTGTATTCCTAATTGAATTTTCTCCACTGACACCTCCACAGCAATGACTATTTAAACTATAGCTTCCTATTCATCTCAGCACATTGATTACACAATATCCCACTATTAAGAGCAACATGCTATTTGCAATATTCAGATTTTGCTATAAAACCGAACCTGTTTATGCCCGTTCTTTACCGTCTGTTCCGATCAGACAGTTGTAGTTTTCACCCTGTGAAGGCTTTCTGCAACCTTGTCCCCCCAAAATTACCTTCCTATACAACTAAACTGCCATCTCAGTTACATTTTGAAGAGAATGTAATTTTGTTCTGAGATAAAGATAGTTTCTGACCTGTCAAATGTGGCCAGTTTGGTGACATTAAACTTGCATTCAGAAGACCAGGGTTTGTGTCCTGTGACTAATGAGAGACCACCAATCTCAGAGCTTTCAGTTATTATCGGCTTTATGGTTAGTTTTAGGCCCAAAATCTACGTTGTTAGGTTTACACAAATGTCTTGTTGTGTTAGACACTTCTACATGTTAGAAGCTTGGTAATGTTTAGGCACCTAATGACCTGGTGACTTGGCTGTGACATCCTTAAACTAAGTCTTTTCTTATTGTTTTGATTGGAAAACCCCTCATAAATGAAATATTGTATGTTCAGTAGACATGCATATAATAGTTGCTGTTACAAAATGTCTTATTCATTGGAACACTATGAATTTAACTTGTTTTGTTTAAAACTAGTGTGCTACTACCACTTGGACCTCCATGTTTTAGCCATTTATCATTTAATTTTTGCTTTGTATTTTAACAATTTCATCTGTTTCTTTTATCTATACCAACATTTTAATCATTACTTTAGCTGCTGTAACCATTTTTTATTGTTAACCAACTATTGTAACCACTAATGTGTTGCTTTTAGCTAATGTAGCTACTGTGTCAGCAGTGTCTACGTTACATTTAGTCATCCATTTTAACCATTTTTTATTGCCCTTAGTTGAAAATCTCAACTGCCTTGTGATTATTAGCTATCATTGAACTTTTGTAACCCCCCTTTTTACCATTACCTTTAGCTATTTCACATTTTAAATAATTGTTTTTAGCTGTTTAAACCATTGTCCATTAGCTAACCATCTCTTTAAAGGGTTTAGTCATTATTTTTTTAGCTATTTCTGGCCTTTTTAAAGACCGGTTTAGCTAACTACTTCAATCCATGTCCATTTTACTATTAGCACACTATCTCAGCAGTGAATATATTTAATTTAGCAACCTGCTTTAACCATTTATTATGACCTTTAGCTAAATATTTCAACTGCTTTGTGTTCATTTTAGTTATCTCTGAGTTATGTAACCTATTTTTCTGTTTCTTTTAGCTGTCTTATTCATTTTTTTAGCTGTTTTGATGATTTTCCACTTAACTAGCTGTTAAAACTATTTCTCTATTGCACTTGGTTAACTGTTTCATCCATCTGCAATTTACCAGCTATCTCGGCAGTTTAAATGACCTAACTTTTAGCTATCTGTCTTGGCTCTTAGCTTTAGCATTGCCCTCAACTGTTTTGTCTGTTGTTTTATTTTTCCCACCATTAATCTATTTCTCACACTCTTGGTTTCAGATATTGGTGTTCATTTGTCATCCTTAGTTCAATATGTGGAAAAATGTTTTTAAATGAACTCATCATCTGCAGTTTCTGAAATTATTTTGAGGGCCCACTGTTGTACAAATACTGCTGGCTGGGATTCAGGGTATTTGTTTTCATCCATGTAAAGTCACTTCATTGCACTGTCTGTTGATCCCAGCTCCATTTAGAGTGCTCATTACAGCAGTAGTCATCTGTCTTTTCCAGAGAAAATCCAGTGTTTCTGTCCTGACATGAAAGCATAAACAAAATAATAAGACTCCTTTTTTGTTTTTTTTACCCTCAATCACACATAAACAAAGAGCGCACATGTAGAGCTTGTGTTTTTATCAAGCAGCCCACCACCAACCAAAGAGCCCAGTCTGTGTTCTTTCTGTCACACGTTGGAAATGAATCGGAGATGCCAGCCTCCCTCCCACATCTCCCGCTGCCCACTCTGCTCTCCAGTCGCAGTTTATTTATCGAACAAACTGGCATCTAAATTGACTTTGAAAGGCTTCAGTGGCTTGACACCTCGAGCACCGTCCACCCAGTGCCGGGATCTTCAGCATCAAAGGTCCCCGCCGCTGCAGCAAGTTGGAGGACCGACAGGAAAACTCCTGGCCGGATGCATTTCTGGCTGCTGATGCCTGCGGGAGAACAGCTGGGGTAACTACTGTACAATGGGCCTTTGAGGAGTTGGGCAGCTTGACAGCAAAGTGAAGAAGAGTAATGTGTTTGTGTGATCTGTTTTTTTTCTTCTGCAGGAGAAACAAGGTGCTACACAACCCAACGTACACGCAACGCTGCTGAAGTCCGGTGATTCTGCAGCCTCACATCGTGCCCTCTGGGTGCACATGCCACTTCCCATCTGTCTTGTGCGCTTTGTCGAACAAGCTCCCGGAGCCATTGTGTTTTCAGTCCAGGCTGTGAGAATGGATACTACATCTTATAGAACCACATTAAAGTTTAATGCTGTCATGAGTTTCTTCATGTGTGTCACTGCATTTTGAAACATTAGGTTTTGGTGGTCATGGTTCCTACAGGGAGGCATTGTATGGCAACCACTAAAGGCCAAAACAGTTGCATTTGCAAATACAGCATATTTATTTGGAGTAATATTTGTATACATTTAATAAATATATACTATACCGTTCAAAAGTTTAGGGTCACTTAGAAATGTACTTAATTTTGAAAGAAACGCATTTTTTTTCAATGAACATAATATTAAATGAATCAGAAATCCAGTCTAGACATTGTTAATGTGGTAAATGACTATTCTGGCTGGAAATTTTTAATGGAATATCTCCATAGGGGTACAGAGGAACATTTCCAGCAACCATCACTCCTGTGTTCTAATGCTACATTGTGTTAGCTAATGGTGTTGAAAGGCTAATTGTTGATTAGAAAACCCTTGTGCAATTATGTTAGCACATGAATAAAAGTGTGAGTTTTCATGGAAAACATGGAATTGTCTGGGTGACCCCAAACTTTTGAACGGTAGTGTATATTAAACATTTTCACTCTCTTTTTAGCTCTGTTGTGGTTTCCTCAAATCACGATGTTCCTCTATGTTGCTAACTTTGCTCAGCGGCCTCAAGGTGCTAAGCAGGTATCATCAGTGGGTTTTACAGTGATGCTTTTGTTTTTCCTAATTGAAAAAAGCTACAAACAGTGGTTGAAAAGTTATGAGTTGAGTGAGTGGAAACAAAATGTATAAAGTCATGGGCAACAAATCAAAACAATGAGCTTAAAGATGCTAAAATGTTTGGTAGAGGGATCTAAAATCGGGTGATAACTGTCTGTGGGTTCATCACTGAAGCTGTCATGTGATCCATTGTTGATATAAAAATTCTGAATATCACAGTTTTAAATCCCACAGACGTTATAAAGCTGAAATATTTTACTTTGAAAACTGTCGAAATATCTTTAATAACCTTTAAAGCTTCAAGGAGGTTTCATGTACAATTGCATGTTGCATTATTTTTTCATATATTCAGGATAAAAAGATAAAGATAAAAAATGAGACTATTCCTACTGCCCTTTTTTGTATTTTGGCCAGATTAAACTCTTAGATTATGTGATTTATGAAATGCAATCCCTAATTAAATTAGTGAAATGTTAGTACAACTTTGTGCTTGAACCTCTGAATTTGTAAACTTTCCAAAAATACAGTTTGGAGATAAAAAAAATCACCTAAAAGACACACATTTAGATAGATGTTTTAAAAGTAAAATATTTTAATGCTCTGAACTCAGTTTAATCCCAAATATGATCTATGAGCATGTTTTTACATTTGTACATTCATCTGCTAAAAAAGTAAACTTTCTCTGCTTCTATTTCCATAAAATCTCACTTTGATAATATTTGTCTTTTCATAATTTATGTTATCTAGTAATGTTAGTTGTTGCATTAGCATGGGTAAAACTTTATAACTCAGTAGCTTAAAGTCAAAAAACCCATTAGACATATATTATTAATCAAAGAGGAGTATTTTTAAATGTAGCAAAACATACCTGGAGGCAGTTTGTAATGATGGCACTGTTTGGCTTCCATAATTTTGCAACCTAAATAGATAAGTAGATCTATCACTTTAATATTCATATATAATCAGAATTTTCTGTGATCATGACTGCTTCAGTGCTCGCTGCTGAAGTTCTGCGACGGCCTTGAGTTACTGCTGTTCCTGTTGGCTGTGACGCAGTTATCGATAGTCAGCAGAGGTCATGTTATTGAAGAACACACCGAACGTGATCGGTTTCTTCAGTGTTGGTTCCCATGCGGCTCAGTTTTCTTACTGCAGGTTGCTCTTCGCGCCAAGCCTGTTACATAGCTAAAATAATCAGTCTTGCAGTGAGCATCACAGAACTGAAGTAAACAGCAAAATCATTTTAGACACGAGGGTAAAAAGGAGCTGCAGGCTGGGATAGTGCTGGATGATTGACAGTCTCTATTAATTCCTACATGAGACACACATGTATTAATGAAGTGACTTCCAAATATATCCAAATACACTCTTCTGAGGCAAACTGACCAGTCTGAGTTTGAAGCTATGAGAGATGTGTAAAGTCGGAAGGACATAAATCATGTCTTTCTCCCCTTAATTTTTTTTTTCTGTCTCCAAGAATCTGTAAAAAGTCACAATAGCCAGATGGCTTGTGAGACGCTCCTGGCTGCAGCAGACATGTAGCAGATATCAGTCAGAAGCCCTCCTCCTGTAGCTTCTTCTTTACACTGTGCTTCTGTGTTTTTAAAGCGTTTTGCTGCATGAATCATACATAAACAGAGCGCTGTATAGCTCGGCTATAAGGGGCTGATGTCAGAGGAACGTTTTCCTCCAGTGCACACTTACCACATTGTTTAACTGCCTGTTACACATGTAGGCCTTCAATATCAGTCTCTTCTATTTTCTGCCTTTTATAAAAGGAACCTCTGCTACGTTCACGCCTACCATCCACACTGCTCTGGCACTTCAGGGCCCTTAAAATAGAGCATTTTTCTGACCCTGTTTTGGTTTGACATCTCCGAATCGATCGCCGGCTGCGCAAAGAAAGCTGGCGCGATTTCTGTCCGACTCAATCGTGGCTTGCTCTCGATGATAACATCATGAGATCAAGGCGACTGCAGTGTTTGAAGCCAACCATCGCACTTGTTCTCTCGAAAATTCACAGCCCCAGGGCAGGATGGGAAACACCTGGCTTTCACCTGATCCGACAACTGAGCGGAGATGTTGGCTCAAAAATGTGATGTTTGGTAGACACCTTTTTTTTTTTTGAATTGGAGAGATTTTATTTGTCTGGTTTTAAAACTGTTCATCAGTCAGAGATTAATGTGTAATCTGCATTCAGATTACACATTAAAAAACTACATGAAACATATTTCAACACTACCCATAACATTGAACTGGTGTTAAGATATAATAAATGTGAATGTCTGTACAGATGTTTCAGCCCTGACAGTCCGAATATCTGACATATTTGTACAGAAATTTGCTGGTTTGTGAGTCTTTCCTCTATATTTGACTATTTATTAATGTAGTTTACGTATGTGCTGGTTTACATGAGGTTGAACTATGAACAGGGACCCTTTTAATAGGCTTCTCTTTCATAATTAAAATGGTTGCAGAATGGCTGATACATGTTTCTGATGACATTTCAATAAATCCATGTGTTGCAGTCACTCCCCGTTCGGACCGGAGGCTGCCGGAATCCGTCCATCTTCACTGCTGACTTTTAACACCTCCCAATGCTGCTGTTATCTGCGCTGGTCTACTTTCCAGGTATGGCACAATTCACCTTGAACGAGCTCAAAAACCCATCAGCTTTACCACTTTATTAGTTACACAACACTGAGGTCAACATGGGCTTCATCTTCCCTGGCATTAAGAGCAACAGTGAGGATACCAACACAGTGCACAGAGACACTCTGCACACTGCTGTGGACAAATAATGAAGCCCTTTCCCATTCCGTTTAATTATATCAGATATTGTCATCATCTTACTCCTACTCAGGGAAAGCCAATCTCGACATTAAGAAGCAGAAGAGTATAATCACAATCAAGACGCTCAGCTAGAAATGCTTTATAAAGGTCAGTCGCCAAAGACAAGCTGTACTTCATTTGTTCTGGTGATGATTTTTTCAGTGTGACATTTGATTTAATATGCAGCATGCACAATGTACTGTGAAGTGGTAAAAAAAAACCCGCTGAGCCTAAAATTGTGACTTCTTTTAATTTTACAAAGCATTTTAATATTCCAACATTGGCTACGGTGCCAGTCATTTCCTATTTGTATGTTACAGGCTGAGAATTTGAATCGAGTTTCCCTGGACTGCTAGCATTAACATTAGTTCCCTATTCAGCACAGTTCATTTAACAGATTGATCACACGGTTCTCTGATTTATTATTTTACAGGTTGATAATCTCATATGACACCTGTAGCAGTATTTCCTGGCTGTACGGGCCCAGTTGATTAAATCTGCCGTTTTAGTTGTACAGTGAGAGCAGCTTTCCAGCCTGTTTAGCGCACTCCCTCCACGGTTGACGGTTTTAATTCCCACAGGCTAATAAATTGAAAATGTTGAGCAGCAAATCTTGAATGCATCCACGGACCTTCTGTTTCTACTTCATAACTGTACAGAATGTATGATGACTATAATGGAGGCAGACTGGTGGAAAATAGCAGGACAAAGTGGAGTTTGATCTCGGAGATCAAAGGCTGAGCAGCTGCACAATTAAACATCAGATCTGCTAGCCAACATATATTAATATTCGAACAATTAAATTTACACAAAGTGATACAGAATGAAAATTTGCTTAATCTCATTAGAGACTGACAGCACTGTTGTCAAGCTCAGTAAGCACGCTGTGTGGCTAATGCTACATTAGCTTTGGTTGTATTCCTACAGATTAGAGCTCTGTGGAGATTTTTCACTGAGGAAAAATTGGGAATGGTGGAATTTTTAAGAGTTGTTCGAAACCATTTTAAAGGACTGTGTGGGTTAATGCATTTTCATGTCGCCTGTTGATGTTTACATCTGTTTTGCTTCTCTCCTGCTCTCTGTGCTCACATTTACTGTATTATAATACAGCTGAATTCACAAAGCAGCTGTTGTCATTTACATATTTGCCTGTTTCTATTGTCAATAGAACAAGTATGATGTATTGACTGAGATGTGTTTTGCCCCAACAATTAACGTGCAGTCAGAATCACTTCATTTTAGATTTTATAATTTGTTATTTCACCAGGAGAAATCCCGTTGAGATTAAGAACTTCATTTGCAAGGGAGTCCTGGCCAAGATAAGCAGCAGCAAATACAAAACACAGTTATAACAATTAAAATACAAACCAAAAACGGAAATAAACAACAAAAAAAACTAATTAAATTTCCAAGCAAGTTATGAAAAACAAGTGCATGTTGTGGAATCGGCCTCAAGAACTCGCATTTTAGATTTCAAAGCACTCAGTGAGATTAACTCATTTCATTTCCAGTCTTTCTGCAACATATTCCAGGCAGAAGGTGCAGAATAAACAAAAGCCTTTTTACCCAGTTCAGCGCAAACATATGGAACAGAAAGCAACAAATGAACTTGTGAACGGAGTGAGTGAAGATCAGAACTTTTCTGTGCAGTTAGAAAACAAATGTAGGTGGGCAGTAGTCCAAGTATTGCCTTGTATGAAAGTATACCAATGACGGATCCTTCTGGTGGCTAAAGCAGGCCATCCCACTCGAGAGTAGAACTCGCAGTGGTGTGTTGACACTTTACAGTTTGTAATACACCTAAAAGAAGCATGGTAAACAGTGTCAACCATTCGAAGACATTGAGCAGAAGCATTCATATACAAAAGATCCAACATACGTAATCCAACACAGACAAAAAAGCCGCTTTTTTACACTAAAATGAAAACACAGTTTTAGTCTCAGCTTCTTCACAAGATTCTCCACATGTTAGTTGAAAGTGAGGGAGTCATCAGTCCAGACATCCAGGTATTTATAAACGTGAACCATCTCTATTTCTTTTCCCTCAAGTGTGGACGCTGAGGGAAATGCCAATCATAGATGCAGTGAGAGTCTTCTTCCTGAAGGGAGTGAAGACGGCAGCAGCTCATCTGCATTTGAAGCTACAGACTCTAAAACAGCCCATCTAGACCACAGCTAAAACCAGAGTTACACAGTCCTAGTGAAATGAACCATCTTTATCAGTACTTTAAAAAAAAATAAAAACTTTCTGAAGACACATGAGACTTCTTTTTTTTTAAAATTTCAATTGCAAAATGTTGTAAATTGCTGTCAAATCTGAAGCTCATGTTGTCTACGTGCCACAGTCTTCTTAAATGATTCTAAAAAAATCCACACTGACTTTAAACTTCCCTGTGCAGTTCTGTCAAACGATGTGAGAAAGAAAAGGAAGCTGACACGAGCACCTGAAATCATTCTGCTTAACCTGCATTGATTCAGACTGGAGTTGAAATGGGGGTTAATGACATTTCGTTGAAATGTTCACATTCAGACTTACACCAATCAAAAACCAAAGTGGCTATTACTCACTGGCAATTATATTCATGCGGGTCCTCAGAGGAAGCCGGAGAAAAAATATTGTAATATTGTAAGAAGTGAAAAATGACTGAAAAAGAGCAGAAACGATTTGAATTGAGTTCACAGTCGTGCTTAAAATGCGGGATTTTTTGTGATTTTGCGTTGCTGCGATTACGCTAGATAACGGCACAAACGCACGCATTTTAAAATCAATGAGTTCCTCCCACATGGCGAGTGTGATACAGGACATGGAGACGTGTGAGGCCTGAGGCTGTCGACTACCTCATTACCTCGAGGGGACGGAGGAATGAGGGGGTGCAAATGCTTGAACACCCACAGCACCCACACACATTGATTATAATCACAGGGGCGCTGAAGCGTAGAGAGCAGAAGCAAGTGTTTGTCTTGGAGAGATGAGAACAAAGCCCAGGATCGCATGTAAAAACAAAGCTTTGTTGCGTTACTGTGAGTCGAGTGGCTCTTGTGAATCACTGCTGTGTCTTTGCTGGAAACTGAAGGTCCAGTGTGAGTGAGTTTAAGCTGTAATGTGGGTGTGCGTTTACTTAAATCCTTCAGCAGCTCTCTACAACTGTGAGACCTTCAACAACTCCTGGTGGTAAATTACCCATTAATCTTGAAATAATTTCAATTTCCTTCCGGTGCTGAATTTAATGCGACTCCAAATCAGCTATGAACTCCTTTGGCCTCCAGGCAGATAGAGAAGATTGGTGGTAAACTACAAAATAATTGCTGCACTCTTTTGTGGTTCTGTCAAATAGCTCATACTTGCACTTTAATAGCAGTAACACAATGGAGAATACATTAAGGATATTTTACCATCATCACTTAAGCAATTCAGTCCTAAGTTTGGGGTTTAGGTCATAAAGACACATTAATTATCTGAAGTCTTTTACCTTTATGAAATACTCTGCTAGCGCCAGCAGCAACTAGCTCAGCGTAGCATTAAGACAAGAGTAAAAGTATTGTCTCCAACAACAATGAATCCTTCCTGTAATGAAAGGAAGACAAGTAATTTTATATACAGTATATGTATCAATCAGACAACATTTCACATTCTGCCTAATACTGTGCAGGTTTTCCTCGAGCAATGAATCAGCTCTAAATTTTTGAGGGATGGAAATCTTGGGGGTCTTTCAACCAATTCGTAGGTTATCAGCCCGTACTGCATTACTTCACTCCTTCCCTCTCCCATAGTTTCTGATGTGTTTTTACTAGCCTCACCAAAATCCAAAGCTTTTATTGTTTTCTTATGCAATGTTTGTCTGTTTTCCTATCTGTTATCCCGTTCTCTCTTCTCTTTAACTTCACCCCAACTGGTCGAGCCAGATGGCTGCCTTTCCTGAGCCTGGTTCTGCTGGAGGGGAATTTTCTCTTTCCGCTATTGCCAAGCGCTGCTGAAAGGGAGTCTAAAGGAAACTTAGCGTTTGTTGGGTTTCTCTGTATAGTTTTGTAATTTCCCAGCTATGTGAAGTGTCTTTAGATTACATCTGTTTTGAATTAATGCTACATAAATAAAACTAAATTGACCTGAATTGATCATTCCCGTACATACGGGCCAATAAGGACCTCCTCCACAGTAGGGACATAATCATCCATTGTGATCATTGACAATCAGAGGGTAACCCAGATAATGTCAGTGACCTCTTGTAGTTGTGTGGTTAAGTCCATGTAAAATGTCTGGTTGAGTCATCACCCTGGTGTTTTACAAAACTGAGCTTTGAATCTTGAGGGAAAACTTAGTGAGAGGGAGTGTTTGAACCCAAACCATGATCCTTTTCTAATCCTAACTAAATAGTTTTGGTGCCTAAACTAGTCTGAGATGCAATATTTAGATATGTGATTCATCTCAAAGTAATATCCACATGAATGCAAGGACCCAAGGTTTCCCAGTAGCATTGAATTATAACAGGAAGATGATGGCCTGTTAGTGTTTTTAATATTGTTGTTGACTGGTATAATCAAGAAAGCGCTCCTATCTGTAAGCACCTCCAAACAACACTAATAAACTACTGCTATCTTGTTTATCTTGTTAGTCTTCTTAGTCTTTATAGCAAACTGAATTCTGTGGGCAACCCATAGCTTCACATTAGGAATATAGATGTAAAAGTGGCATCATTCTTGTCGTCTAACTCTCTGCAGGAGCATGGAGAAGCTGTTCTCCCAAGATTGTTCCTACTGGAATGTACAAATCAAACGACTGTAAGGAAAATGGGCTTTTCAGGACAATTGATGCACAAAGCTGTGTTGTTGAAAACACCTCCGATCAATGGTCCAGTGAATTTCAGGTACAAAGTAAAGAGTCTCTCTCAGGTCCACATGTCTTGAGGATGTTCCCGTCACAGTCTGGTGGCTTTGGAGTGCTTTGGAGTGAGAGCACAGCTTAAGAGGATGAGGGAAAGGCAGGTATCTGAAGGTGAAAAGCCTATTTGCTCAACACACCTTCAGTGTCGGTATACTTGTTGAGTTTGGATTAATTTAGTTCACATGTATGTTAGAATGGCTGTATTTCCAGTACGGCGATCAGTGGAAGCTGCTGGCAGAGCTGCAGGCATGCAGGCTCAGAAAACAGCAGTCTTCAGTGTCATCTGAAGTAGGATTCTCTCAAAGAAGCTCTCATAAATAAATCAGTGTCTAAAGACACAAAAAGGAATGAGATTAAATCATCCGTCAACAGCTCCGCATTTTGGAGTCGATGCTTTTCAGAAGTCCTCTGAATAAATGAATGAAAATCCTTCCACTGTAAGCTACCTTTATTCCCTGAGATACAGAGAAGCACACAAAGACATGTGAGACACGGTTTAATTAAACACATAAACAGGAATGTGTAAAGTGAATTTACAGGATGAATAAATTCTAATCAGTTTCCTGAATATTAATTCTCTGTCTGCAGAAACGTAACCAGCCGACAGACAGACAGCTAAACAGGCAACCAGACACAAAGAGAGTTGATGAAGGCTTAAAAAACTTTCATTTTAAAGTATTTTCTCTGAGTGGAGTATAATTCATTCACACTCAGACCAGAGACTTTCACGGTTAGGTGGAGTGATGGAGGAAAAATCTCGACACTGCCTCATTTTGATAAATGGCCTATTCTTCAGAGCATCGCCGTGTGAATACATTTAGGAAAAAGCCCTCTTTGAAAATCCACTTCCTCCCTCAAGGGTTGAACTTTAGTTGTGTTAAGTGTTTTCGCAGCAGCGATTCCAAAAGGCCAAAAATATTTTCGTGAACCAACAGGTATAAAAGTAAACAGCTATTAGTGGGGTCAAAGCCATGAAGACAGGAAATAAGATGGCAAAAACACCAGGTTGATGCATCACTGTGGGAAAATCCTGCATTTTAAAGACAGAAGACGGTGCTGAAATTGTTGGCAAAATGCTGCCAGACAGAACTGCTATTATCAGGATGTGCGGGGAATCTGGGTATGTGAAGTTTAAAGACATAAAAACTTTTCCTCCCTTGCTTTCCTGTTTTGGGCTTTGCTTCATTGAAGGTGCGAGGTTGACAACATAGCCGCTCTATTAAGATGGATGACATACCGGCTCTCCAGCTCACAGTCTTTGCTCTGCAGCAGTGAAGCTGTCATTAGCTCACTGCAGTTTAGGTCCACAACCCTGAACCCTCCATGCTGCGCTTAATAAAGGAGGCACCTGCTGACCTCTGTTTAAGGAACAGAACATATGACTGTGTAATTTATCACTGTTTTCAACTACAAAATGAGTTGTGCTGCAGTATGTTGTACTAATATTCTGAGGGACCCTCGAGGTTTATTTTTGTAAGTTATGTTAGATTTTTACAAAGGAGAGATTCACCTCTTAAAGAATCCTAAATAGAAATGTATGGGAGAAATCGATAACGTCAAAGATGACAGTTGCATGATGGATCCAGCCAGTAATGTTGTTGCACTGATGTGAAAATAGTGTCGTAAAACCATGTACATGTGAAGTAGAATAATGTCCCGTGACAAAAAAACATGCTAAACCTTATTTTTAGGCAATGTAGTTTTAATAAGATTTGACCTGTGATTGTATACGTGCAGCTTTTATGTCCTTGTGACCACTGAAACTCTTTTAATTTATTTATAAAGAGGTTTACTTGTGGTTTCTTGAGTTTCCGGAAGTAGAATATGAAGTAAAGCCTTCAGTTGTCAGCCTCTCTGTTGAGGAGCCAGCTTCCAGTTTGGGTTCAGAGGCAGACACCATCTCTATTTTTAAGATTCGGTTTAAAAACTTCCCTTTAGATAAAGTTATAGTTAACACTGCTCATGAGACCCTGAACCATCCCTTAGTTAAGCTGGTATAGATCCAGACTGCTGGGGGATCTTCCATGATGCACTGAGCCCATCTTTTCTATTTCCCTGTTTGTGCTGCTATTGCTGCAGCTAGTAAGCCAAGAGCACTGACAATATTGTGCAGGAAAAGTGGTTAACATGTAGCTGGCTTACTAGACAGTTAGCAAATAGGCCACAAAGCATTGATTTCTAGCAAATGATGAGTCTACAGTGAGTATCCAAGACAGAGTTTCCAGCTGCGTGTCATAAAGTGTTACAACATCTTTCAATTAATTTGGTTTGCAGTAATGTTAGTGTTTTGATTCCCTCTCAAAACTCTCATTAGTATCACTTCTGACTGGACGAAGCAGCTGCTTTCAGAGGAAAACCTCTGATAACCCAGCAGCAAAGCTAGCCTCTAGCAAGTTAGCACAGTGGAGCAGTTAGCGCCTAAAATGCTAACATGCCTCTGCATCCGCTCCTTGTGTAAATACAGGTAACAGTTAGAGAAGCAGTTTGCTATATTAACTTAAAAAGTGATCTTATAGCCTCTCTACGCTGCCCCGAGTGACGGCTTTCCACATAGGGAACTTGCAAGTTTTTGCTTGGAGTCATATTTAGTTGTCTGTCCAAGTCACGCAGCAAAAAATTGTGTCTGCAGTAGTGTGCATGCTGTGTACGTATGGAACTGAGTCCTCCAAGCAGACTGGAAAGTGATATTATTCCTAACATAACACGTCCACAGCAGAGTATAATCCCTCGACACATACACAGACTCACAAACACAACATAGAGCTACAGTGGAGGACTGAAACTGTAATGGAAGCATAAATAAAATATATGACAATTACACATAAAACATATGGGACACTTACAAATAATGTAATAAAGCCCACAGCCATAGTCACACATGGAACAGATGGCGACGGCATTTACTGCAATTACACCTCACGTCCTGTTTGTATGTTTTTGTCATGAAATTCCTCTGTTTTGCAGCCAGATGGATAGAGAAAGGTGTAAAAACTGCGTGTAATAAATAAAAAGAAGAACGTCCGCACACAGGCTGAGCAAAACTTCAGACACTGAAAGAAAAGCCAAGACTCTGCAGTCATATACTCGCTTCTGTGAGAGCCGTGAAAGAAAAGCAAACACATTAAAGCCGAGGTCTTTGGAGGAATTTGGCAGTGTCGTCTTGTTCGGTCGTGTAGGTGGAAAAGGTCAGTTTGTTTGTTCATGAGAAAAGGTTAAAGTGGTTATCAATCATTTCTGCTTGAGGGGACGAGATGATGGTGCTTCCTAATTTTATGCAATCACTATGAGCTTGAATATCAATACAAGTATTTTTGAAAAATGCAACATGAGGCCTGATTTTTAGCCTATTGAATATGTTGATTGTTTTTTTTGTTTGTTTTGTTAGGCACTCACCAAATTACTCGAATACCAAAGAAATCTTGACAATTGATGATTCTCAAGCAAATTTCAAAGTGTTCACATCCCTGCCCTATTATTTGATTGTACGTTAAATTCTTTTATGCCATATTTTGTTTTTAAACCATTTTATGATGAATTTGTATCGTCTTTCTCAGAATCCCAACCCCCCTGCACTTGTCTCATTCTCACCTTATTGAATTTCTGTCAGTGAATGCTACAAGAGGTCGCCTACAAGTTGTTTCCCTAAAGAAATAAAAAAGATTTAGGAAAAAAAGGTTTTTAAAAAGTAGAATTTCCCTCAGATCAGACTTCTTTCAGAGCGCGTCCTTGCTCGGTAACCAAATGACAGTAAAGCAAAGCTTCACACTCGACTGGCTTCTGCTTTGTTTGAGTTCACTCGGTGATTATAATACAGTATGTTTAATCAAAGATGCACAGAAAATGAGCTAAACCAGCAATGAAATGCCACGCAGCAGAAGAAAGAGAGGAATCCAGGAGCTTTAAATCACGTTGAGGCTGCTTAATCCAACAGTTTGAGGAGGCTCATTTCTGAGGCTATGAAAAGGCTCACACAGTCTGTTTATGTGTGTCCTCTCTTCTTCCCAGAAAACCATGTAAACATTTCATTATCTTCTCTTTGAAATTTCAGGAAATTATCATATTTCTTTGAACTTGACTGACTCTGGTCTGACTGGTTTGACTGAAGAGACGGTGCACGTACTAGTTGCTCTGCATATGGCGCTTCCATCTGGAGTTTTCATCTTCTGAACAGCCAGTGATGCATGTACGGGATGCAAATCTGGACCTGATGTACGTGACCATATGGAACATGGTTCATTTCTCTCTATGCAAACATCATACATGCATATGACCAGTAGACTCCTGTAGCTGCCTGCTTAACTCACATTACACTCCATATGATCTCATTTACTCGTGTATGATGCATAATGTCTCATTATTTTTCAGTATTCTACACTTCTCTGCACACACATGCTCTAATTGTCAAATATACAAATTTAATTCCCCTATTTGCTCTTTTCTTCATCTTGTTCTCGCTTATTTTGCTGCATTTTATCATGGAAATCCCAAATTCCCCACAGGAAACATTAACCTTAATATTTCAGGCTGTATGTAGTGAACAGTTTTTGGACAAAATGCTGCACGCATGAGCGGTGCAGATGAAGATGATGTCACAGAGAGGCATTATGACCATCGTTTTATGCTTTGTTATTGCCTGACTGATCTCCCTCTTTAGGAGGACGGCCTGCATCTGTGAAGTTGTCAGACCACAATTCATGTGAACGTACTAATTATGAAGCCTGCGCTCATTTTAACTCTGACCTTTACTCTGCTTGAGACCTTTAGTGCAACCCAAACCTTTTAAGAAATAAAAGTGTTAGTGATTACCCATCAAATTTAAAGACGTAGCGCAACTTCTTTGAACTTTGCAAATTGGGCAGAAGTGAAAAGGCGCAGTTCAGGGGTTAGTATTTGCATGAGAGGCAAGTAGAGAAGAATTAGAAGTAAGCGGTACAAGAACTAGAAAGGTTTGGCTTGTTCTCCTCCTGACAATCATTAACGCTGCTTTTGATCAAACATGGGCTGCCTGGATTACCAGCTGCAGTATTAACAACTGCCGTTGTCTGTGAGGAAGAAACAAGAAACACTGAGAAGGTCTGTAGGGCTGTAACAACCTGAGGAGTAAAGCTTTTAAGCAAACCAGGTTTATCGTCTTAAGAGCGATACTGTGTGGCTTGTTGGATAACAAGTCAAATATTTGTAGACTTCAACCTGGAAGGTAGAAGACATGAAAACATTTGCACAGTTAAGTAAGAGGTCCGGCATGTGAGCAGTAAGGTGTTGTATGTTAGCGCTGCTGTAGCAGGTGTTGGTCAGAGAAAAACTAATGAAAACAGTAGACTGAAAGCAGCAAAAGTTCGAGTTACTAGTAGATCAATGTCCAGGTCAACATTGCTTGACCTGCAATGTTTAGGATTAGGGTGGTACACGTCAAACATATACATGAATGTCAGGACTCAAGGTTTCCCAGCAGACCATTGCCACTGTGTAAAAGATATTTAAATATTAACTCCAGTGATATATCAATTCCAATCCACCACCTATACATGTGGGTCAACACATCATATCATTAAAGCGGGTCTGACTTAAACGGCAGTGTTTACTCGGTCAGATAAATTGAAAGTGTAAATCCAGCTGTGCTCCTGATACCAATTATAATTTTCCTTTCATTATGATAATCAAAATGGAACAAATTACCTCCCAATTATCGTCATGTATGGAAACCCGAGGCGCTCCCAGTGTGAACTGTGCAGGAGCTGCTGGTGTTTGATGTGGCCTCAGTCTCTTCCTCATGTTTGCAGTAGAGTTCGGTATCCAGTTGTGTTCAGTAATTATTTCATCCAGTTGAGTATTTCTAATTAGAAGATCAGTTTAATGTCAGGATGAAATAAAATTTAGTGTCATGAATAGCGCTGGAAAGGTGAAATTTTAAAGCCACAGCTCTCTTGTACCTGCACATGGAACATTCCTGTGAACACATTAAACCGCAGATCATTATTTGAACAAGGTCCCAGATGTGCAACTTGTTGTCACCATAATAATTACTGGTGCTGTAATGATCAAGCTAATGGCGGTCCTGCTGAGGACGCTCATAATCTGTGATTGAGAAAACAGTCTCATAATGTGCTGCAGCTACTTTTAGACGCTTCCAGAGGTTCTTCGTCAGTATTGATTTATTTGTTGCTGCTGCTGAATTCCTCCTTCAGGCTTCTTTGTGTTTTGGTGAGAGGTTTCTCTCCGTTGCTTCATCTGTTCTGGCTGAGCTTTACTTTGTCCCCTGTCAATGTGGTTTGCATTAAAAATAAATTGGGTCTGAACAAGCAAACACATTTCTCATGACCTTGTGTCCGCTGGGTGCACGATGCAGTACAGAGTTTATACTCAGTACATGACAGACGTTTGGATGCCAACACTGTCCAAACTACTAATGTGCTGTTTTTAGAGCCTAATCAAACGTGTCATTATATTGCTAGATTAGCAAACTATATAATGGGCACGTTATGACAAACACAAACAGGCTAGGAACATGTCAGCGCTTGTTTGTCACGTCAGATCTTTAAACTACTGGCCATATTCCGACAATTTATTCTTGAGACGAGGCATCATGTGGATGGAAACATGAGAACACCAAAGACATTTGTTGGTATCTGCTTTATCGTCTTTTGTAACTTCAGATGGGACCATAATTTACCAAGTAAACATCAGCTGCGACCATAAACTCATTAGGAAAATCTTTACAATGGTAACAGATTAAGTAAAAAGTTTATTTTCTTTTTTGCCAAAATGTCCAAATTTTATTTTATATGCATATTTTCACACCAACATTTGAAGATTTAAAATTCCAAATACAAGAAGCTGCTGTGATTCAACCTTAATTCCATTCATAAACTGCATCATCGTTGCCTCCATTGTTGCAAGAAAACTGCAACAACACATGCTTTTTGCTTAATCGCTCATTCAGATAAATGCCAAAAGACATCCAGCTTAGTTATAAAGTCCAGTTTTAATTAGCCAGTAAAATGATGATATTTCTAATGGCAAAGTCAGAAGGAAGGAAGGGGGATATTAGAAACCCCACGAGCTCGTCAAATGAAATATTTTTTATCATCCTCTTTTGCTCCGTCCCCACAGTGCAGCACTTGAATCCATTTTTCTTCTGAGGGAAACTTCAGAGTCCTTCTGAGGCAGCTCATGTTACATGTGAGTCCTTCTTATAGCATGTTCATGTCAGGAAACATGCGGTCATTATCACTCATTTAGTTCATTTAGAGTTTTATTGGGTTCCCATGGCTGTCAGTGGTTTAAGACCAAATGTGAAGCATCAATCTGGGAAGCAGCTTTTCTCCAGAGGACGTCCTCCATCTGCTGCACACAGTCTCCCGGTGATCGTGGTTAAAGAGCAGATCCTGAAGAAACAGTGGAGATTTGAACTGTCTTTTACTAGTCGGCTTAAATCGACTCTAACATTTTGAACCAACGCATAAAGCAAAACTGTGCCAAAGACGAGAGCATAATCCTGTTATGCTGACACTTCGTCACACGTCCCTCTGCTGGAGGAAATTAATGCACAACACTTGCCAAATGCAGCAAGCTGTTGGTCCTGGTTTGGAGATGGCCAGGATGGACAACAAAGATGCCAAATGAAGTAGGGTAAAGTCCCAACCCATTACTATTAGCTGCCATCACACAGGCCAAGTGATTAGTTTCTGTAGATAAGTGCAATGAGGTGCCAGTCCCAACAGTATCAGAGGGTTTCCCACAACATGTCTTACCCTGAGACAGTGTCATGGGGAAGGATATATATAGATATATATTGTATGTATAGATGTACATACCAATACTTGCTATGCAGGGTTTCATTCCCATGCATTCACATTCTAAATGTAGCCATCCCTTCTCCGTTCTTTTCCAATCAAGCCATGTGTTTTTATATGGAATATGTCATATTTCGTATCGTGGAGACTGTTCTTTTCATCAGTTACTTAGCAACTAAATGACAAATTACGACAATAAAAACCTCAGCAGTGAGAGAAACTTTGAAAAACAGAAGGACATCACTGAGATTGTTGCGATTCATTTCGGCCCGATGTGGATTCAAGGTAGGACTGTCAAGCTCAAGATTTTTCTCCACAACGGGCCGTTACGGCTGCTAGCAAGTCCCTCTGTGGTAATAAGAGTCATTAAAGCCACATGAGCCCAAAGAATGACAACTGGGATGTCAGAGCTTAATTTAGCATCTCTGAATGCCATTCATCGTGTCTGCCACATCGCCAACATCCTTACCGCTGACAGTGCCGGCTGGGAAAGCTGTCCTTTCTCTTGCAACAATCTCTTGTGGCACGTGATTAAAATTTTAAAAATGCAGCATTAAGCTCAGCTATTCTGTGAAGAAAAAGCGACAGTAAGCCTCAGTGAGGGAAAGGGCAGGTTTCTGTGGTTGATATTTAGCCTGGTGTGGAAGGTTCCACTCTAAAACAAATCCCTCTTGGAAATGTGACCTTTCACAAAGCCTCCTCACCCTTTAGATCATTTGAAAGCTAAATTGAAAGGCTCTTTTTATGTCAGAATTAGCCTCCCCGGTCTCAGCGAGTGTTTTAGCACCTTTCATCAATGCAGTGTGTTTTGCTCACAATGGAAAATGTGTGAATTGAACAGAAAAAGTAATAATAATTCGTAGCCTGGAGGCTTTTATAGCTCACACTGACTTTCTTTGCAAAAGTGCTCCACGTGTTGAGCTGAAAATACCTACATAGGCTGCAGACATGTCCATAGCAACTTATGAATCTATTGTACAATACAGAATAAAATGTAAAAGTCACCTTTTTTATTTCTGCGCTGGAAACAGTCCTCCTGCGGTGCTGATAGCGCTATATGTGCTTTTAAGTCCCAATTGAATAAACTACAGCCTTTACAGGTGAACACCATATCAGAGCTTTAACCTATCTTTAACCGCTATGTTGTGAGTCACCGTGGGAGGAAGGAGGAAGAGGAAGATTGGGGTAAGGACGAGAAAAATCCCAGAGGGATGGAAGGGTCATTAGGAATACCTGGTTAGAGGCTGGAAAGAAGATAAATGAGCTGTCCGTTGTGCTCAGTTGGAGGGAGGTGGTCAGGATGGCTACAACTGCGAGGACGTGTCCATTTACTAGACGCTCTGCTGTTGACTTCCATTACTGAACCTTGTGGTGGAAGACAGCCATGACAAATAGTGCAGGAATCAGCGGGCTAATGGCATACAGAACACAATATGGCCGCCTGCAGCTCGCGGGTCCTGAGAAACACGACGTTGGCTGGAATTACAGATGAGCTAACAGCCGTGTGGAGCGCTGCAGCCTTACAGGCGTTGCAATGCTGTGTAACTCAGCCTGAAACCTAATAGGATGCTTCATCTGTGTTCTGTCGTTTGCTTGCAATCACTGAGGCTATGAATCCTAATATGTGGTCAGGAACGTTTTTAATGAAAGAACAGACATCTGAGGACTCCAAAACAGCTAACTTGTAGCACAGCTTGTATTAGGATCGATTACTGTAAGAGCTAGTTGAGCTGCGGCGGATGCACTGGGGCAGTTTGCATGTTTTGCTTGCACAAATGGTAGCAAAGTGAAGTTACACAAAAGACTGCCTGATGCAAATTCTCAATAAAATGCACTTTATTGAGGTAGCAAATATGACTCTTGGTTCATTTCTGGCTTCCAAAAATGATTCTAACATGCAACTAAACTGCAACAGTAAATGCATTTTGAAGAAAACATTTCAGTTTTACTTTAAACTGTTTTTTTATGTGTTCATACACAGTTGTGTTTCAGGCCACTTGGAGATTGTAAATCCAGTATTTACATGTATGTTTTACTCTTGTTTGGGCCTCCACCTTCTCCTGTCTGTCTCTGACGCTGCTGAATGTTCCACTATGTTAAGGAGGCTGCAGGGCTAAAACAATGAGCTGAAAGATGGTAAAATACTGCAGAGCTGGAGGGGACTGCAGTGTTTGATGGCCAGTTTTTTTTTTTTATAAAGTTAAACTAAAAGCTTGAAATACTGCAGTAAGCAAACCTTTTAAACGTCACTGGATCTCTTTATGTTCTTTGTATTTTACAGACTCGTGACAGCTATATAACTCACTGACAAATAGCAGGAACTTCCAAATAAAGTAATAAAGTTTTATTATGAGTTCATTTCCTTTCATTTTTATTTATATTGCACAGATTCACAACAAATGTCATCTCAAAGCGCTTATTTGTGAAAGTAGGCACTGTGAATGTATTTTTTTCTTTTTTAGTGTGAGGGTTATGTGCATTCCAGCCTTTAATAGCTATCCATTACAACAGTAAACAGCACGGCTATCATTAATATTCAGAAAACACGGCATATTTTGCTGTGTGCTCAGGCTGTGTAAAATATTTAAATAGCCTGCATCGGCCTGAGAAAAAACAAATGTGTTTCTGTTTTTGCACAGGGCAAGATCCACATCTCTAAGGATAACTTGGGGGGAAAAAAATGTGTAGTTTCTCAGATTTCTGCTCCAAGACGACAGATTAAAGTTGTGGCCGGGCGCGTTGCTATGGAGATGACTCCTAAGCATTCAGGCTCGACTTCATCCTGGTCCGTGAAATGCGGGTTTGAACTTCCTGAAGGCTTCTCCATCCCCCGTGGACTTTGATTCATGGCAGAGTGTATTCGCTGGGGAAGCCGACTTGCCGTTGTTTGTTGCTGTTTTATTATTCATCGCCCTTTTTTTCCCCATGCTTTCAGTGCTGAACACTTATTCACAGTTCAGCTCTCCAGCGCTTGAGATGACAAAGTGGTTCAAACTTCAGTGCAGGATGACTAATGCCGAGGCATTTATGTCGTGGATTTTAATCCAGGAAGACAAAACAGCTTGCAGTTCATCATCTGTTTTTATGGTTATTGTTAAATCATGAGCTCTGGAAAACCTTTATAATTATATCACACTGGAGACAAGCATGGACACATTCTCCACTATTAGTCTAGCAGACCTGGAGGCTGCTCTAGTAAATATTTTTCCCCCTGAAGCGAAGACTTTACCCTGGAATACGTGTTAACACTTCAGACACTTCCTCAAAAAGTGTTCAGATGTGTCTTGAAAAGAACAACTCTTGTCTCGTCTTCCGGTAGCTTCACCTTTGAGAGTGCAGCCGAGAAGACAAGAGCGAAAAAAAAAATTGAAGCAGCAGATTAGAGCAGATTCTTTGGCAACTCGCATTAACACTCAGGTGCAGGAGCTGTAGGCCAAAACAAGTTTTCTTATCCTTTGCCTGAGGTGAAAAAATACAAAAATCACTCCTTGTAATTATAAATTATTCCGCAGAAAGGAACAAAATAAAAAAATCCAGCAGAGGTACGTTTGACTCGCAGCTGTCCTCAAGGAAGCTATTATAAATAAGTGAGAAACAGCTTCTTCCAGTTTACTTGTTTGTAAGTGTTTGCTGCTGGCTGACAATCTTGTAACTTTTCAGGAACTAAAGCAGCTTTATTTGTAGAAAACTCAAGGTGTGCAGAGTTTCCTCAGAACCTGTAATCCCTCAATTAATATAAAAACATTAAAATACGTCAAATTAGAGGTTAGCTTCGGGCAAAATCATAATGAGCAGCTTAAAAAGCAGATTATCTGTCAAGTTCATTTCTTTGTGCTTGTAGAAACTATTAAATGAACAGGAATTGGTTTGAATACTGACACAAATGAAATGTTCGCTTTTCTGAAGAGAGCACAAATGATTCATCACCAATATGAGAAGTCGCTGTTTCACTGCCAGGAATGTGACATCTATGGAAGATGACATCGCAGTTCATGTTTTTGCGCTGTCACTTCTTTTGTGTGCCGAGATGATCTAAATTTGTTCCACGTGTTGTGCGCAGAGCTAAAGAGGCGAATGAGGTTTGTGTGGCGCCTGAAGCACCTAATGTGAATTCTTGTAGAAGGAGGTAGAGATAAGGGAGGAACTGACTGTGCCCACCATCCCGTGCCTCCGTTTCATTTCACTTTCAATTTGCGTCAGGCATTGTTCTGGGGACGAAGTCACAATTGGATTTCTCACCCCTGGAGGGGCATTTTTACCTTTTTTAAAGGAGTTTGTCAACTTGCTGTGCTTTGGTCAACTTCTGTTTGTCTCATTCGACACTTACTGAGTAGAGGCTTGTAATATGATGGTCAATCTTTATATTTACTGCCTTTAAGGAAAATTAAGAAATACACCTTTTTGCTTTCTTAACAACAAATAATTCAGAAATGTTTTTTTTTTTTTTTTAGTGGATACATAGAGATTTTAGTATTACCTGCCATGGTAATACCAGATTTTTATCCAGTCAGGATTATGTACAGTATGTTTTTGCTGAACTCATCTATCACAAGCCTATTGGGAAGCTAATAAGATGAAAAAAGTTATATAGAGTAACTTCATTGGGCCAGTCCACCCTGCTGTGACTGATTTATACACTTGGGAGTTCATAAGACTCAGCCTATGAAGGGTTGGACAATTTTGGACAATGAGGTTTAAAATGCCCTCCAGAACGATGTTTAGTTATTACCACAGTTTGATCCCTTTAATGTTGGTCCCATCTGAATGAGGTTTTAGAGGAGAATGTTTTTCACTGCTGTTTTAGGGAAGCTTGAAGCTTTGTGCATGTTCTGACTGCAAGAAAGTACCCTGGAGAAGGGATGTTGTTGGGGGAGAAAACCTCCAAGCGGCTGTGACAAATTGCCATGCAGGTCTTGACACTTACTGATCAAACTCGGGCTGGAAGGTTGATTGGTTGAAGTCAGAGAGGACAAGAAGAGGCATTTCCTGTCCTCATCCACACACAAGATTCTCATTACACACCAACATAACAAACCTTCATTTTTCTATTTCCTGCATGCTCATCCATCAATTATTTGTCGTTGTTTTGGTGAACTCTGAGGTACCATCGTGGTCCAAGCTGCAGGATCCTTCACCAGAATGGAAACATAAAGACGAAAAGGGCAGATTATAGAGCCGTTCTGTTCCACAAATGTTTGCACCACCTCGTAGCTGCCCTGACCTCCTGTGGTTGAAGGCTGAACAATTCAAAGATGATTAAAAAAATGCATCATTTTTTTTTCATGGATAAAACGAACGAGATAATAAAAGTATTGAATATTGACTTTTATAGACCTTTGAACAAAAGTAGCTGCAAAAATGGATGTGCTAAGCTAACTCCTTAAGGAGTGCTGGCTTTGGCTTCATATTTACTGAATGGACATGAAACCTACTGTTTGGTTTGTGCCCAGACATTCTAAGGACATGTCTTTCACCTCCCAATTATACACTTGGTTGTAGTGAGTGTGGTGCAAGAACTTTGGGTCTGTCCTGTGGGCCGCCATTGCTCAACACTCCGACTATTTAAAGCAGAGACCCTCTTTGGTCCTAAAAACTACAGATTAGATTTTATTTAGACAGAATTGGACACTGTCTTGCTCTTCCGCACAGATTCCAGTTTCACACTGTGGAATTATTTGTATGAAAGTATCTCTGGATGAATCCTGAGCTCCATCAGTGGTGAGGATGTTTTAAAATCTGTTATTAGGCCCCAGAGCTTGACTCTGAAGGTAAGAAAAACGAGACGGTACCAGCTGTAAGATGTAAGTAGCCTTTTTTAAAGTATATATTTGAGCAAGCAAACCCCTCATTGAAACACTGCCTTCAGATGAAAGTTGTTTGGAAGTAATTTACATAATTTATATAAACATTAACATTCATAAAACTGTTAAATCCATAAAATTAGAATCAGGAGTTCCAGATGAGGTGCCAGTGATTGAAATCTCTCCAGCAGTGACAGATATTTTACCTCTGCTGTTCTCTTCACTGTTGAAGTGTGTGGTCTCATCCCGCCAAGATCTACAGAGCTGTCTAAGGCCGCCAGAAAAAGCTTTTGGATGTCTGGGAGTCTGGCAAGAGATTTAAAACGATGCCGGAATTATCTGAAATCAATCATTCTGCTGTGAGGAAAATCATCTGCAAGTGGTATGGATTCGAAATGGCTGCCAATTTGTTCAGCACAGGAGGTTCCAGCAAATTCAGGCCCAGAGAAGAGAGATGGAAAAAGAAGAAATGTGAAAGAAGACCTAAGGAGTGGAGAGAATCTACTATCAGTATAGTGCTTAAATTTATCCTGTACGGACGACCTGCCAGGAGAAATTCTTTCCTGTTCAAAACAACATTTGAGCATTTTGCCAAAGAACATGTTGACAAAGAGCAGGACTTTCAGAACAATGTGCTCTGGACAGATCAATCAAACATCAGGTTGTTTGGCCACATCAATAGAATAGTTATTTGGTGCAGACCAGTAATTTTTCAGAGGAAGAACCTCACAGAGCAACTTTTATTCTGCATCTTAACAAACAGTGCCTGAAGTCATCTGTCTGAAAGGTGAACTTGAACTGAAGGTACATCTTTCAACAGGACAATGATCCTCACAAATCCACCAATCAAAGCCTCAATGGGCTGCCAGAAAAACCTTCAAACATCTTTCAATGGAAGGAATTTTGAATCAAATATGATTTCAAAGTTCTGCAAATCAATGCTAGAAACTAGAGGGGAGTTATGCAAAAACTCTCCAATAATTTATTTCTGATAAAGGCATAAAACAAGCTACAAAGACCAAGAATATACTTACTTTTTCTGCAGAAGAATATTGCTTCTATTGATGTTTTTGTTCAGTCTGATTGAAAAAAAGCTTATTTTCCATGTGTTGTTGTTCATGTTTACCACCTTTATCTTCAGGCATTGTTTCAAAGAGGATTAAATGTTCAATGGTAAAGGCAACAACTTGCCAGGAGGAACTTATTTTTTTCATGTAACTGTGCAAGCCTATAAAGGTGAATGGATTTGCATAAAATATACATTTTTAAGAGTAAATCTAGGTTTCTTTTGAAAGCTTTTAGCAGAAGTTTTCATGATAAAGGTTGGCCAGAAGTATTTGCAGTGTTCATTAATAATACACACAGCCAGAGACTTCAATTCTTTTCACAAAGTTGTAAATGTAAACAAAGCCAACTCGGGAATTGGAGGCTTCTTTAATTATTTACAATTACAGTACCTGTGGTCATTTCAATACTCTTTGCAAGTCAGTACAGTAAAGGCTCAAACTTTCATCTCACAAAACAGATAAATACAAATTTACTGGAAAAGGAAAGCATGTCAGCACAGTGAAATAAATCCAACAAGTACTTCAGAGCACCGAGTGCTGCCACAAATATGAAAATCAGTCATTGTCTCCTGCCTTAATTACAAAAGCATGCACAGAGCAAAAACCGCCAGCCGAAGTGTTTACAAGTGAAGCTCTGTTGGGGATTTTAGTGAGTCAGTTGTCTGTTTGTGAGAGGAGCATCGCTGCATCGCTGCCACCTCTGCCGCCGCCTGTAAACTGCTCTCGGACAGCGCCGGTGCCTGCAAATCTCAGCCGTCACGCTATTGTCATTCATGTATTCATACGCCTCTGCGCTGAAAAGGATAAAAGGCTGGGTGGTGGGTGGGTGGGTGACTGGGGGGCTGCAGGGACACGCAGTGCTAAGCAATGGGAGGACATGAAAAAGGGCCAAACTTGAAAGTGACAAGATGCGACAGCACTAAGCTGTCAACGCACACCATATATAGGACAAAAGTCTTACATCACTCTGCTTAACACCAATCCAGTTCTTTCTGTGCTGCTGAGCCCAATTTGGAGTCAACTTAATATCTTAACACAGTTTTAATTATTTACTACAACACGATCATATCCATGTCTGAGTGTAACTCATGGAAATTATGAATGAAGACAAGAATAATTAGATCCGTTAATGAACAAATGTGTCATCAAGAGAGTGTCAGTCATCGGAGAAATTCATTGGAGTCTCCCTACAGATTGTAGACGTGTTTATATTCAGCACACAACACAAGTCAGGACACCCCTGTGCAATAACAATTAAATGCAAATGATTCAAAATTGCATCGCCTCTTCATAGCTGCATTATTTCTAAGTTGGAATATTTCACTTATGAACAATCAAAAATAAATGTATTAGAAAGACTATATTGAAAATTCAAGACTAAAAGTAGGAACTCAATGCAACAGAAGTGAATAATGCACCCGTGATCACTGACACACAAGTTTAATTCAGTTTTTTTGATATAGTGCCAATTCACAACACCTCAGCTCACAGAATCTCACATAATGAGGCGAAAACATTACGAAATTATACAGTGAAGCTCCACAAATCCAAAGCTGTGATCCCTGAGTACACCTGTGATTTCCAATTAGTCTGCTTGCATGAACATGGTTAGAATATGAGCCATGAACGGGTGAAATTTCTCCATTTTCATGTATCAGTTTTGTCTACCTGCATGTTTGCATCACTGTGGATGGAAAAGGATACAGGCAGCAGCTAGAAATCAGCAGAGCAGCAGTAATCTGGAGGCACAGAATGAAAATTTAATCAAATGCTGAACTATTCCTTTAAAGTTCTGTATTTCGTGACAATTATTGATTCTATTTCCATTCCAATGTGTTACGTTCGACCTTCTCTGATGTCTGTTTTCCTTCTTTCCTTTTCATCTTGACATGCTTTGTTTAAAAGCTCTTTATAAATCAGGTTTGCTAATATTATTATCGCGGGCCTGAAGGGTTCGCATGCGCTGTGTTAGTGGAGCCATTTGTCAGCTTCGCAAAGTTAAAGGCAGCAGATTTGCACGCAGCAGAGGGTCCCCAAGAAAGACCTCGTTAGTCTGTGCCTGAAACAGGTGCTTTGTACTTAGCCAGTGCTTAGAGTAATTGGCTGCACTGCAGTGGAAGGTAGATAAACATAAAAGACACCACTGTGATAATTGAGCAGAGAAGGTGAGTTTGACTAAAGCCCATTTCCATGCCATTTGCAGCGAGGGCAGGCAGGAGCAAAATCCAGAACATTCAGTCTTTCATGGATGGACTTTCTGTACTCCTTCACATCCTAATGTTAATGTCTGCATCAGTATTCAACGTACATTTGAAGCCGTGCAGATTGAAGATCCATATCTGAGCCTGTTTGATCACAGTTTGCTACACTACACGCTGGATTACCACAACAAAAGCACCTCATTCTGTACGCCAGCCTTTCTTTATTCATGCATGAAAGCAAATAAAGTGAAAATACAGTCTGTACATGTTTATGTAAAGATGCACCTGCCTTATTGACCTCAGTGATGCTGTACAAGGTCCTCCTTTATTGAATTTTGTTGAACAGTTTTGTTGGTGATTGGATCCTGAGAGGTTTAAATATAACACAAAAAGGGCAAAACTCTCAAAAAGAAGCTACACCTGCTCAAAACTGGTGACGTGGACCGTTTTTTAGAAGCTACTAAGGCAAAGTTTATCCACTGTTACGGGAGAAATGCTGCTTTCAATATAACCACCACAAGTAAAAAATAGGATTCAAGACTATGGAATAATTGAGCAGCATTGGAATATATCAGGTTTGTTAAAAATATGATGGCATTAGCGAACATAAATCATATTTACAGGCCATTCCAGACAGCATAAAGCTTGATTCATAAACCAATTTATTTATTTTTTTGGAGGCACTTGCTAGAAACATGTTAGTTAGCATTAGCCAAGTAGCTAACATAAACCACAGTTACAGGTCATTTCAGACAACATAAACTCAGCTAAAGCACTTTGCCAGGGTTTTAACCAAAGCTTTCGCTAACTTCAAGACTCCATGTGAAGTTTTTCACTAGTCGCACCTCCTAACTTGTCAGGGGTTAGGGTTAGCAAACAATAACTCACTAGCTGAACATCTGCTCATCAACAGACATTAAATTTTACCGATGTCCCCTAAACGCCTCACAGCGCTCAGTTAAATGTAGTGTTGGCATTCCTGGGTAAGTTACCCGCTAATCAATGGCTAAATCGATGCAGCAACCAACAGGTAGAAATATGAGCGTGATATAGGCTAAAGGAAAGTCACACCAGATGGTTAAAGGCATACTAAAATATACAAAAGGTAACAATGTATGTATATGTTTTGTTACTGCTCTAGTTTGGTGCCGTTTTGTACAACAATTTAGCGGATTAGCATGCTAGGATGCTAATCCCGTTTAGCGCATTAGCGTGCTAGCGACATTAGCCCAGCTAGTGTGACGCAGTCTACGATCGTTTGGTGCTGTTAGTTAAGACTTAAAGCTAAACGAACATGTAAGTTGCACTGCAGCTAATAATTTTCTCCATTGTCAATTAACCTGTTGAATATTGTCTCATTGATTATAATAATAACAATAATAATTGTTTTGACTGTAGAATGTCGGAAAATGGTGAAAAATGTCAATAAGTGATTCCTAAAGCTCCCAGTTGTGTTCTCAAATGCTTGTAACCCACAGATATTTACTTTACTGTCATGATAGGGTCACAAAACCAGTAAAGAAAATTTAAAAAATTATCAATCAAATATAAAATAATTTGACACAGTATAACCAGTAGCACCTGGTGGTACTCCGTTGTCTGCCTCTGACTGGGGCAGGCAGTGATAAAGTATGTCAGGTGAGTAGACAGGTGATTTTCTGTGAGAGGCCAGACCGACACGAGGTGTCACTGGTAACTCGTGGTAAGATGCCTGTTATTCTATCTTTTAGGGGTAGTTTCTTAACAAATCGTAAGATGTGCCTTTTTAAATAGTTGTTTTTTTAAACATTGCAGTGTGACCACTGTTTTATGGGGTGAGGAGCTCCTGCTGCAGCTGAGATGCCGGCATAGCAGGTACGTGGTTTTAAAAAGCTGTTTATTAAATGGAGTTTTATTCAGCTTGGACCTGTTTAGTTATTCATTTAATTAATAAACTGCGTTTTTATTGTTGGTTTTGCAGCGACGGTTCATCGGGGTTAAACTGTCTCCTGCTGTCCTTTTTTAAGGGTTTTTGTTTGTAGGTTTTGTTTCGTTTAGTTAGTCCGCTCGGCCTTGCAGGGTCGTACACTAAAAGATCTGGCTGCATTGTGTGAGAGCGGACTAACTTCTCTATTTTGTTAATTCTTTTATTTTAGGGGTCTGTTTCATTTCACTTCCCTATTTAAATACGATTAAGATAATGATCAGCCTCGACCCGATTACTGTGAAACCTGACGTAAAGTGTGATGGTGTTTAGGCACGTATAAATGGAATGCAGTGCTATTGGAGATGCAGTGACATTTTAGAGTGCAGTGATTTGCTTTTCACCTTTAGTTCATCGGGCTCATATGTGATCGGGCTCAAGGGGAGAAGATTGGACTCTGTTCGGACAAGGGGATTGTGATCTTATAATATTTGTATCGTGAATAATAAATATTAATATTAACCATATATATTTCCGGTTGTCTGTTTTTCTGTGAAGCTTGACCGGTGGTGTCAGGCTTTACAACAGTATACAATTAATTTCATAGCTGATGACTTATCAGTTTTGTAGCAGCACTGTATGTGAGCGTTTGAGTACGACGACTGAGTTGTCTTATATTTGCAGGCAGCAAGGAGACCGTCCCTGGACCCCCTGAGAAGATGTATCCCACCTGTTTACAGCTTTGTTTTGAACTGCCATCACCATGTGGACTGTCATAGTTTACAACCTGAAATCTGCTCCACATCTTTCCTTCAGCTGAAGTAACGTCCCATGGACTTGTAAGTACAAACTAACATCATACATGTGTTTGGCAGCTTGTTGAAGCAGCCATTGGTCTGAGGCCAGCAGCTCCCTGGACAGGACGCAGAGCTGCATGACTTTATTTTTGGTTTTGGTTAGGGTCAGTCGCTTTTCAAACTGAATTTTAAAGCTTGTTTTTGGAGAAGAATGAGTCACAATCAGAGACTGTATAGTCTACAGTTCTACAATTTCAGTGAGCAGACGCTTTTATCCAAAGCAACGTATGTCTGAGAGTAGATGCAACATCTAGTTAGGAGAAAACAACCTGGATAAGTGCCATAAAACAACTATATAAGAGACAAATGTTGCCTCCAGGTCTGAAAAGTGAAGACCAGTGGCCAACAGGGGGCGACTCCTCTGGTTGAAATAAAGTCTGATTGTATAAAAGTCTATGAGAAAATGATCCTACTACTTAACTTGATAAACAGTTTTCTAATGAGCTTATGGTCTCATTTGCTACTTTCAAGTCTCCTTTAGTACTGTAAGAAGTTATTTAGAGTAAAATATGCAACATAACAGGGTATGCTTTAGGGTGGAGCTACTTTGTGATTGACAATTTGCTTACATATGAGTGTGCGCAGTGTCTCACTTATCACGTAATCAAAGTCCATGACGGCGGCAGAGAATTTTGAAATATCCAGAGTGCAACACGTTTAGTGGCTTTTTGTATTTTACATATTTTCTATTGTACTTCTGCATTTAAAATACTGAGCATTTGGGGGCAATCTGATGACTGAGTACTATATGCCCTCAGCAGCTGACTAGGTGGTTTGATGGCAGGCTGGCTGGGCCTTTGCTAAACGTGAGTCACTTGCTCTCTTTCTCACATTTACTCAGTCTCTACTGCTCCTGTTCAATAAAGCCAAAAAAATCATTTAAGTTTGAGCTTTAACCTTCTAGAGTGAGACCGTAAAAATATACAGTTTGTGATTTCCGATTTGAACGTACAATATCACAGTTCAGCGTAAGGTCATGGCTTGAGTTTCTCACAGGATTGTTGTCACCTGTACGAGTTGAGTCTGTGCTGTTATTATCTGCATATCGTCTCAAAAAATGATTTCAAACAAAACTGGCAGGTCATTCCGGGATTATGTTGGCACATCCTTTCCAGCCAGATAATTGTTCTAGATAATATGTCAAGACTGAACGCATGAGTGAAAATACACAACCCGTCTTGAATATATATGTGACCTTTTTGTCAAATAATTGACAGCACATACGTTTGATAATTGTGTATTCTTTGGTCTTTGTGGTTGACTTTAAACCTCCTGAGACTGAGACAATAAGGCTGAGCTTATGGAAAGACTTTGGTTTGTATTTTTATTATGTGTTCTAGTATGTGGGCTATAATGCAGAATTAAAAGCTGTCATTCTAATGATGTAGGGAATTCCTTGAGGTTCATGGCTCAATGGAATGTGCTTATAAATTAGACACTGATCCGATCTCTAAAACTGTGATGACGCCTTTCAGAGGTTTGTCAGTGGAAGCTTTCTTGGGACATTCGATATATACTGTGTTGTGTTATATCTGTGTGTAAAGCTTATTTAAGTCTGTTCTGCGGTGAGATATGTGTGGGAGGTGTTAAAATTTAGAAATTAGTTATATTTTCTGATGAAATCCCTAAACTAAAACTGTGTTGAGGTTTCTAATTTGGAAGTTGATACTAAACACTTCGCAAAGTCAGATTGTGTTTTTTGTTCAAGGACCACCAAAGTCTGTGTCATGCTTATTAGTTTAGTTTAATAGAATAATAGTAGAAAATTGGTTAATTAAATTGAATTTTCTAAAACTGTATTTTGAAATAGTTTTTGTGTTTGTGGAACGTTTTATACAAAAATCTGAAAAATAGAACAGTAGAGTGGTTTCTACTGATCTGTCCTCACACCTGCATTCAATGTTTACATCCATTAATGGCATTTACCTTACAGTCATTTGATGGATCTTTTTTCTTTTTTTAAATTTTTTGGTATCAGATTTGGTCTTTATAGATTTTGAGTAGTGGTATTGGTTAGTGTTGATTTTTCAGCGACTTATGATGATATTTAGCAAGGAGGGCAGATGATGTCTGATATATAACACCAGTATACTGTTTTGAGGTTATTTTAGATCTGATTAAATCCAATTTAATAAAGGCAAATAAAACACAAAATGGCCGACTTTACATGAACATTTATTGAGACTCTTATTCTGGAAAATCTGTTTGCTTAAGTTGATCGGCACTTTGTATGCAGTCTACTAATGTTTGATCTAAATTTGTGTCAGCTAAGTAAATGTCAACAAGTCATTACAAACTAAACTTTGTAAAAACAAAGTGTGAATGAATAGTACAATTAATTTTAGTTTATTTAGGAACAACATTTATCAGCAGACATCAGCGTCTTCAACTACTAGTTTTATCATGTCATTTCCTGCTGCCAGCTCATTTATTAACACAAAATCTCTCTGTGTGGTGGCTCATTTCTAAATGTAGCATGCTCTACTCAAGCATCTGTTTCTTCATCTTGCCAGCTAATGCTAACGTTAAGCAGGTCCCAATAACCAGTACACACTAAATCAACGTAGCCTCTGTTAGCCGACTGTCTGGTAAACAGTCGAGCTGTCGACCTGATTGTCCACTAATAATGACTTTTTCAAAATGGCACCGACCTGAGCACAATTCTTTTACTATTATTGATACTGACTGCAAAATTTCTGGAATGATTGCACGAATATAATGTCTATGATATTGGTCTTTCAGTGTCATTGCAGGAAGGAGAAAAGGTTAGAAGGGTAGAAAAAATTCACTGGACTTTTTTCTTACGATAATTTTATTGATTCTTCAGTTGTGGACACAACAGCGTGAGCACACAATACAACACTGAACAAACAGTTGTCTAGAGCATTTCCAACACATATACACATATTCCAAGTGTTTCATATGCTAATATTTACCTTCCTTAAGCTACATCATTTTTCATTTAAAAAGCATTACACCATTGTCCTGTCATAGTTTTCTCATTGGCTGTTGGCAACCTTTTTAACAGCTATTTCTTCTTTGTGTTGCCTTCTCAATAGTTACATTTACATCCTCTTAGTAAGGCTTTAGTTTAGTACAGCTCCATGGGAATGTTTTGACTCAAGGGGACCACAGAACCTCCTTTTACTATAATATTGGCAGTCAGTTTTTGATATATGGTTCAATAAATGGGACTGGATATTTGTCAAAACAACCAAAAAATCTGAGTTGTGGAGACTTTTTATACTTATTCTGTAAACCAAACTATCAGATGGCAAAAAATAAATAAGTCGGAGAAGAAAATAGTTAAAATGACAATAGTAAAATAAAATGCACAATTAGTAGACTCGTACAATAATTCTGATCAGAGAGAGACAGAAAGAGAAAAAGATGCCCAGAATAAATTAAGATGAAGCCAAATTAAACACAACAGGAGCTGAAATCCATAGTAATTGATTTGAAGATAATGAGTCCTCATTGTTCAGCAGTATGTCTCTGTCAAAACATTTATCTCTTTGGCACACTCAGAACATAAAGACAATATTTATATGTACACAGGACTCATATTTCCAGCTTAGTTTTTCACTAAAATGTCCCAGCGAGTGAACAAACTGTCCTGACAAACAAAGCTACACATAAAGCACAGGCACTTGATGTTCTCTTCAGGATACAACAAAGCAGATGCTGTCAATTAAACAGAAGTAAAAGAATGTCACCAAACTGAAATAGCATTTTTTTTTCTCCGCCTAACATTCTGCAACCATGCACACAGAATTTGAATGAGACCTTTTAAGACGGCCTGTAAACGAGGGCATGGGTATTACTCAGCACATGACTCACAGCATATTAAGATGAAGAGTGACAAACAGAAGATTGAAAAAACAGATGGTGCACGCAGTAACCGCAGCCCACAGCCGCTGATGCCACCACCTGGATCAGCTTTAGACTCAACAGGTGCCGGTGGTGCTGACGGTGGTGTAGCTGAACTTGGACATGGAGGTGGCCATCGATGTGGCCATGGAGGTGGCGGCGATGCCGTCTTCTCCGCCCTCCCTCCTCCTGCACCAGCAGCAATGGCGGCAGAGACGATTGCGACAGCAGCAGGCGAAGGTGGACAGCAGAGCCTTGCGGAAACGTGTGTTCATGAAGCAGTAAATGATGGGGTTGACGCAGGCCGAGGTGTAGGACAGCAGGTGGATGAAGGAGATGGGGGCTCCTGAGAGAGCTTTAGAGGCAGATTTTAGGTCAAAGGCCTTCCAGGTGTTGACTGTGTACAGGGGCATCCAGCAAATGAAGAACAGGGCTACGATCACCATCAGCATGCGGATGACTCGTCTTTTGGCTTGAAGCTTTGCCTCTGAAGTGTTGCTACGAGCACGCTCAGTCTTGGCCTGGGCGGCGCTAGACGAGGCAGAGAGGGTGGGGAGCTCCACAGCAGAGGAGGGCTTCTTAGACACCTGAATGTAGCACCCATCATCATCATCATTGGACCCTACCAAAGCCTTGCCTACGCCATTCTTCTGGCCTGTAGATAGGTAGGGTAAAGTGTTAGTTTGGAGCAGTTTAATTATTGCAGCGCAAAAACTTTTATCTAAAGTGCGTATTGATGTACATGAACCTATAATGACTAAAATCCAAGAACAACAATGAAACCAGTCGTTCGCCAATGACAGATACTGAAGGCTGAATTATCACTGAGAGAAGGCTCTTTATAATGAAGCCAAGCTGGAACATTTGCAAACTAAAAAGCAAAAGTCCAAGAAGGGAGCCTTATGGAACTCCTCGGAGTCTGAATTGACTTAAGAGTGTAGCCTGATTGATTTATCAGTCAGCTGATCACCCAATTCTGGCCTACGACAGACTGGTATTGATGTATGTGCTTTTCTAAATTCACTGAGGTATTTTAGAGATGGTGTCATCACAGAGTCTGTCCAGCAGAGCAGCTTCATTTACATTACTCTCATTGTCTGCAGCACATGTAGCAGAGTACGCATCACAGCTGAGCAGATGATGGAGTCAGGTGATGTTTTCAGAGTAAATTATTCCCTAGTTCATGAAATACATTGCTGGAAAGTTAATAAAAAGTGACCTCATCATTCTCCTTCTTTAGTGTAATTTTAACCTATGGTAAGTGCAGTATATAAAGATTATTTTTACCTAAAAATCCCATCAGCCCCTAAAGTCCTGTCAGCAATGGCACCACTGCACTCTGAAACCTATTGATTTCAATGGTCATTGTGGTAATGTCACTTCTTGTAGTAATGACAGAAATATTGCAGGTGTTACAATCAACTGTCTGACTGATAAAGATAAGGTTACATGCCTACATGTTTAAAAGTGAAAATGATCTTCGTTCAGACAAGCGTCTTAATTTCAGAAATATTCTCTATGCAAACCAAAACGCCTGAAAACACATTTTACGTGACCATTCATGTACATTAGAGTGCAGGTGCAGTGAGTTGGTAGATAATATCGTAGAGGAAGAACAGCAATGGTGAACCTAAGAAAAAGATATTTTCTGAACTGCTAGCATAGACAGCAAGCAAACAACACCTGTAATTTGTAATGTATGTTAAATTAACCACGGATGCTTGAAGGTGTCACATGACAGGAGCGTGATCGATCAGGGAACATGTGGTGATATTGAGGACCTATCAGAAAGTGAACATTGGTGTCTGTCTGCGTCATTGTTTCTAAAACTAACAGTTTCTCTCTATTCAGACTTAAACAAAACCCTGGACATTTCAAACTGAAATGGGGTTAGCAGTGTTCTCAGACAGAGACGGATTATCGTAGACATTAACCTTTCATTAGGCAAGTGATCATATTTGATAACTTCCACACACATTAAATATGGTGTTACTCCCACCTCTCAGTGAGGTCGAGAAGCATGTGGTTTTCACCCAGCCAATCAGTGAAGATCACTCTGTTACAGCACAGTACATCGTGGCATTTGACCAATCGGCTGAGGCATGGAACGTATCAAACTTTCTCTTTTCTCTGAAGTTGGAAAAAGATGGGCTTGCAGCTCGGTCCTTTTCCATATTTGCGGTTGAAACGTCCAAACTAACCACGGTTAGTTGACGAAACTCACACATTTTACGGTTGAATAGTTGTGTTAAGTGATGAGATATATATGTGTTTACCACTAACAGGAAGGAACTATATATGGTCGCTTCACTGACCTTGAATTTCAACATGGAAATTAAAAATTTTGAAAAATGTCACAAAAGTTTTTAAAAAGTCTTGTGTCCTCCCATAAGAACTCTAGGGCTGAAATTTTAAATTTCCAAGTATTTCAGTGAGTGCCCTTTGATCGTTTTAAAATGAAAGCATCTCAGTGTGAATCTACTTTGAACTGACGGATGTAAAGTCTATATTCACTATTTTTTAGTATTTTGCTCAGGAACAGAGTGTTCATGTTAAACTGAAGGAAGTTCATCATTTTGCAGCTTCAGAAGGGAATGAAGCACTATGTTTAGCAATGATTACAGTCACTACTGAAGGTTATTTCAGATAGTCTCAACCTTGATGAATCACACACAAGACTAGACTCCATGGAAACTAGTGCTGCTGGCACACACAGAACAGCAGCTATAATTCACCTGAAGTGAGCATATTTCAGCTCTAACTGATATATTTTTCCTTTTCTATGGAGAAATACTAGCTGCAAGGTCACAGAGAAATTTCACATGAATATAAGTAGAGAATAGGACAACAAAGGAGGATATTTTTGGATGTAACAGGTGCAGAACCTGTAGGTAGTGGCAAAATATGTCATTCTCTGCTTGAGGCAAAACAAACAAATCTCTTTATTGATATGCTGCTATACCTGTTAGGCTGTATTGCAACAGAATTATTGTTTTTGTCTTTTAGAAAGTACTGTCAGTTTTATATTTTTGGGATAATTACTACCCCTTTATAAAATTCTGCTGTTTCTAGACTTTCCATTGGTATTTACTGCACTTTCACAGGTCTACAGAAAGTGAAACAGATATTTTCATCTCCATTACAAGTTAAATCGATGCGAACAAGAGCCTTCTGGCAGTTTGGATTTAATTTATGACGGATCTCACCAGTAGTTTCTCTGCTCTGGCTCAGCTCGAACTGAATGCCTCGGTAGAGCTCTCTGGAGATCAGACCGTAGGCTATAATCATCACCACTCCGGGGACGAAGAACAGAATGAAGAGCAGCAGCACGTACCTGAAAAACAGCCAGAAAGGCAAGAGAGGCGTAAAAAAATCACGCGCACACAGGAAAAAGCCACTTCTGAATCTGAACTGAATCGAACCCCAAAACTGTCGAAAAGTAGCTGAAAATCTCACTAGTGAACTTAAACTGTTTCGTTCTTTCCCTGTGCATCTTCCTGCTCATGCTGGAGTCGAGCTAGGGGCCGTGCAGATGGTTGACGGCGCCCCCCCCCCCCCCCCCCCCCCCCCCCCCCCCCCCCCCACACACACACACACACACACACACACACACACACACACACACACACACACACACACACACACACACTATCTGCCAAAAGGTACTGCAGTGTCCTGGGCCAGTTCTGCAGCTTTTCCCTGCCGGCCATCAAGCCTCCTCAGCACCTTGCAGTGTGGAGACGGGTTAAACTGTTTGCTTACCACTCGGGGTGTTTTTGCTGATGCAGTGTTTGCATATATCTACATACTTTACATGTTGCTGCAGCTTTAGTGAGAAACATCTATAAACCGGAATGATAGCGCGCCGTTCTCTTCTGGATGTTAAGTGGGAACCAGACTTTTTCATATACTGATATTTACTTCTGCTTCTGTAATGAAACACAGGGGAGCTATTTTAATGCAGAACGAGCAGCATGAGAATACAGGGCGTGATGGTTGTTTGCACATTCAGCTTAATTTTTCATTGCTACTATGTATAAGGAAGGCGGGGAGACAGATTTATCTTGTCATTCAGTACAAGTTCAAGGTTCTGTAGTGATGTTTGAGGAACGCTGAATGATCAAATGTCATTTCTGTCCATATCTATAACTACTGATAATTTACACATGTAGTTGCTAATGTTAACAATAAAAGCCCACACAAATTATTACATTTACACTGAAGTAAACATAGATTAAGGGGCAAAAGAATAAACTCATCTTGATGCACATTAAATATAGAAAGAGAGTAAAATTTGGAGGTGCATGGAGAGGTCAGATCCAAATCAACTGCAAAAATAGAATTTTCATTGTGGTAGGTTGCTAGTTTAGCTACACTGTGGCTGTAGGCTGTTTGAGAACAAGTAATATCACACTTGGGGTTCATTCATATAACCTAGCTTCGCATTTTTGCTCTGTACTTTTATAGCAGTTTCTATCTAATATATTTTAAGTGAAACTATTGAAACAGTTTTTTTATTTTTGTTGATAAGGTGTCTATGAAGTATGTTTGACTCTCGTGTCATATTGTGTTTGCATTTGGTAGTTTAGTCCCCATCAGGCCTGCTTTAAGCTTGGGAAAGCAAGTAAAATTGCTTTGTATTAAGAAAAACATAGTATGTAAACACTCTATAGAATGCTCAGTGTCTTCTACCAACAGCAATATGCAAAATGCCACTGAAATAAAACATCTTTTTGAAACTCAAAGCAGCTCACATGAATAACAAACTGAAGGGTCACTGCTTTACTTTTTTCAGTAACTCAAAACTCTGTGAGGCAACATGCTAACAGATTAGTTGTGCATTTTTGACAGCTGTGTGTGGATGAACCCTGACCTTTAACCTGTAGAAAGATTCATTACATCCTTACTTTCACTTTAATCTTAGGTTGTGTCACAACATCTTTGGTTTCCCTGATTAGAAGAGTACCGATTTAGCAGAACGCTTCTGTAATATCATTGCTCCCACGAAAGAATCAAGACCAATGTATATCCAGGGATTCTTTATATTTCACCACCGTTAAACTTGGCATCTCATGTGTGTTGGCTTTAATCTGAGAGTTTTTCTTAATCCATACTAGTCATACTAAGCCCCAGGTTGAGTAAACTCTGCATTTGTATTATATTGAACTGGTACAAATACTAACTAGTAGTTTAACAGTATAAAAGGTAACTCTAGCTGCCACTTGAGAGCACTGGGTCGAATAAGTAACGTATGTCTACAAGTGAAACTGATCAAATGTACTTTTACATGTGTAGTGGCAGCTGACTCAAAGATTAGTACTTAATGTTGTGACTGTAAACCGGAGAACATGCTTAAAAGGACTCAATTCTATAACTTCACAAAATTCAGTACACTTTAAGTCCCTTTCTGGTTGTTGATGTAACTCTTAAAAACTCATCTCTCAAAATGGATTAGATGTAACAACACTATTGCTTTCTCTAGAATGTGCAGATCCATGAAGTGCCTGCCTCTCTCTCCACCCACTCCTCTCATATTGTAGAACAAAACAACTCTAACACAATAGCAAGTTGTAATGGGAAAATTTTATTAATAAATGTTGGAACCAGAAGTCAGTTCTGAAGAAAAATACTGATACAGAAAGCACCAGTTGAGGATTGATTTGTTAGGTTTGGTACATATGAAACCTAACAAAATCATCCAGTATCTTCCTAACATGAAGTTTCTCTAGCTGTGGTCAAGTTGGACCAGTTAAACCAGTTAGTTGCTGCATGTCTAACATAGTTTGTAGAAGACGGTAGTAGTCATCCTGTTTCACCCAGGAAAGGTTTTCAACACAACCTTATCAAACCATCCTGTTGACATACTGACAGTTTACACAGTTTCATGTACGTATCGACGCACGTGATAACAGCAAGACGTCAGACTGAAACAGATCTAAGGAGTTCTGTACTTTGCAACATCAGCACAGTTAAATATTCTCTCATGAAACTATCGGAGTCCTTTTCTACTTCTTTCGACCGAGTATGAGAGTCTTTCCTGATCGCAAATGTTCCGTTTTTTGCCTGCCACACAAAGTAACAATCACGGCTCCCTTGAGTGCCTGGATTGATGACACATCAAAGGAAAAGTCATGAACTGAGTCTAGTGTGAAAAAGCTGAACAAAACGTTAACTGCAGATACCGCTCTGCTTATATTCTGACTTCCATTGCTGTGCAGCCTTATTTGAACATGAACGTCACCTGGGATTATAAAGTATAGACCCGATCGCTAAATCAAATGAATATAAACAATGGTGAGGAGGAGAAGGATGGGCCCTATTAACGTAAAACAAAAACTACAAAGCAGTGCGCAAATCAGCTGAAGAAACTCTAGATGTCACTTTGATCATTATAAATCTTTCCATTTGCAATCACATGTTCCTTTTGATTGGCCGTAATCAGAGAATGCTCTTCTTTAACCGTCTGCGGTGCACATTGAGCACATAAAAGCGACAGTAGAGAGGAAGAAGCCGCAATTCATTCGTTCTCTGATATTCTAATGTCTTCCTGGGCAACTCTCTGAACTCTGCACAGCCCCTCTCTCAGTTGTCATTTAAAAAAACAGAAGCTTCCGTCAAAGCCTCTCATCTGCTGGCTGTTTGATACTGTGGAAAATCTGTTAGACAAAAGCTGTGAGGAAATGAACGTGTGGGAGTGTGGAAGCCGCATTAAAAAATGTAGTAGTGGATATCTGTGTTTGTTTTGCCTCAAGGGGGAAACCCAGATGGATGGAGCTGAAGCAGAGGGACACATGAAAAAAACATGAATATTCATAGCTGCCTCTTCTGACTGTTCCCACCTCACCTGAAAGCTACGTGATTATCAGCCAGGAAAAAGTGGTTTTGACTTACATTAATCATCAAAGAAAAAGATGTGCACGTTACACGTTTCCGTTGCATTGTTTTATTTCTTAAAACTGAACCTCTAATGTACCAGGTGGATAGGTCTTTGTAATGCAGAAATCCTTTTTTTTTTCAAGTCAGAAAGTTAACAGACCATGAAGGGATGGCAATTTTTATTCTTGAAAGGCTTGAAATGTTGATGGCACCAGACATTTCATGCAGTTTTCTGTATTTCCATTTTCAAAACCGCCTTTTATCAACCTATGTGGCAAAAATTTGACGTTTTGCTGAGGATTTGGATCATGCTGTGAGGCAACTCTGCTACTTTTCTTGGTGAATTATCCATTTTAATGACAATTCTCACTTCCGTGTGTCAAATCTTTCACTTAAAAAGCGCTTTTCTACCATAGTGGTACTGAAAGTGCTTTGACATGTTTCCACTTCGGGTACAGTGTCTTGCCCAAGCACACTTCAGCATGTGGTGGGCCCGGGAATCAAACCGCCAACCTTGCAGTTACTGGACACACCTGAGTTACAGCCATAATGATTGTGATTCTACACAACGCCGCATTAGTGCTACAGAATGTTCTGGCTATGCAAGACTAGACGACTTCCAAATATTTGTTTTCATGGGTCCTAAATCTTAAAAGTTAGATTATGTTCATTTTGACGTTTCTTACCTTAGAATAGCATTACTTTTAAAATGACAACTAAGCAAGGAAATGATGGTTTTACCTTGCTGACATGTTTTGATTAAAAAGCACACGTCATCACACGTCAGATGGCGCCCTGAGAAAGACTGCAGACGAAACATGTCAGCAAGGTAAAACTGTCTTTTGATTATTTAGTTGTCGGTTTAAAAGTAACGCTATTCCAAAATCTTAAATCTGGAGTACACACTGCATTTAGTCACTTTCAAAAATTATATAAGCGGTTATTGTCAGAGCAGATCTAAGACCCAGGTAACAAATTCTAAGACAAATTTCAAGTCATAGAAAGTAACAACAAAATTGATGCACCAAAATTCTTCAAAGTCTAATTTTCGCCTCTTTCATGGACACTATGTCGACACCACGGTGATAGATTAGACAGAAACTGTTGAAGCTAATTTAAAACCTGTGAACAATATTTCAAAATGTCATTTAATAGCTTACACATTCTACTGATTTAAAAAAAAATAATTCTCCCTTGGCGATGATGATAACACAGAGTCCCACATGTTTAAATATTTTAAGATCCCTCTTTGCATTGGATGTATTGACACACAGGCCGGATCTTCATGGCAGGAGAAGCAGACGTTACCCAACGAGCATCTCTCATGCTGAGGGATCTCTGTTTGACACCTTTCTGCTGACACACGGGTTGCTGAGAACATTCAGCATCAGACGGATGATGTCATTGTCACATCTTCTATGTTTTATGCTAATAGAGATGGCGTGATACCAGAAATGTGGTCAGCAAACGCATGTAACTCTGTCGAAACGAAATCATTTAGTGAAATATGGGTGTGTGGGATAGAAACGACACCAAAACACTCATTTATACCTCAAAGTTCAGAAAGCTCGTTTTTCAGCATCATAAAAGCTGCTGACACATGCTTTACTCAGCCTTCACACCACACCTAGTTACCTTGCAAAACTTATTGTTTAGATGTCTTTTGATAAACGATGCTACCATATCAGGAGCTACAGCCAGCTGATAGATAGTCCAGACTAATAGATTGAGAGGCAAGAAGAGATGACTATTTATTGCATGGTTGCAGGGATGGGATATTGAGCCGGGGAAGATTGAACGCTGAAGAACAGCGCTGGTGGCTGCTTGTGCAGATGAGGAGGAAAACTGTAGCTGTAGAATGGAAAGTCCAGAGTTTAGATTCAGTAGTCAAACCACAGCTGAGGAGATGAAGAGTCGGAAACATTGGCTGGAGCAGAGCAAAACGATAACCAGGAATTATGATGTCCCTGTCCCAGCATCAAGGTGTTATCCAGAATTAGTTTGACGTAATGTTCTTCTTCAACATTAATTACATCATTTAAATGCAGTTGCTTGTTGTAGCCTTTATTTATTTATTTAAAAATATGTTTGAGATAATGATATATGACAGCGCTTAAGGCAATCGTAAAATATTAAACTCGACAAATATAATTTAAAGTCATTACTTCGTCGAATCTTCTTTTTTTTTAAATAGATGAAAACGAACAATTTAACGGCTTCACAAATAACATCTTTGCGATTACTGACGCTGTTGCAGCAGGAGGGAGAAAAAGGCCCCCTGTGGTGGTATTGAAATGCTGGCAATTTTAGTGTGAAGTGAAATAAGCATGAACTGATCCCATCTAGTCTTTGAACTGAGGCCAATCATTTTTTTTTATTAACATAGTCTATATATCTGCTGGAAGGCCAGATGTTTTCTGCTGGAATCAATCTACTAAGGCACACCTAATGTTTGGAGGGAGTGAACTGCAGCAGCACAAGTAAAGATGTATAGATATGTCAGTCAGTCATGATTTAGCAGTTTTAGCCCTTTACATCCAGGCGTCAGATGTTATCAATACAAAACCAAAACTTTGCTCTACAAATCGCTAAAATACTAAAAAGAATGAAGGGTTTTTGTGCTTCATTTCTGTTGCAAATTTAGTTGAGAATGTTTATAGGGCTACAGTTGTGAAGCTAGGTTTGGGTGAAAAAAAAACTCAAAATACCTGCTGAGAGGTGCAGAAGTCTCATTGACAGTTAAAGAAATTGTTTGATTGCCTCAAAAGGTTGTGCAACAAAATATTAAGTTAAGGGTACCATCATTTTTGTCCAGGCCTGTTTCATGAGTTTATTTTTTAAAATAATTCTGTTAAACCACGGTTCAAAAGCAATGTCGGATTTTCATTGGTTAATTTTCATAGAATTTTTATTTATTATTACTTTTGTCAGATTCAAATTATCTCTGCGACCATTGTGGGTTTTTCTTTCATTAACTGAGGGGTACCAACAATTTTGTCCACGTGTTTGTTGATTATACAAAAATGACTGTCTCTGACTGTCTCTGATATGGTAGCATAGCAAAAACACTCCTGCACCAATCAGAAGTCTGATTTAATGCAATCTGTCATCTTAAGGTATATATACAGTATACTGTGGGTTGATTTGCCTCAATGAATAAGATTATTCATCCTGAAGAGTACATTTGCAGCTTGGTTTTGTGTAAAAATCAAGAATATAATTTATGTCGAAGGAAAACACAAGAGTCTGCTGATGCCTTTGTGCTTCACTAAAATTAAACTTCCCCTCTTGTTAGAGACAAAAACTGAGTTGGGAGGGCGTGAACTTTTTTTCAGCTTCTGGGGAGAGAAGACATGCCAGAAAAATCATTAGAATTATACGAAGAAGGTGTTATCTCCTAGCAGGCAGAGTTTTAACCCCTCAACCCTGGTGCAATTTTAAAAAATAGTAATGATGGGTGACAGTGAATTTAAACTTGAAAGGTACTCGCAGTCTGTGACACGGGAACTTTTGACATCTGAGCCTCGACTTTCCTCATCCTCCTCCTCAGCAAGCAGACTAATTAACTGGTCTCCCACTGTCTCGTCTTCCCAGGGAAGCTTAAGAGCTTGATAGACAGTCAGAGAAAAGAGAATTCTTCAGAGTGTTAAACCACAAAAGGCTGTCAAGTGGTGAGAAGTACAGGGTTTTACCGTGTTCAGCTTCTCCTTCATTTTAATTGTGCATTTCTGCAGGAGACAAACTTGTTTATGGACAGATCTATGAAAATCCCTGAGTACTGTGCGCCAAAATGCTAAGCAGATCTTGTCTTTTAGTGCGTTTCCATCTGTTGGGGGAGGTTTTTAATGACAAAGCAGCTTTTATTGGTCCTCAAAGTGCATGTAGCTGGATGGATGAATTTCGTAACACAAAGCGATCCGGTAGTTTCTCCCCTGGCCTTTTCCCTAAGCTTTGCTCGTTTCTCTTTCTCCACCGACGGTCAGGAGTAGAGAAACAATCGCTTTAATTTAAAGTGATGGCAGAATGGTAATACTGACGGCAGACACATTAGCTATGGTGCCTCGGTCTAATGATGTAGTCTCCACTTTCTTTCCAAGGTCCTCGATCTTTCGGTGCGACCCCGGCTGAGCCTGAAAACAGATCCATTTTATTCTGTCTCTAATTAAGGCTCACCCGGAGCTGCCTGCTCACCTTTTTCATCTTATAAAACTCTTACCTAATGACTCAATCATTTTTGATTCTTCCCCTCAGTAACCACATCTGCGACACCTGCCCACTGACTCAGTCCTAAAATGACAGGAATTGAGGAGCCTTCTCTCCATCATTACCTAAACTTTTTATCCCTCTCATATTTCTGTCTGGCGAGAGAGAAGGTAGACTGAAGGCCTGGACACAGCAGCATTTACAGCTGTGAAATGGTGCAAAAGAATCATTTTACTTTAATGGAATCGACATAAGTAGAATGGCTCACAGGGGTAATCTAAATTTGTGCAAATCAGTTATGTCAAATTTGATTTAGTTAAACCTCAACAGGTGAAATTACCACTTCCTAGCATTTTTCACAGAAGATGAATTGTTGGCTCCGTTATGGGACAGTTGAAGGGACAAAATATGTATTCTGAATAAACCATTAACTTGCTGTCCGTCTGCTGAGTGTTCACTTTCGTTAAAGTTCCCATGAAATGACTAGCGGAGTCCCCATATTGATATATTTCCTGTAAAAGCAGTAAGCTGCTCTGATTGGCTCTTCCTCCCTGAGCAGGAAAGCAGTTTGTGACCTCAAGGTGAAATGGTGAAAGTATATGAACGGTAACATACAGTTTGCTCTTTCATGCATGAATCAAACTGAGGGATTTTTTTTTTCTTAAAATTTCACTCCCAACCAGATATATAACTGTAGTGGACAACGCGCATCACTGGTTTAAAATAGACTTTAAAGCAAGACTAAATTTTAAATGATGATGTATCACACTGTACCTCAGTACATGTACGTTTAATGATGTATCATCACAAAACTTACCCTTTTGATTACTTACATTAACCCTTTGATACACAACATGGGTCAAAAGTGACCCAAATTCAATGCAAACTGAGTATCTCTTGACCCACATTGTGCATCAAAGGGTTTAAATACTTCTTTTTCTATCACAAATCTGAAATGTAGTGCTTAAATATGTAAATGTCACAAGATTTATATACATCCAGAACAGGAACCTAAACACAAATTTAAGGCACATTTAAAAATCCCATTTCACCTTGTTGACATATTAGAATCACAGGTTTTTACAGAGGGGATTTTGCAAATCTATTTTTCCTCACTCTATAAATTGACAGTCAACAGCCACAAAAAAAACTTGGCATCCCTATAGGAGTAAAATGATTTATCAGACTTCTTTCCCTCTGAATAAACCAAATATAGACATGAATAAAGGAGCTTTCTGGCTCAGTAGGAGAATAAATTGGTTTTGAGAAAACGGCATTCAAAGTTAGTCATTGTAAATTTCCGTAAATTATCACAGGAAACAGATGCTAAATGACTGCACTTATCCAGCATTATTTGATTAATTACTTCACTTGCCCATTTGTCCGTCTTGAACATCATCATTCCTTTGATGGCAAAGAGTAAAATATTTTGTGAGAGTTCCAGTTTTAAAATACTACTTTGTTATAGTTTTGGCTTCATTTTTGTTGTGATAAATAGATTACAATGACTATTTTCCATCGCAGTTTTCATTGACGATATTAACACTCTGATGAGTAAACGTCTGATTTGCTTTCATGGGGACTTAAACAGACAGTCAACAAGCAGGTTACCCTGAAAATGATTTTCCCTCTTTTCTGTGATGTTATTTTAAATAATGTACAATCTTGAGTACAAAATACCAAGGAGGAATAAATAAAAAGTGAGAAAATAGAAACAAGCCTGGAGAGCCATTGTGACTGACGAACAGCAGTACGTCAGCCATTAGCTCCCCAGCTAGAGTAGTTTGCTAACCCTGCAAGCACTTCCTGCATCATGTCTCGAACATGACCTATTTCACAAAGACATGGGGATGTATAGTAATTCACTGTGACTCTCTGTGGTGTGACAAGTCCTTACCGTTCACTCTCTTGTTACTGATTTATATTTGTAAAATTTACGACACAGCCTACATGCTACAAGGAAAATCATGAACTGTTACTGGAGAAACAACTGCTGTATTGATATAAGAAAGAAAACCCTTCTGTCACCCACCATTAATGACTGGTACAGATCCATTTTACAGCTACTCTGGTGAGCTAAACCTATAAGTTCTACATCTGCTGCACAGATTCCTCAAAATAACTTGTTAATATTTTGCCAGCAGTTTGTAAAAGACGTTGATTAGGTAGCTCAGTTGCAAACACTGGCTTTACTGCTCTGTGAACAGTGAAGCACCAAAGGTAGGAAAATTGAGCTATAATGCCAAAATGGCCCAGTCAGCATGCAACTTCTCTTCCAGATGTGAGCAATCAGTAGAAAGAGGTCTGATTGCACCATTTCAAAAATAAAGCTACTGGTAACACGTATGTAAATGGCATGATTACACTGGATGTAAATCAGAGTTTCTTATCACATTTGCCAGCAAAACCAAGCAGGCTGTATTCCATTCACTTACTCATCCATTCATATTTGACTCACTTACCCCTATTGTGGTTGTGGAGACACGTCTACCAAATTAATGCCATGCATGTGAAACGTTGGTTTTCAAAGGCTGTCTGTGTTTGTCTATTCAGGCATGTAATTGCTTTAAAATAGGTAAGAGGCCTCATCACATCGTTAAAGTCATATCAGAGAAATGTTTGGACTGAAGAACGTCTGAGGATTTTCTCCATTTTTAGTTTTTGTGTTGCTTTTGTTGCTGGTAAATAATCAAAAGTGCACCTACCAGGTCTGCTCAGCTTTCTGACTGGGCCAGTCCAGGCGACACATGTTGCCCACAGTACCATTGGCCTTTGGGAAAGACTTGAGGGCGCTGAACACCGGATAGGGCACCATGATTAGCAGCGACACCACCCAGGTGGCGGCAATGACGCGGTAAGCGTGGGATCGGGTCTGCCACGCCCGGGACTTCAGCGGGTTACAGATGGCGCTGTACCTCTCGATGGCGATGGCCACCAGGCTGAAGGTGGAGATGCTGACAGAAACCCCTGCAGGACAGAAAACAGGCGATGAGAAAACTATACAGAGCCAGTATTTTGAGTTAAAATTTCCTCTAGTGATATCATCAAGCACCTCGCTGCTTGTACACAAGAAATCTATGGACAGACAATAAATTCAGAAATGAATGATGGTCTGCCTCTACAGCCAAATACCAATCACAACATATATACTACCGATTGGTGGAGAGAATATTGGGGATTATCTTGTTCCAATGTAATATTCTGTTGGGAAACTTCAGGTCCTGGCGTTAATGTGGGTGCTACTTTAATGTTAGTTTTTATTCTGTCAAACCCCATGGAAAGGGTCAGGATGGTTTTGGTTGCACAAGGGGGACTTCACTTTACACAATCTTAGCCATGTGGTTTGAATGTTGGGGCTGCACAGTAGCTTGGTGGTTAGCACTTTCGCCTTGCAGCTAGAAGATCCCCGATTCGCGTCCCTGGGATCTTTCTGCATGGAGTTTGCATGTTCTCCCTGTGCATGCATGGGTTTTTGCGGGTTCTCCAGCTTCCTCCCACAGTCCAAAAATATGCTGAGATTAATTGCCAACTCTAAATTGTCCGTAGGTATGAATGAGCGTGTGAATGTTTGTCTGTATATGTAGCCCTGTAATAGACTGGTGACCTGTCCAGGGTGTCCCCTGCTTTCGCCCTGAGTCAGCTGGGATAGACTCCAGCCTCCCCGCAACCCCAATGAGGATTAAGCGGTGTATAGATAATGGAATAATGGATGGTTTTAATGTTGTGGCTGATGCTGTATCAGCTCCCGGTTGAGAATCCTTCTTGTCCTTTAAGGCTTGAAGAAAACTTTAATTTCTGCTCTGATCAGTTAAGATCGAGGAGGGATCTGTAAATATAGCAAAATCTTTAGCAGAAGTCATTTATGGAACAGACACACCCCTTAATTGGAAATCTGATCTGGTCCTACTGATCTGACATCGCAAGTTAAAGCAGCTTCAACAAAGATTTTTGACATTATTGCGCTTCAGATTCACCGAGCTAAAAGTACTGAATCTACAGAGCTAACTGAACATTCATTAAATAATGGCATCAATGTTTGAACTAATTTGTGGCTATTAAAGGAGCTAATTTTCGTCTTTTCTTGCAACAAATACAGCATTTGTAAAGCACTTGATTTATTCATCAATATTCCTATTAATAGGAATATAAATATTAAGAAAACAGATGAAAAATAACCACTGCTACCTGCTTTCAGGACCACAGAGGTTCGTTCTTCTGTTTCATTTTTTTGACATCAGGAAGGTTCTGATCTTTAAAGTGAGCAAATGATATTGTGCCGTTATGCTTCAGTGGTGAAAACAGCGTGCATGCCGGTTTCTTTATTAAAGTGAATTAGTGATGAATCGCCCACATGCATGAAAAGAAAGCTGTCAATATTTTACACGCCCCCCCTAAAATTTCATAAATCATGCTTTCAGGGGAGCTCATGGCTTATGAAGATGAGCCCTGACCCCCCTGTTGTTCCACCCTGGTTGGCATTGGAAGTAAAACAATGAGCATGTTCTAGGTTTGTGCAGGATTTTCAACTGAACGTAATCTGGACTTTGATCGTATTTTGTGTGCATGTTAGCTGCCAGAAAAATGCTTAAAGCTTGCAATAACTTCTGATTTGGAGGCAGAACAAACTGGCTGTGAACAGCATTCAGATTTTGTTGTTGAACACAAAGATTGCTATTCAGCAGATGGAGCAACATTAGCCACCTAGCAAACCGCAGTCTGATATTTACTGTTTTTTTTGGCCTCCACTAACTCCTGAGGGAAATATGTGGCTCTTCAGCTCCTAAACGCTACACATTGCTCAATTTATCAGAGCTTTCTGTGCTGAAAATAGCAACCTGTTGAGGCTAAGCTCTGAGAGCAGTGTCAGTGAAGCAAATCAGAAAAACTAGACCCATTGTTAATAGAAAAATTTTGAGTAAATCAACAGTTTAGAGACATCACAGCAGTCACAGTTATTTACAAAAGAGATGGTGTGAAAGAATACACCTTGAAACACAAGAACCTCCCAGTTGAAAGGCAAATAAAGGCTCCATCACCATCATGTCAGTCAAATCAGGAAGACAAAAATACGTTTTTTAATGATGTATTATTCATCTTCTCTCAATCAGACTCTACAGCCTCAATAATTATTAAAGGATACTGTCTCCATAAGGGTTAAATTTCTTCAGAGACAATCCAAGGCCAAGTTGCATTTGCATGTATGAATATGCATAAACCTCCAGTGGGGGAGCAAGCTCAGTGTTTTGAGGGTGAGTCAGGGTGAGACAAATAGAATTAATACACCCATACCTGCATCCCACAAACAGCTACAAAGCAGGCTGCCCCCAGCAATAAATAAATTCATCACACTGATCCTCCTGCATCGCTATGAGAAGCAACAACATCCATCCACCGTTTCACTCCAACATATTAATCCCCGTTCATTGTTCCTCCATGACGGAAGCACACATCCTGTCTCAGCCGTAGCTTTGCATTATAATTCAAGGGTCATTCTGTCTTTTCATTACGTATTCTTATACCAGCGTGGTGCAATTAAGTGTACAGGAGCTGCATTAAGCCTTTCAGTGGTGGGCTGCTCTTGGTTAGTCAAAAACTATTTCGGTTCACGGTTTTCGTGCTCGTCTCTTTGGCAAACTGTGATAAACTTTATCAGGAGCTAAAAGTTAACAGATTTATTATAGATTTGACGACTGGAAAATTTTTTAAAAAGATTGCAAGATTGCAACGTAGAGAAGAAAGAGCAGCGTAGATATTTAGTGTGGGATTTGATGTGGAGTCTGATAGCAGCAGCTTTATTCCTGCGCCAAGAAAACAAAGGAGCTGACTTGTACAGATACTAGAGAACAAAGACAACATCGGCGTCACGAAAAGGAGTCTGAATGCCTTTTCTGCTCCACGGGCGTTCGCAGAGACTCTGTTGCGCATTATTATTAAAAGCATTTTCTGTTCTTTGCGAGACGAGTAATTTTGTTTGATTGCTGCTCCACTGACATGGAACCTGACAGGATCCTACTTCAAACTAAAGCCATTGGGCCACTGAGATGGAGAAGAGTAATTACATATTCCAACTCTTGTTGCATGTTCACTGACAGTCCTCAGCATCAGGTCTTTGGCTGAGAGGTGTGTTTCCCCAGTGGGGTGAAGGAGAGTTAAAGCGTGGGACACAAACGGAGGAATACTGCAGTGAAAGTGAAGGAGACGGGTTTAAGTTGTGCTTTAAAAACAACACAAAGTTTGTCAGTGTAGTCAGAAGGTTGCTGCACATGTCAAGCTGTTTTAGCATTTCATAAGTAGACCGGATATATATTCCAGATATCTGTAATTCAGTTTGTGCTTGTCAAAAAGAACATTTCAGATAATCACATCGACATTCTTTCATTACACATTATGTCACTTTAAGCATTCATGTCTATGGGGTTTCTCATTCCTGATACCTTTAACTAGGTTTTAACTACTCAGAACAATATTGTAGATACCCTAAACTGATTATAACTAGTCAAAATGTAATTACAGACATCCTGACTTAGAGTTTTGAGTGGGTGAAATGACGTTGCCAATATCTGTAGTTGCTTTAAAAGGGAGGCAGCCTCAGTTGAATTTATAGTACATTTCTACCACAAGCCTGTGATGAACAAAGCTCTCGTTCTCCACAAACTCCTCACTGATTAGCTTTTTTTTTTTAATGTCATTTTCTAACCATCTTACCCATCACTGCTTTGTTGGACCAAGATCCAACAGGAAGCCTCATATGAGCAGCGTCACACACAACAGTTCAGACTAGTTGAAATGGCATCTCGGATATCTACCGCTATTATTTGGACCAGTCGAAACTGACTTACAGATATCTCCATATAGTCAAACTGAGCTTTAAAATGTTATAACGGATTGCCCTATGCTGTAAATTGCACCGGAAACCACACTGCTTCTGTGGAATTGTAACGTGGCCATATCTGACTACATGTATCTTTAGATTCAGTGGGACGTCATGAACACACGTTTGTCACAAAAAACCAAACATTCAGAAGTCTCCTTAGAAAGGAAAGAAAAACATGTAACTTTTCCTTTAGAATCAAAGCAATTCAATTGCAGTTGTCTGTACGTTTTGGTAAAGAAGATCTATTCAAAACTATTTTAGTATACTTTCAATGGTGCTAATTTACCAAAAATGTAAATACAGGTTTATAAAGTGGGACTAGTATTAGTTTACAGTATAATGCAATCAACTGATTTGACAGCAACATTATACTGCTTCCTTATTCGATTATATGTGTGTGTCCTGCTTGTCTTTCCAACTTGCAACCCCCGTTCTGTTTAGTCACACTTGTTTGGATTATTTCTGGTGAGTTTTCAGAGCTGTGCCATCTCTGGATGTGCTGGTTGGGACTCTTCAGCTCTGTTGTTTTCTGTTTGTGCCGTTGCCACTTTTGTTTGACCAGAACAATAACAGCGGACGTCCCCACAGAAATCAGAGAGAGACCGAGGTGACAAGGAGGAGATAAAAGCTGTGCCTTCCTTCTTCCATCATGTACTGTGAGATCGCTGGACCATATGATGGAGGCGTTATTGGGTCTATTGAGGAATTAATAAGGCTTTTGTGACTTTACAGTAAGAGACTATTAAAATATACCTCATTGTTAGCATCGACGGCTTTCACACACTTCGGGCTGACAGGATTAAGTCCAACAGTGGAAAAGAAAAAAGTGAACAGCTTGCTGCTTTTATTAACAGTAAATGGTGCCAGTCTGGGTCACATTTCCATTAAGGAACATTTCTCTATCCCATATACCGCCCTTTTAGCAGTGGGGCTACATTGATGTACTGACATGCCATCTTGGTGGTTGTTTACCTCCCTCCCTATGCAAACCTTCATCATTTACTCATCATGTTGCCACAAGACTGCAGACTCCCATTGCACAGTACTTGTATTCCGTTGAACTTCATATATTTGAGCAGCCTATGACAATTTCCAAATTTTCCACTCCCAAGATGTAGGCCCAGACAACAGTCCAACAAAAAATAATAATAAAAGTGACAAAATTTACTAATGTATAGTTTTGTCTCACTATGTTGGCCGATCAAGGCATCTTTTATGTCAGTTTTTTCAACTTTATTGATCATAAACCTGAGTCGGATTCTTTGTTGCCGTTGTTGTTTGCTGTCACACAGGCATCGTTAAAAAAAAAAAAAAACACAGTTCTTCTGCTTCGTCTTTTGGTTTGTTGGAAAACCAGTTTAAAAATGTATTTCTGCCACCTCCCAGACTGGAGACAGTTTCTGGCAGGGTGCAGCTAAAAAGTCTGCAGAATCAAAAATATTGAAAAGTGGAAAAACAAATGCAATATCTGCAATGAGAGCTGGCAGTAACAGAGCTGCCTTCCGTAATACCAATTTGATCCAACACCTACAAAGTGAACACTCAGAGGAACACACTGAGTTCAGCACACACTGAAGGACGCTTTTAAAGGAGAGAAATTTCCTGTAAACAGCAGCAAGGTCAAAAAGGATTACAAAGAGGGTTCACTGAATTCATGGTGGTGGATGAGCAGCCCATCGCTGCGTAGAGAACTCCTCACTACATTTCAGACTGTGCTCTACCTGCAGCTTTGCAACTTAGAATTTAGTTCCTTTGCAGAGCTGTTCAGTTGTCAAGCATATACAGTCATGGACTGTAGGAAATAAACGCATGTATACCAAAAACATTTGTAATTGCAACAATTTCTGGGAGAAATGGTGTATTTTCCGTAAAAATTCCAGGGGTGCCAATACTTTGGTCCATGACTGTACACTGAACAGATTTTAATAACCTAAATGAACTTGAATCATGTATTATCTGTATATTATCGGATTGAGACTCGGATCGCGGCAAAAAATACTTGATTAGAACATCCCTAGTGTTGTCATTTTCCACTACTTTATATGTACGTTTGATATAATATATGTTAATGAGAAAGAGCAGGGTTGAGATTTTCTTCCCTGTCTGGAGGCTCGGGGTGCAAAGTCAAGCTACAAAGCGTGAAGGGGCGTCTGACCTCTTTCAGTGACGCAGTAATGACTGAGTGTTGGTTTGACCGTTGCACACTACCGGTCAAGCAGCAGATCCACCTCCAGCTACGACTCAGCAGAAGGAAGTGGGTGGCGCAGTGAACACATGCAGATCTCAGCAGCGCTCAGGCACCGAAAAAGTCTCGCACAATAAGTCTCTGACGCCCACACGTCTCTTTCAAGTGCTAAGCACAGACACAGAAGGACCAAAATCACACACGGGGGGTTTTCTTTTGTTGATGCTTGAAGGCGGTCATGCCCAGCTGCAGCACCGGCTTATACACTGATTGTGAAAATGAGGAACACACAGAAGTAGGAATTTTTGCTGTTTTCCAGCGTGAAGAGGTGAATTTTCAAAAGGAACAATAAAAATAATGAGTAGCGCTTTTACAAAACAAACAGCGACGTTTGGAGAGAGAAAGCAGTGAAAACTGTCTGAGGTTAACTGAGGATGAAAAAATATCATTAAAGAAAACACATTTGCATAAAATTAAATTTAAAGGGAGCAATTGATATTTAACACATTTATCCACTTTTCTGCGGGAAGTTAGATAATCAAGCCTGAAAACAAGAAAGATGCAGTTATATTTACAAGTAAAAAGTGTAGATTTAGCTTTTTCTGTTTGACTGAACATACACGCATATATACACAAACGCAGGCCTGTAGTGGATGAATACATGAAGAGAAGCAGCTCGAGCACCATTAGAGAGTGAAGAATGTGTGAAATAGAGATTGAAATGAGTGATGTTTTCAAACTCTACACTCAGAAAGACTGATAGCTGAGAGGTTGTGTAGATCCATGCAGAGGGAAAGTGCACTTTGAGGTGATGTACAGCACTGATACTCCCCTGATTTAAATTGATGACACAGTTGCAGCTACACAGACAGCACAGAGAAAAGCTGAGCAGACCACCATCCTTCTGGTTTGGAGGATTAGATTCTTGTCCGTGATCAGCCCTTTCAACATTACAGTCCAGGGGCACTGGACCATCAGTTTTATCACGGCCATGGGAGACGATACTGATCTGAGATCAACTCGACTGATTGACCAATATGTTTAACCTCAAACGAAGAACTATGAAGTAAAACTAGAATTACTGTCGTAGTAGAAGCCACGTTAAAATGGACTGCATCCACTGTGTGCAGATCATAATCTCCTGTGCATTAATACTGTATGTGCATTTGGCAGTGCATTAACAATAAGGCTGCATTTCCCCCTCTATTTGAATACTAACTTGCTAAAATGCTTAACGACCACTGAAACCCATCAACCGCACTCTTATTTTTTTCATATTACATTTAAATTCCAGGCAATAAACTCCAGTCATCTCCTCCATAATACCGAGGCTGATATTGCTACATTTTCAGTCGGTGTATTAAACAGAGAAGACACTTTCCCATTGCATACGTGCCTCATGTGTCTTAGTTATTGCCTTTCTACGTCCATTCTGGTTGCGGTTTCAGACAGGCGTGCAGATCAAAGCCTCGCTGCCTGAAACTTGGCAGGATTGTGAGGCTAATGCTTGAGGAGAAGAGATTCTGTTGTGATTCTGGACAAGGTGCTGACAAGTAAATTACGAGTCAACTAACTGAGCCAAATGCTCACATTTTCCCCCTGCGCTGTATGTTCTCTGCCCGAAACGAACACGCTCTAATCCTTTTTCTTGTTCATTAAAGCGGAGTCAAGCCTGTTCTCGCAGTAGTCTGCCTGATAACTGGCGTTTGAGCAAAGCTGGGAAGTTTGATGATGCACACCTCAACCTGGGAGAGACAATCAGCATTCCTCAGCTGAAACTATAAATTTTTAGCTCACACCTCATTCTCTGCCCTGAAAAGCCCGTTGGCATAAAAACTTGACAGCTAGAGTGAGTGTGTTACAGGTGCCAGATACCCTCGCAGCCACTTCTGCATAAGTTTGCTGGAAGCCACGTGAAACCAAAACTCTCATGCATTATGCAAAGTGCACCTCGGGGGAAGCTGAGCTGGTAAGTTGGCCTGTAATTGCATCATACGGCCGGCAACCAGAACACAAACATGGATGCATAAACGTGATTGAGGACCGCATACATGCGCACACCCAGAATATTACAACATCGATCTAATAACTGCCACCAAAACAGTAGCGGGGCTATGATTCACATGATTATCGAGCTGCAGCAGATGAATGCATGCATGGATAAATGCACCGCTGGAGGGATGGATGCCGCATTATATGGCTAATGGTCGCGTGCTAACAGATGACTTTGCGAAGGATGGATGAGCTTGTCGAGCGGGTTCGCCACAAAATCAATGGGTGAGGATAGTCGCAATGATCCTGGCTATTGATTAGGTTTGGCTGATAGACGATCCTGCTCAGGAGAGGCTCCAATCAGACACTCACAGGAGGTTTGACTGATTCTGGTCTGTCCATGCGGATGCTAATGTTTGCAGAAGAGCATCGATGTGATATTTTTCTCCAAAATGATTCGGTGAGACGAACACTAATGCTGCTAATTAAGAATCCCAGTTGAAGAAGTTATTCAGCACAACTGGTTGAAAGGTGCCAACTCAAACCTTCTTGGTGAAAACATTGATGAATTAGATTTGTGTGGTTTTTCAAAATCCTAAAACTTTACTTCTAGTATTTTTTAATGCACTGTTTGCACGGGATTAGTATTACCTGTAGACCTTGTGTGTTTCAGGCCAGATTCTTCGCACAGAACAGGCAAAGTCTGTTTTATTTAACCTTATGCAAGCAACCACATAACTGCTGAGGCTGTTATAATACAAAAAGATCCATCCTTCCAATCTTTAGAGATTTTGCTTCTTTGTATAAAGATTTCCACGCACAGTAGCAACATGAGGCTCCAGAATTGGCACACAAAATGCACCAAACTTTCATTTCTAATTGCAAGTGCAGCCTCCACAATTCTTATAAACATGGGAAAAGGCACAAGAAAGGTGCAGAGACAACCAAAATGCTGGTTCGTACAGGAATATAGTCGGTAATTTGTGGTGGAATTTTTACATTTGAGACCCACGACCCATGATTAAGATGACTAGATGTCTCCAAGTAGTACTAGTACCGTGCAAATAGGGCTTCAGTTGTGAATTTTTAAAGTTTGATCCTGTGAGTGAACTTTCATCATTTTTTTGATTCCCTCTGAGCCTCATTTATCATTTATTTTTCACAGGATTGGGTTGAAATCTGTCCTCAACAGCCACAAAAACACAATTTTTTGAGTACTTTGCAGCAGTGAGTGAATCAAGTAAATTCATAATTTTTTACCCAATCGAAAGTCTTAATGTTAGTTGCAGTTATACAACAAATTGAAAGGTGTTATATTATCAAATCATCATTTGATAATTATTTGAAAATATTTTTTACTTTTCTCAGGTTCTAATAGTACATTCAGTGGATTTATTGCCTTTTTATATTTATGAAAAGGCAGTCATTCTTCATGTTAAGGAGGCCATAGTGGTTAATATTTACTGCAGATGTAAGTAAAAGACAGAGACATCCCTGTGTGCACAGCTACACTTTAGAGATGGGAGGTTTAATGCTACTCCAGAGAAGCACAGACTTTGTTTGCTGTGTAATTTAAGTGAAGTTGAGAATGAGGTTCATTTTATGTTTTATTGCCCTGTATACAAAGATGTAAGAGAGGTACTTTTCAGTAAGATGTCCTCTGTTTATTTTGATTACTTTTGGTTGGATGACCATGAAAAATTAGAGTTACGTTTTAGAAGAGGAACCTTTTTCATGACAGAATTTCTTTGCCAGGGCTGGGATAAAAGGCAACATATTTTGTTTAAGGACTGAGCAGCAGAATAGTGTGTGTTTTGGATGTGTTGCTGCAATGCGAGTATATTGGTGTCTTGTAAACCCATGAGGGTTGGGCACGCTTGTGTGCATGACACGAAAATAAAGAAATCAATCAATCATGTCTAAAACATTTAGAGATGTTATGGCTCTCGTTCATGTAGTCATTACACTGTAAACAAGCATTTCTTTCACTTAACACTGTCAGCAAAAAGTGAAAACGTAGAAGCTGCACAAAAGTGGAACGTTTGACAGATTTCCACGTGATCACATTGAAGCAGATCCATGACATGAACTGGGAGGTTTGGTGAGTTAGAATGACCCAGATAGAAGCTCAGGGCCGTCAGAAGGCGACAGATGTAGAAAAAAAACATCTGAGGAACCTCAAAAATTTACACGCAGAATATAAGAAACTACAGCTCACGTTTTGAGCCACACAAACCGGGACTGTAGGAAACGCCGACAAAAAGCGGCACCATTTCTGAGATGATTCCAGCCAAGAGTTCATGAATAAAGCTCCTTCGCTGGTTGTGCTGTTTCAAAGCTGAGCTCTGGAGTCTTTCCTCTGGCCGTCTCCCAACATATGCCCTTATTTTCTGATTTTCACTGCTTCCTCCTCATGAGGCTGTTGGGCAATAAAACAATGCATTTCAGTCATGTTACTAACACACCGAAGCATCCTCACATGAGAGAGCAGATCTGCTGTGACAGAAGCAGCGTGAACTCATCCAGGAAATCCCAAAGCACACAACACCGCTAGGACTATCACTAGCGCCACATTAAAGGGAGTTTGGGACAGGAAAATACAGGAAATCAGTGAAGCATTACACTTTAGTGAACTTTGACACGCAAAAGGAAATAAAGACCTTGAGAGCTTAGAAAGGAGGAAGTTGCTCCTATAGTGTTGCTATATATAGACCAGGGCTTGGTAATATAGCTGAACATTTTATCACGATAAAAGGGGTAATTTCAGTAAATGTCCATAATTATTCCGAAATTTTAATGACCCATTTTTAATAAATGCGAGGACAAAGAATGTTTCATCTAAATTTAACCACCTCACTTTAAAATCAACCGCTTTATCTTTGTCTCTACAGGTGGTAATTTTAATGTTAACAGCGACCTCTTATGATGTACATTTTATTGAGATTATTGTCTTATATAGGTCTTTGTTCATAGTTTAACGATTTGAGTTGAAGTCATATTTTCTTAAAAAATAAATTCCCAAAATGTTTCCAGATGCTGTAAAAACAAAATGCTTTCATCTTTTCAGTCATTCCTAAAATTGCACTAACCATGTTCAGTCAGGACAATTAATAAGATCTTAGCTTAAAATCATTAGATTTCATTAAACTCGCTGTATTATACATGTCCCATTTTTTAAAAATTACCAAAAATAATTTGTTTGCACCGGATTCTGTAAAAATCCAAAAATTCTGTGCTTCTTTGCACCACTAAGAAGCCATTAGTGACTCAGCTGTTACCAACAGGCTGAACTAAGAAGACGAGGATTGAAAAATGTTTTATATAAGTAATAAAATATCTATTGTATGTAGATATTTTATTTATTGCAGTACTGATAACACTAGTGGAAACTTTAAATATTGTACATGTCGGTAAGTTCATTTTTTCCCACATTTTTATAAAGTATGGAATCAACTTTAATATTTTAAAGACTTTTTAAAATAGATTTATGGCATTATAATGGTGTCATTCCTCATAGAAGTCATTTTTGAGTTTTATCCATGGTTGTACTGTTTCCTTAGAGGTGCAGGACTTCATATTGCAGTGAAAAATGAGTCACAGTGAGGGAAAAAAGTGACGGGAGCAAAAGAATGCTCAGATATATAATAATGAAACATTTCGTTGTGCAGTGTGGTGCCAAGAAAATGAAATGTTATGGCGGTTTTTAGGTAGCTGCTGTCAGGGAGGAACATTTTATCACATCTGCAGTGGAGGACGTCCTGGTCATTATTCTCAACTTCATAAAAGGTCAGTATTCCAGCGGTTAAGTGACTCATTACTCCAGTCATTCATTATCAGTCCAACTGCTCTGCAGGGATAACCTCGGCTAAAACGATAAGCATAAAACAATACAAAGCAGGCAAAAAAACTAAAATTTCTCCCCTCCTCCCCCATATCACAGCTCAGAGACCCCAGTAATTGAAGAAGAGATTTGGCAGGCCTGTTCTCACAGATGGTGCATCACATTTCTTAGACAATAATAGGATTGTGAACCTCATTGTTCGATAGCTCCTCTCAGCCATTGAACCTTTAAAGTGAAGCAGAGAGATGAACTACTGCAGCGGATCTCGGTCTCTTTGTCGTCTCTTGTGCTTCGGTCCGACTCAGGCCTCACGTGGCACCTTGACTCTGGCCTGATAGAAGCCAGCTCATCGCTAAGTCACACTCCCTAAGACGTGTGACTGTTCGAGCACTTTCAGCATGATGGTTACCCTCTGACAGGCAGAACGAAGCCCAGAGAAAAGCCTCTCCGCAAGACGGGCCTTTGTTAGGTCTGGAGTGCACTGTCTGATCAGCTGCCAGATGCAATGAAACGCCAGGTTTTTATGTTAAATTATACAAACTCATACTGGCCCTGTTACTGAATGACCAGCTTATGTAGCAAATGATCAGGGACATTTGATCTCCCTCTTGTTTCTGTGAGCTCTGTTCAGCATTTTTGGTATTGTTCCTCCGAATGCAATATCTGAACACTCTTGTCTTTCTTGTGCAATACTTAACCACCTTATTGGGCTCATGCAGTCATTGTAATATATATATATATATATATATATATATATATATATATATATGTGTGTGTGTATATGTATATATATATATGTATATATATATATATATATATATATATGTATATATATATATATATATATATGTGTATATATATATATGTATATATATTGGTGCTTCCATATCCTTTATCCTATATGAGATATAGGATAAAGAACCAATCCTGTTATCATTATTCTTCTCTAGAATCAGCTCTCAGTTTGAACATGTGTGGCTGAATTTCTCCAATAATACAACTTACCGTCGTGTAGTGTATTTTATAGGGTCTGAGCAGAGTCGTAGGTGAGCTGGTGTGCTCGAGCAGCCGTGTAGCGTTACATCATTTTAAGGGAGGGAATTTTTTTTTTTAATGGAATAACCTTTGATATACAGAGAGTGTTTTAGGGCTTTAGTCGTTGGATAGGGACTTTTAAAAACACATGAAACAGCTGTTTGAATTGACTGAACACTACAGTGATGCAGTTCAGCTCAGGTTTGAAATGAAACATTTCGTGCTCACCCATTAAGTAAGTGACAATCTTGCACATGGCGGCTCCGAAGATGAAGTTTTCCAGGATGTTGGGGATGAGGGTGAAGGGCATGCAGAAGATGGCCATCATCAGGTCGCTGACCGCCAGCGATAGCAGGAAGGAGTTTGTGACGGTCCGCATGCGCTTGTTCAGCATCAGGACCACGATGATCAGCAGGTTGCCAAAGACGCTGAGCAGGAAGATGAGCGAGTAGAGCAGGATACGCAGCGAGTCCATCTCTGACAGGGACACAGACAGACGGACAGTACTATCAGTCATAGAAAGGAAGCATGTTGGCACAAGTGAATTACCAGACACACAATAAATGTTGTCTGTCTGCTCAAATAGAAAATATCCACTTGTTTCAATAAAATCTGTGCGACTGTAGGTGCTTTATCTTGTAGGCATGAGAGGGGAAGAGACGTATAGTGTTACTTACTGGCAACAGTAATAAACAAGTGGAAGTGGAGGAACAAATAAAAGGCACAAGATGAAGATCGGTGCATTAATTGAACTTGCTGGGTGACAAAGTACTTCCAGATTCTAACTACTAAATTAATCCCTAAACATTTTCTTCATCTGTATGCAAATGTAAACAATTTTTTGGACTCTGTTAGGCAAACCCTTATAGACTGACACATGGAATAACAAAATGAAAAGATGGAGAAGAAAAAATAAAAGATGGCTACATGAAGATTAAATCCGGTTGTTCACCTGGGAAATAAGACTCTTAGCACATAAACAACACCAAAGTCTATTACAAGACAGAATAACTTGGCATAATCAACATCTTAAATTGTTCTAGTGTCAATATTTTTCTGCTCGCCCCGTGAGCAAAAGCAATAATTGTAATAATTTGTGAGAGAAAGACGAAGGCAAACATCATCAGTGCTGAGCAGACTGCATCAGGTGGTTCACTTGGGAAGACAACATAAATGGAAAAACAAGATCATATAGTTCTTTTATTATTCACAACACTGACATCTTTCTCTTGTGCTTTCATTCAGATGAGTTAAGTGATTTAAATAGTTGTTGTAGAAACATGCAGAGAAGTGGGCAAGGGTGGCATGACCCTCTGCTAGAATCTGACCGTCCACGACTGGTGCCTCCCTACTAGAGTCAGTAAACAGCTGAATATGTAGACAGTTGGATTATTAATATCATGGATGGGCTACTGAACAGGTTTGACTGACAGATGTGGATCAGAGTGTTTGTATGAAGTGACACGTCTACACAGATGAAACACAAAATGACATAAAATGACTATAAAGAGGCAAAAATGACACCGAAATTATGCAAATGACAAAGAGAGATACAATGACTACACAGACAAATGACTATATAGAGACAAAAATGACAGCAAAAGATGCAATGTGACAACAAAAAGATACAATGTTGCTACAAAAACATTCAAAATTACAACAAATAACCATGAAATTGTTAGAAAAGGATGGAAACTGACCACAAAATATGGAAAATGGCTACAAAGAGCTAAACTGAGAATGAAAAGAAACAAAATCACGACAAAGTGACAAAATGTGAACAAAAATAGGCAAAATAACAACAAAATTATGAAAAATGACAAGTGCAAAATATTAAAAAGATGTAAAACGACTACGAAGACACAAAATGTCAACATAAAGATACAAAATGACTACAAAGGGACACAAAATTACACCGAAATAATGAATGACAACATAAAAGAAATAAAAGGGTTCGAGACAAAATGACGACGGAGACTACATTTAAACAAAAAGATGCAAAATTACTACAAAAATATTTAAAATGACAACAAAAAGATGCAAAATTACTACAAAAAATAAAATGACAAAAAGATGCAAAATTGCTATGAAAAAATTTAATTGACAACAAAAAGATGCAAAATTACTACAAAAAATTTAAAATGACAGCAAAAAAACGCAAAATTACTACAAAATTTAAAATGTCAAAAAAGATGCAAAATTACTACAAAAATACTAAAATGTCAACAAAAAGATGCAAAATTACTACAACAAAATAAAATGACAACAAAAAGATGCATAATTGCTACAACGAAATAAAATGACAAAAAGATGCAAAATTAATACAAAAAAATTAAAATGGCAACAAAAAGTTTCAAAATTACTACAAAAATTTTAAATGACAACAGAAAGATGCAAAATTACTACAAAAAATTAAAATGGAAAGAAAAAGATGTAAAATTACCACAAAAGATGTAAAATGACAACAGAAAGATGCAAAGTTACTACGAAATCTCCTAAATGAGTATAAAGACACATCAGTGTCAACAGATAGATGCATAAAGACGACAAACAGACAAAAATGATAGCAAAAGATGCAAAATGACTCTAAAGACACACAAAGCAACAACAGGGAGATGCAGGGAGACTACAAAAATGTGCAATTGGTCAGGCCAAGGTGCCACAAAAAGATCCAAAATGAGCACAGCTTCGGGACAGCCACAGCGAGGTGCAAAATGAGCACAGCGAGACACGTGATTGGGTTTCACCTGACAGATGAGGAATGGAACAGTCGTCTACAGGAAGTGTTTTGTAAGACTTCCTTCTTTCAACGCTGCCACACAGCTGAGCATCGGGGCAGCAGGACGGCCCAGCCGGAGGGCTTCTGGGATGCTCCCTTCACTCACACACTGACCTGTCACAGCGAGTCTGTTTGAAAATGAGACTATCTGACAGGACAAGGTCGCGGCCGGCCATGTGCAGCACTGACTGAGTCCTCTGATTAAAGACGGAGAGAAGTCTAAAGGTCTGCAGCAGAGCCTGCAGACGGAGCGCCACACATCACCTTAGAGGCAGCACTGCTCATGAGGAGTGGAGGACGGACACGCACAGGACATGTGGGCTTTAAAATGCATCTGTGCACCACATTGATGCTGTGCCAAATAAATAACTTGTTAATGATTCAGTAGCAGGCTATTTTTATTTTCATAATTTCATCTCGACCTCCCACATAGTGGCTCAGCTTGAATTTTAATGCTTGAATTTTTTTTTTATGACACACTATTGAGATGATTTATCATTTGATTTCATGATCTTAATACAAGATTCAAAAATTTAAGTGGCCAAATGATTAAAAAAAATATCCAAATTTTTCATAGTTTTTGAACATAAATGCAATCCTCAGTATGTCTAGATACCCATAAAATATGAAGAAAACGGATCAGAAAGTAGATCTGACCTGCTGTCATGTCTGATTGTCTCAGCTGTCCTTTACTTTTTTAAAAAAATTTTCCCCTTTACCTCACCCCAACCATGGGAGCAGACTGCTGCCTTCCTGAGCCTGGTGCTGCTGGAGGTCTCTTTTTGTCCACTGTCCCCAGTATGTTTGCTCACATGCTGTCTTTAAATTCAATGTATTTTCCCTGTATATTTCTAAGGATCTAAACATACATTTTTAAATGAATCAGGTAATTTATTAATGTATATAATGTTCTCGGTTCTAAACCTTAACATTAAAGTTAATGAGGGTAATTTGTATTTTTATAATAATGTATGGTCTTAAAATTATTATTCATCTTAGTCAGGTAAATTTGCATTATGTAACTGTTTTGGAGGGTTTTTACTGATAATACTAATTTTACATCAGAAATAAAACTGTAGAGTTTAAACCTGAATATTTAAACTAGTTTGGTGAATTCACAAAGGCATTCTCATGTCTATGCTGGAAAACATTCAACAGCTGTTTCAAAATTGTTATATAAATACAATACAATATACTTTATTGTCCCACTTGGGGAAATTTGTCTTGGACTCAGCAACCAACTGTGCCATAAATGCCATCTCAACAACAATTACGTAACAGTATTGCACATATCCCATGACATAACACATACATACACCATAATAAAAATCACCACAGTAAAAACACTATAAAAAATGATTGCACAATCTTCGGTCTCAAGCAGCATTGTTCAGGAATTTGATGGAGGTTGGAACAAATGAATCGTTAAAATAGTGGGGACTTGACTGGACTTGTCCTGTTATTGTGACTTGTGATCGTAGTGGCTACTGACAACAAGTGAACGCTACGTTAGCTGCCTGCTGACGATCACATGACTGCGATCCTGCTACAAATCGATCACCGTGTGCCACAAATTTTTAAAAATTATTTCATCCATTGGAAACAATACGACTGAGCAGCTTCGGCGGAGTACTGCACTCTCTGACTGCTTTTCTTGCTATTTATGATATTATCACGTGTATTATTAACATGTCAGTATTTAGTTTTTTTTTTTTAAAGAATCATGAATATCTTCAATAGTGGTATAACGTGACACCTAGTGGTATTATTACTTTATTAACTGGTATTAATATTTGAGTTTGTGCTGCATGCGTAGTCTGTGATATAATCTTCTGTGTGTTGCCACTTTGATGCTGTTTGTGTGACTGAACCTCACATTTAATTGGTTTTACAACTTGCAGTTTTTCTTGAGTTTCCACGGAAGTGCAAAACTAATCCACAGTAAAGTTCAGTAACGTAAATAGGAAAATGTACCGTTAGGAAAAGAACTGCAGTTTGTCTAAAATAAATCTAAAAATGATGAGGAAGTGTAAGAGCTGATATCAATTTTATCAATTTTTTTAATTAAAATTTTACTTTCACTGGAAAAACTGCACAGGAACCAAACAGCAAGATAAAATCAGGTGGACTCTGGATTAGAAGTCAGGACACTGCAGAATGCATGCTAACCATCTGTGCAACCTGAGATACATTGTTCCCCTCAACTACAAATATGAATTATTCTTTTGAAATCCTCTGACAGCGTTTAGAGAGCAGTTTCATCAGCTGAAGACTGACATCATGTCCAAACTCATGTAGGAAACATCGGCTGCATTTCAGTCCCTGAAAGATGCAGCTGACGAGGGTTGGATCTACACAATGGACACATTTGAGACATACATAATCAGCACTTGGCTGTCTTGTGAGAATTCCAGCACCAAGCAGGGAGCTCCTACTGGCTCAGTAGCAGCTATTGTGTTAGAGTTTTTGCAGTCCAGCCGAGTGAAAATGGAATTATCTATTCATTGAGCACCAGCGGTATGTTGGCTCCCTCGAGCCTAATGACTGCAGGACAGTTCGCTTTGCTTCCTTTGACTCCCTCAAGCATGACAGCTGTGTTCAAATTCACAGGAATCTATAAATACATCACAGATAAAGGAAGCCGTTCACCTCTGAGATGCTCATATGCAGCAAAAGTTGTTCACATGGAACGTTTTAGTTTTGAACCATAGCTGAGAGATGCTGCCTCTGTTAGAGTCGTGGTTGTTAATTTAACCCTTGCTTGCTCTATTTGCTCTGCCCGTCCTATTTCCTGTGCACTACAAACAGTAATTATGTTTCTCCACAGGGTTCATTGAAGTTTCAGCACATCACTTCACTTTGCCTTATCTTTAGATTCAGTACAACTTCACAGGCACAGCAGGTCAGCGAGAAGCGCTGTCATTTATTGGGGCTGTGGAGCAAAAGGGCTCCATCTCATCATGAATAAATTGTTACAATGATCAAAACTAATCATCAGTAATGAACTTAGAGGTGATGTTTCAGAAAAAGAGCTGCCCTTCTGAACCATCCTTTTAATCACAACCTTGCCACGAGGCTGGGTTTCATCCAAAGCCCCTGTGAGATGATGAAATGTTACAGATTGTTAGAAATTACTTTCAGCTCGGTCCAATTCTCATATTCCTCCTAATTAAAAGTGAGCAGAGAGCCGCTTGGAAATGAACCTGACAAGTAGCAGATACGAGTCAGAAAATGAATTCTGAACTTCGGGCTGTCAGCAACAATAAGTATTACAAACAAGCTGTCAACATATGTTTTAAAACTCTAACATTTAAGCTGCAGCTCACCGTTATTGTAATTACTTATCTGATTATTTGATTCGCCAATTTTCAGAAATGAGGGAAAATTCGCAATCTCTCAAGAGGCACCTTCAAGAGTCCATATTCTGAGATGGTCAATTTACATAAATATGAAGGAGAGAAAGTTGCCAGTGCAGTTAAACTCTGGCAAAAGTTAAATAAGTCAAAAGTTAAGACTTTTCCAGAATGAATTTTCAGTAAACGTTTGCCAGACTTGCTTTCATGAATGACTTAGCATATTTATTGAGCATTAAATTAGTTAATTAACATAATGTTGGTCAATTACTGAACTAATCTGCCCTGCACTAATTTAAGTTCTTCTGCATGCAGCTGTAGTTCCTATTTTCTGATTCAAACAAGTGCATCTTAATGTGAATTTAAAATCCCAGTGTTTCCTATTAAAACATAAGCTAGAGAGTAGAGGAAAGCTCTGGCATCCCATGGGACTAAATGTAAATCTCGTAGGAGTGTGCTTGCTGCTAACCAATAGCCGCCGAGTATTTACAACATAAAAGCACATCAACTGTCTCAGTGGTTACTGACAGCGATGGAGGAATATTGATATACAACAGGCACAAATCTGACACCTCAGGGTTGAACTGACATACTTGATGTGTTCTCAAAGTAAGCTCTCCTTCACTGCTTCCTACACATATTATACAAGATACTACTGAGAAGTGTGTGAAAAGTGTCCTTACTGCCCTGCAGCTACTGAATCATATGAATATAATTGTAATTTTGCTATATTACTGTCAACAGGTACAGTATGCATCTCTATTAATTCTACATCATAAAATAATGTGTTTGCCACAGATCAGACACGAAATCAGTGCACAGTTTACACCTCACCACATCGATGCAGTTGCGCTGGGTTGCATCAAACAGAAACGTCTAGGGCAGAAAAACAAATCCAAAAACTGCAGTTCCTTGAATGTCCACTTGAGGCTGGCTATAAAATCTATCAAGCCCCATAGATCCCCATTTAAAATGTCCAACTGTACAGCAGAAATAAACATGTTTACAGCCTGGTACAAAATACAATTCTGGTTTCTATAGCTAGATTCTGTACTAATTTAAATAGTCTACATTGTATTAGGGATTACTGTTATTTTGAATTAATAGTGCTTTGAATGACAAGACAGGCCATGGCTCCCCCTCTGCTCATTTTTGGATTAGCCAGAAGGTATGGTACATGTCCACCTGATCTGGCAATTTCCCGCATCCCATTCATTGTCTATGTGAAACGCACCGGGTTGCATGCTGGTTCCATTGCGGTGCGTGTCGTTGTAGTGCATTCCATTGCGTTGTGTTTTTGAGCTGTGTTTCCCTGGTGCAAGCTGCAGCTCATTTGCATAAAGTAGGCTTGACTTCACCTTTATTCAAATTCGATGCGGAGTGCGGATGTCCCATGCATTTCGAAACTTTCCTCAAACGTCTAAACTAGTCGTCATTGAACTAAAACAAGGACAGATTCAGCTACTGCTCAGGTTATTTCTTGCCTCAAATGCTTTCGGAAATTCTTTTCGCTGAAATGTTTTTGAAAAAAAAAGAGAAAGTTTGCCGCCGAGCTGCCGTGTTGGTCCGACGCATCTACTGGACTCAAGCTGAAAGGGTGGGTCATGAGGGTCATGTGACCAGGTAGTGGCCCACTAATGACCACCCACCAATCGGGGCGATTTTCAGATGCGACTCGTTTAAATATGAAAAAACAGATCCAGTGGACACATAGCTTTAGAAAGAGTCAGGCACTGGAAAGATGGTGCTGACCAGAGCCACCACAGTGAGCTTCAAAACAGGAAACATGGATGTCGTCTGTATTCATATACTGTCCGTGGGTCACACACATGAAATGGACACAACCAGGTGGTGGCAGTAATGAGTCAACAAGCTGGAGCAATGTGACAATAAGTGCAATGAAGAAGAAAGCTAAAAAAGCAAACATGGATGCATGCACTGAGAACCATAGCAAAGACTATACTAGCTGACGGTTTTGCATGTAAACAATGGATATTTGAAAATATTAAAAAGTTTTACACGTGTTTTACGCAAAGGGAAAAGCACTAAACATGTTTACTGGCCTTCAAGGATGATGTGAATTAATACGTCTGTTTTTTGTTTACATATAAAGTACAATCAGGCACTTTAGATTGATTTTGTTTGACAGTAGCAGTACAGGCAATATCACTGGATTTCCCAGGGTACTATTGTGTGAAGACATTTCCAATATTCTGACATGCAGAGAATTTATATTCCTTTTTAAGATTCTTGTAAACAATCCGTTTAACCCTTTCATGCATGGTGTCTGCTATAGTGGACAGTTACTCAGATTTCAACTTCTACTAAAACTACATTATTTGCAGCCATTATTCCAAAACAGCAGGGAACAATCTCCCAAGCCTTGTCCATATTTCTATATGATTATTGATTTATTCTGTGGAAATAATATTTACTGTTATGACAAAACACTACAGGAAAAACAGATTTTTTTCATACAAATGTCAAGTTTGGGATTTGTAAAATGGACAAATGTAAGCAATCAGCTTCTTGTGATATGTATTAGTTCCATTATTTTTACATGTAAATGATACTTTCCAGTTATAACATGTATGGAGTTTTTCCTTCTACTCTGTTAGAAATCTTCATTTCAGCAGCGCTCACTTTAACCAAATGTTTCAGTTTTATTCCTAATCTATATTCTGAAGGTTTTTTACTAATGTATAGAAAATTCTACTCCTGGGAATGCGGGAATTTTTTTTTCTGGCTGTGGAGGGTGTTTTCTGATTTATGGAGTGATAAAAACTGATTTCTGAAATCCCCTCTCTAACAACCTGTTCCTGTAATATCCTGTAGTAATTCCTGCCAAACAAAACAAGGATTTTAAACCTAATTTTATCCACTGCTCAGTTTTTGTGGTGTGGAAAGTAAAAATAATAGATATTGAAAAAACTCCAGCTGGACTCAGGTCTTGTTTGGGGGTAATAAAACCTCACAGAGAGATTAACATTATTGATTGACTTGTTGGCTCATAACTCATAGTGACAGAAATAGCTAAATTAAATACTTTTTTCTATTTGTTTCACTTACATTCATACAGTATCATAAAAATCAACCCACCTGACCTCATTTTAGAGTAACAAACTTGTCTGGATTCTTTTGCCTTTAGTCTGTGATGTTTATCTACATGAGAAGTCAGAGCAGACAGTGTTTTGCAATTGATTTTTTTTTTTTTTTCTGATCGGTTCTTCAAGTACAAGCGCCTGCTGGTTATTACATATAAACATCCTTCTCCTTCTACCCATTAATGGATGTGTTTTGGAGTCATTTCATTCTTAACTAGTAAACACTCCAATTTGTGAATAAACCACTACAAACATGCCTGCTATAAATGTCTCCTCGGAGTGAAAAGGTTGCCTCTAATTCCTCCTTATTTGCGTCCACTCTGCCAATAAAGCCAGTGTCTGACATCACACAGCACTTCCAATCTCTTTAATCCCCATCAGTCCTTCTCTGGTTGTCACAGACAACCACACATTGGCTCTTTTCAAAATGCCAAGAAAAGTTCAGGGAGTTGATGGCATGTCTTGTAAAAGCTTCAATCCAGAGATAAGGTTTAGGTTGGGGTGTGTTTGATCTCTTTATGTTGAGTTTACTCACAGAGGAATAATCTCTGAATGCCAGGACTGATTTCACCTTGTGTCAGATCTGTGTCTCTCATTTGTCTGAACGGATCAAAGTGAATATGTTTGCTTGGTTGCACAGCATTTGGTGGGTGCGTTCTGGTTGGACACAAATCTGACAGATATCAGATTTAACTGTGCCCTCAGTACATGACCTGCATTAATGAATCTTTAAAAAAGTGATAAGAAATGAGTCCTTTGGCAGCAATTTAACTTGGTGCTCAATATGCAGAAGTCCATCTCCACTGTATCTGTAATGATGCAGGTTACTGTAACAGTCAGCACAATTCAACTCAATTAGTCTTCCCACCATGCAACCCCATGAGAGATTATTGATCCTACATTGCTTGGAAATTTTCAAAAGTTGGAAACAAGCTTATTTGTAGCGCATGACCAAGCTCAGCACATATTCAATTGCACCCATGAGGCCTGTTCTGACATGTACATCAGCTTCTGATGCCATTAATTCCTCTTTTTGGGTCTGCATCAACATTTTCTAACTCTGAGCTCAATGTTTTCACTTGAAATCTTGCAAAGAAACGAACCAAGAGCAGAAATGTGTTAACTGTAAATGAAACTTGATGAGTATGGGACAGTAAGCTTAATGGCAGGATGGCACATATGCAGCCGCTGTGAGCTCATGTCTATTTAAAGTGAAGCATTCAGCAGGAAAACTGAGGCAGACTTACTGCACTGCAGCCTTTCCTGAGGGTGACAAATTCAGTAAATCCATGTCCCTCTGCTGCCTCTGCAAACAGTGATATGAAGGGAGATGCCTCCCAATGGTCAAAGGGCAGCCTGGCTACAGACTGTAAATTATACAGCCATGCAGTCTACAGTTTGCAGTGAGTCTACAAACCAATTAAAACTAGGATGCCTGAATGTCCAGCAGTGGTGACTTCATGATTTGTGCAGGGATGGTTTCCAAGAACTGTTCATTCTGATCCGGTTCCAAACTTGTAAAATATCTTCAGCACTGTTGTCTAATAAATGCCTTGTTGAATCTTTCATTCACATTTTGTATTTAGTGAGTCTCTTTTGCTTTGCCTTGTGACACGGAGACATCGGTTTTGTAATGTTTAACTCAAAAACTCTGTATAAAAAAATAGATGCAGTGACTGTGTGAACTGCTGTTTTGAAACTGCATTTAGTGTTCACTTGTTGTCATAGTTACAGTGATGCTGTGCCGCTATCTCACAATGACACGAGGAATCTTTAACAAATCCGTGGATCCAGACTATAAGCCGCATCACTGCCAAAATCCAATCACTTGGTCCTTGTGTCATTTCTGACCTTCTCTGAAAATTTCATTTTAATCCATTAAAAAAAAATAGTTTTGGTCTGTCAAGCTAATTTCTCCATTGATGCCAGCTGTACGTTTTTATGTAATTTACCAGTTGAAATTGTATTAAGGCTTAAATAATACAGTTATGCCCACATGATTATGGGCGTGGCCAGTTTGAGTGACAGGTGGATGCCATCAGAGACATTTGATGGACTGCCTCAGCTCCACTCATGCCCCAACTCTTTGCTCGTTTTTTGATCAGCACACTGAGCTTTAGAACCACTGCTCAGGAAACCCATGGGTGACATTGAGGAGGGTTCATCCATCTTTATGTACATGCTCGGGACTGTATTATGTGCATGGAAGGGCGTCCCTTTTGGTACACATTGCTTTTATGAAAAAGAAACGATGAGAAAACGACAATAAACCAGGCTACAGTCAAGCAGCTGCATCAGCCTGAGGTACTGACTGAGTCAACTCTGACAATCCTGACTCAGAGACAGACCTACAACTTGTCCAAACATTATATTTACTGTCCATGAGAGACGAGAGTGGTATCAGTTTGTTTATCTAACTTTCTGCAAGAAATGGAGTGAGCATATTTCCCAAAATGTCCAGCCTTTGCTATGAAGCATACCTTTTTTCTGTTTTACCGATTAGTATTCTTGGGTTGAACTTTTAGTCCTGTTTGTTTTTGTATATTGCCTTTTTGCTTCTCCATCTGTTGTGAAAGTTGTGAAATGAATAGACTTTTCCTGCTTGCTTTGAGTCAACTGCCTTGCTGCGTGTAATATTTCAAGACAGCTGTCAATCATGGCAACTCTCCCAAACAAACCCCTTAGAGCCTTGATGATTTACTCAATTTAGTAATTTTCTAAGCTGTCACCAAAATACTAATTAGAAGAAGTGAAATCTACCGTCGTGACCCCTATCTTGTTGAAATGGACTCTTTTGTTTTCTCATTCTGTTCTATGTCGTCTCATTTGAACCAGCATCTCATTGCAATTATAGGAGCTGCCTCTTAAGGGATTTCCGTTTTAAATTAAACGCTCAGCCGAGGTGTTTTCCACTCGAATCCCATAAATCACTATGTAAAACAAACCAGCGGTGGGGCACCAATTCAAGAACTAATTGGACTTTCTTTGGACTTTAGAGACCCCAAAGTTCAGAGTAAAAATCAATTGAAGATCTAAGCTCATTTATTTGAGAATTGTCTTTGAGAGCTCAGTGCTATATGGCTGCTTATACTTCATCACTACTAAGTCACACGATTAAGGATTAACTGGCAGTGAAATTAGCTGCCTATTAGATGCACTGAGCTTAACTGTTAAAAGGTAACCCCCATAAAACCATGGCTCAGCCTCATTCCAGCCCTGTCTTAGAGCGAGTTAATAGAGCCAGTGTGCAGACAGGGAGCATGACAGATCAATACAGCTATTCCATGGTTGAGAGAATGCTGCACGTTTAAGAAACTCTTTATTGGTGCTTTACTGGATCATAATACTCCCTTAAGATTTATGATGTACGTACAGTTTTCATGGAGCGAACTGGTGGCACTAAAAGCTATAATTCTTTATTGATTTTCCTCATTAAATGTGTACTACAGTCGGATTTTTAAGCTTCTCCGGATTGGATTGTACCTAAGAGGCAGCGGCTCATTATCAGCAAACGAGGATGCTTCAAATAATTTGTGCCTGCGTGCTGCGAGTTTCGCCTCACCAGATCGCTTCCAAATTTTCCAATTATTTGATCTGATTACTGTGCTCATGTTATGACAGGCTACATCACTGTGCAAATTCCCAAAGGGAATAAGATGTTGATTTGTGCTACAAGACACCTCATTGGGGAAATTGGTTAGATATTAGAAACTCCTTAGCCGCCCTGCCACCGTTTATGCAACGCAACATCTCTGCAGCAGTCTGCACGTCTCACTCTCTTTTTTTTTCCCTTTTTGCTCAAGGCAACTAGCTGATTTCTCTCTGAATAACAGTGTTCATTTAATGCTTATGAGATCCACTTCATGATAACTTATCTCACATGGACTCAGAAGGACGGGTTGAGCTCAGCAAAATGCCACTTTGAATCAGCGGGGAGCACAGAGCGTCCATGCAGTGTCAAGGTGCGACTGCAGATGTTGTTCTACATAAGCAGGAGCCTGTCTGAGCTGAACTGCTTCCAGGAGTCCACAGTGATTACTATAATGTGATATATGTCAGATGTCATTTCACTTTTGTGTGGTTGGACCTCCTCTGTCAGTCGCAGGAAGCGGAACAACGAAGACGGGAGACGAGGAAAAAAAAACCAGCCTAAAATTCAATTGCACAGATCTCAGAGGAGCATTTGATATTTTGGACTTAAAAAAAAAAAAAGGAGAAACAGCCAGAAATAAGTGTAAGAACAACAAAAATGTAACTACTTCTCCCACCCACCCCAATATGGATGGTTACACTTGCTGAAAAATTGTCATTTTCTTAATACAAAGTGGACTAAATTAAGATAATGGAACAGAAGCGCACACAGGAAAAAACACTTGTTAAAATATCAAAGCTTGTGGACTTCAAATGAAACAGAACTCTGTTATATAAAGCAGGAATCATTTTCCTGCACATTTAAAGCAGAGATTTTCAAAGTCTGACACTGTGCTTCATTTTTTCCAGCCTATATTTGCATACATTTTGGTAAACTGGCACAGTCAAAATCATGCCAAAACTCTAGTAGCAGTTCCAGTTTGCAGGGTAGCCATGGATTTACAAATCAAAAACATGGTAATTCTCAAGAAACTTTGGAAGTTACAAGGAGCATCTTTTCAGATAATTTCTTAGCATTTGCTAGATGTTTACTTACAACACACATCTGCGATAATGATATCCTCGTAATGCTCAAGTCACACTGACTCTATAAATACATGTATCGTGTGTGTTCAGACCTGCTTGCATTATCACTCTGTCAGTGTGATTTTTGAGGCAATCTGCGGCACCGATGTCCATCTGCTGACTGAGTTGATGAAGCAGCTCAAACCACTTGGCAAAACTACCGCAAGTAACCAGCAGTTGTTTTTAGAACAACAGCATGCTCCTGTGTTTTTCACCTTGTACTGTATTGTCTCATTTCTCTCTTCGCGCCTCCATTCAACTCTCCCACGCCTCCCCAGAGAGGTGCACCTCACCGTTTGAAAACCCTCTATGGCAACTGTATACCTCTATAGGATCTACAGGAACGAAAGAAGAAAGAAAAGCTCAACAATCATCATGCAGTTGTGACACAAAGCAGACTCTCATTATAAAACTGTTAGAAGTTAAGCTGGTGTCAGTAACTATGAGATGTATAAAGCATCCAGCCTGCTATTATTTTTGACTCTTGGTCAGACAAAACAAGCTATTTGAAGATTTCATCTCGGACTATTAGAAACTGTGATTGGAGATTTTTAGTGAGAAAGCAGTTAAGAAAATAATTTGCAGAATCATCTGTAATGGGAATAAATGAGTGAATCATTTATATAGCTAGTGACATTTCTCAAATTTTCATCTAAATTAGTAATCTCTGTTTAGAAATATGTTGATTAAATGCAGCACATTTCAACTTGATTACATTTTTTGGGTTTGAGACTGTTTTAATTGTTTCATAACACTAAAATGCACCAATTTATGATTATTAATTATCAAAAAAGTTGCTCAGAATAGGTGATTTAAGTATTTTTTGCTACCATAACCGAAAAAAGCAACCCTTTTCTGTGTGAAAACTAATATAAAAGTACTTTTCTACTGTATCAGCAGCTCAGCCCTTCTGCAAGCAAGAGACTAAATCTCCAATTCAATGAATCGAACAGCGGTAATTCCCCAAGTGGAGGGATGGGGCTTTAATTTCCTGTCCCAGCTTTGGACATTTGAGAGCAACAATGCACATAATCAGCCTTTATTGCTCTTCTTTGGCCTGAAAATGAGACGGGGTCTGTCCGCTACGGATCATGTTAAAAAACAGAAGATTATTTGTGTGTCACCCTACAGACATGTGGGAGAGGAGGAATGAGATGGAGCCAGCGAGCGAACAGCGAACACGCCCCACAGCTCAGGATTGCTCTCCAGGTAGTTGAGCCCACGCCTGCCTCTGATATAAGGTCAATAAAAGTAATGCAGCAAAGAAGGAGGACTGTCTGTGAATTATTTAGTGGGGCAAGGTTTGAAATTTTCTCAATGCTACAGCAGAGGCAGGGGGGAAAAAAATAAAGAACTCTCGCCCACGTTCAGGCCTCATTACCAAACCAGCCCCCACATTCAACTGGTGGTGCCTTATCTCCTCTCTGGTGTGGAGGGGTTTAATCTCCTTTAGCATTCTGAGAATTATAAAAAAAAAAACAAACACTGAGAAGTAAAACTGCTTTTCACGCTACTCGCTGCTCCTTCAGATTGGAGCGTTATTGATGCAGGGGGGAGCAGCAGTAAATTGGGTTGCTTGGTGATTGATTGCCCTGAAGGCGGGGAGGGTAAATTAAAGAAAGCTCCTGATTGCGGGTCATTTTCAGGTAAAACAGACATCAGAGATGGAGTGCACTAATGGTGAGGAAGTATGTGCTACACCATCCAGTTTAATATGTGTGATTACATTTTAAGCATGTTATCGGTCATAGGTGGCAGTTTGTGATGTTAAATTAAATACTGGCCCTGTAGCATGCTATAAACTTGTTTTTGTCCCAGTGCCAACAAAAAGCAATTGAGAAGGAATAACCATGAGCCAAATAATAATAATTTAAAAAACAGAAACAATTCGGTTTAACACCTCCTTTGTTTGCACTGGATCTGATGTGGGCCAGATGTTGCCTGATGGTGCAGTTTGGTGCCATCTGAGGCAGTTTAACACCTCAGCCTGGCTGATTCATGAGGGACATGTTGATCTGCAGAAGGAGAGGGAAAAAAAGACAGATCGGGTCTTACCTCTGGCTCTGGTGGCCGGTATGGGGAGGACGGAGATGTTGGAGCAGTTCATGTTGTAGTCGGTAACTTCCAGGCTCAGGTTACCCGGCTGAGCGCAGCCCGCTGACCCGTCCGCCTCACTGCCATTCACCGCCTGCAAAGCCATGATGGCACCGACACCTGTTCGAAGCTGGAGCCCAATCAACTTGCCACCTTTTTCTTCATAACACCCGGAGAAGGCGTGTTGCAAAACTTGGAGAGAACCCCCGAAGTGGAGTTTTTAAGATTAAACCGTGTTGAAAAGCCGGGGTGTCACAGGGTAATGAAGCGGCAAGGGAAGCCCCGGTGAAGCGCTCTGTCGGCGGACTGAAGCCCGACTGTGGAGGAATGAGGCTGCGCTGCTAAGGCAACGGCTCCTCTCTCACCACACTTCCTCTCTCTCCTCTCTGCCTCCATTCAGCTCACGACTGTCACAGTACAGTTTAGCCTCAGCAGTGCGTCAATAGGCTGCTTATCTTGAGCTGCAATATGGAGAGACTTCAGCTGCAGAGAATAGCTGCCAGTTTTCCAAAGAAGGTCACTAGTGGTTATGAAGGACTTCAATAAAAAGTCACTTCCGCGGCTCTGGTAGTGTCAAACCTGTTGCTAATTGATGTAGCGACAGATGACGAACCCACAGTGTTTTAGCAGCTTTTAGTTTGTTGTATTGACTCGTTTTTAAACGCAGTAGGTGATTTTTTTTTTCAGTGACAAAGCTACAAAAAACTCACTGTATGCTAGCTGTGTTGTGTCGAGGTGCTCAGACCATAACACAGTTAGCATGCACTAACAAGCTAACGGGAACTGCCGCCGCCACATTTTACTGATGTTCTTTCCGTTTAAATAATGAAATTATCACGTTTGTATTCCTGTTGAATGGGTCGACTGAGAAAAACAAGCCACAGGTAGAAATATTTAACAGGTGAGAATTTATTTTAACACATTTTATTGTTCTGTGTTGAAATTGATACAAAGTCGTGAAGAATTCTTCTCTTAAGCTAATATAAAATGGCTGTCAGTACTTGTAGATACATTAGCTGATTGACTACCAGAAAAGCTAAGCCAACCATGGGATCGATTTTTTTTAAATATACCGCTAAGCTTTTAAAAATAATATTTGTCAGTTAGCAATGTTACTGTATTATTGTGTTTAAGGCAAAGCTACAAAAACTGACTGTATGCTAGCTGTGTTGTGTCAAAGTGTTCAAACGGCTACAGCTAACACAGTTAGCATAGCTAACATAGTTAGCATAGCTAACAAGCTAACGGGAACAGACGTGTTGAAGCCACCGTCATATTGTACTGAGGTTCTTACTGTTTGAATAATTTAAATGATCACTATTGTACTCCTGTTGAAAGCCCAACTGAAAACAAACAGGCTAAAAGTGAAAATGTTTTGCAGGTGAGGATTTATTTTATCACATTTCACTGTTCTGTATTGAATTTGATAAACAGCAATAAAGAATTGTTATACTTGTCTTAAACTAGCATAAAATGGCTGTCAGTACTTGTAGATATACTAGCTGATTGACTACCAGGGAAGCTAAGCTAAATATGAGATTAAAGTAAAAGTAACATATTGCTAAGAAAATAACGTTCAGCAATTGGCAATGTTACTGTTGCTGAGTTGTTCCAAATAATCCGTGTTATATGTCTATACCTGGTTGTGATATGTGTTAGTACTAAAACAACAACACATTTTGTAGCTGGTCAAATGTATCTAATTTAAACTTATTTAAATATAGTTCAGTATTTTAGTCTAGACTTTGCCAGCCTAGTGGTCAGGCCTCCTGCAAAGGTTCACAAGACAAATTTCAGAGGCCATGACATGATTCATGTGGGAGGAAACAAGAAAACAAACTTCTGTTGCACACATTTATTCTGCTTTTGGTCATTTCTTTCACCTCTATTGTTTAGTGAAAAAAGAAGACAATTTTTAAAAAAAAAACACCGATTTGGATTTGAATCTGAACACTTGCTTGACCCCTTTTGTCCTCCAGCTGTGTGTCATCAGTTTTTTTTAGGACTCCATCAAATTGTTTTAATTTTGTGTAAAACATTGTTTTTATCTCTTTCTCTCAGGGGATGAATACTGTTGATTTCTCTGCTGTGCTGAACAACATCCAGGATGTCAGGTGAGAATCATCAGTGGGACAGTGAGCCACAATTTGGAAAGCTTTACAAAAGATTAGCAGCCACTTTTTCTAAGAGCTTCTGATGGCTTGAAGCAGAGGATGGTTGGTGCCATGGTTACTAAAGAGTAGATATTGCACATCCTCTGTTTTTGATGAGAATATTTTACACATTTTATGTGAATGCCACTGCCTTGTTTACACTTTAACTGTTTTAAATGATTTGTTTAAAATTGTAGCACGTCGTGGAGCTCTTCCACAGCCTGCGGAACAACTGTTAAATTTTCCATTTGGCAACTTGGCTGACCTGCAGGGATAAGTTCTGGGACTCTTGATGTGCAGCATGATGACTTTGTTTATGGGAAACGGTTTCAGAGTGCCTCAGGGTTTAGTTCAGTTCATGTTTTACCGGTTGAGAAATGATGCTGATGCTTTGAAAAGTGTCTGGAGGCAGTGGGGGAGGAAGGGGAGTTGGCTTACACTGTGGGGGAGGAAGGCTACACTATTTGTGTTTGTGATTTGTTAGGTGGTTGCTGTCAGTCCTGGTGATGGTTTTACAAGTACTCTTATTGCTTTTATACTGCTTCCATGTGTGGGAGGCCTGTGTGTGTGTGTGATGTTTCAGCTTGGATAACGTGCTGGTGTTTTTTCCACATTTTGTAAGATAGCGGCTTATTAAAGTAGTGTCAAAAGTCTCTCCCTTCTCTCTCTCTCGAGACTTTAGTGTTGAGAGTTTTGCAGCTGCTCCACATTGATTTTCACTGTATCAATGTCTTCGCGCAGGTCATGACTAGCATGTTTGATGAGATGTGGGAATTTGCCTTCCGATGCTTTGGGTTCTCCGTACATCCTGCTCTAGTAGAGGCATTTTGTTTTGCTTTCATAGAAATGAAATTCATGGTGTGATAATCTTCGCCCAAAAATGCAGCTCAGGTAAAGAAGTAAAGCTCCTGATGTGTGAAAAATGGATTGTCATGCTACCCGTTTTAACAATTCACTAGTGCCTCAGACAGCTCAGTCAATACTAATGAACATACAGAAGTCGTTCCTAAAGCTTTAAAAAAAAAAAAGGTGAATTGACCTTTGACTTTTTATCGATGGCTGCATAGAACATTCAATAGTGCCTGATTATATTGTGTAAGCCACAGAGGGGCAATTATAACGTATTCACCTATCAGTCACAAGACCAAAACCATCTGCCTGCTATTGTGTAGGTCTTCACTGACCTGCCAAAACAGCTCCGACCCATCGGGGCATTAATACTGGACTTCTGGGGGTGTCCTGGGGGTTCTTGCACCAGTACATTGTTAGAGGATCCCTGTGGGTTGCGTCGTGAGGTCTCTGTGGATCAGGGTTGGTCTGTTGCGTCCTGCTGGTGCTGGATTAGGTTGGGATCTGGGGAAGTGAAGGCTATGTGAATGCCTTGTGTTCTTTGTTGTGTTCCTCGAGCATAAGATGGGCTCTGTTATATAACAAATTTGACTCTATTGCATGTGATAAATGCATGTAAATAATACCATATCAGACACACAGGGATCTGTCCTAGGCTCCCTACTCCTTCTAATGTGTGTTGATGATCTGCAGTTGATTGTGAGCACTTTTTGTCTGCTAGTGATTCAGCTTTGTCAGTGAGTTCAAAATGTGTCTGTGATACTGCCAACGTTTAATCTAAACAATCAAAATCCATAGATATTGATCTTTTGGACCTAAGTGTATACATTGTCAGGGGGCGGACATTGGGAGTACCTTCAAATGTTAACATGACAAAATGAGAGTTTGGTGTCGACTGATTATCTATGTAGGCTTCCCTGGCATGAGCACCATTAGGAAACCTTGTGACAGATGATATGAAATGTATCATCATCAATGTGCTTCTCATTAATGTGTCGGGAACATTTCATACACTGGATATATATTGTAGATATCTGCAGTTCTGACTCATCACAGTGTTCCATATTAAAATGACTTGTCACAGAAAAGCTCTCCTGCCAAAGCCCCACTCCACTCGTGCTAGTATTTCCAAAAGTATCGGGGTCCCTAATGGGTTTGAACCGCTTCAGTCTGATTTAATTTCATTAGTGGGTTCTTCAACATTGTCCAAGTTCATGTATGCATAATGATTACAACTGTAATCACTAGTGTCATTATGATCATTATCTCCTCAGGTGTAGACATGTATCTGACAAGTAATTGACCAAGCAAAACCTTCCAATGTGAGAGAAAAGCTGTCTAATGTGTACAGGTGTATAGCCTGAGGTGTGTGTATTTAGAGGTTGCTGACATAACAATGTTTGACATTTTCCTTTGTTTGCTTGCTATGTTGCTCTAGGATATTCTCCTAATCTGCATTATTTTAACTTAGCATAAAAACAAAAAGCTGAGGAAAAGAGTTTCAACAGCGTTTTAATAGACACGTTTAATATCCTTCTGTTTATATACAGACTGTGGTGTCTTTAGACAGAGTGCTTCATGCTTAAAGGGATATTTTTTTAACCTTTTGCATTCTTAAGTCTGAAGCTATATCCAGGAGAAGGTTAGCTCGGTATAACAGAAATATGGATGCAGGCAAGCAACTGTAGTAGCTGAGAGATAAGATACAAAAAGTAAGACAAGCAGCAGCCCTGAAACTATTTCTTTAATCTTTTGTTTTTACTAATTACTGAGCTTTATAAATGTTGGTAAATATTTGTTTTAAACTTTCAACATAGTCAAACTACCTGTTTCACTGTGCTTTCTGTCTTAACGCTAAGACAAGCTAACTATCTTCTAACTGTACCGTCATAGTTAACGCACAGACAGGAGATTATCAGTCTTCTCAGTGAAATTTTGGCCTGAAAGGGAATTTTCCAAAATATTTAGCTGTTTCTCATCTTATCAAACTTGCTGTTTGTTTGTCTAGGTAAATCCGATCAAAAAAACCTGTCAGATATTTTACTATTACCGTTCTTTGGTCACTGTTCTCTTAAAGTAAATACCTATCTTCCTGTATAGGAGGATTAAAAAAAACTAATAAAGGGCACATTTTCAAAGTAATGAAGCCACGATTTAATGACAAACACACGTCAGCTCTGACAGATGCTTGACTGCCTAAAACTAACTGACCCATAAGAATCCAAACACCTCACAGGAATGCAATTACAGTCTTTTCAGCTTTTTCAGCCTGCTGGATGTTGACAGCTTTTCCTCACCATATGCACATTCCAAGTTAACTTCATCTCATTAAACAAAGAGTCTAGTGCTGAAATAAACTGTTGGAGTGATTGTTAAATGTTTAATGGAAAACTGTCAGGTAAAGCAAACTTTGTCTGAATCTTTCCCCAAATTAAAAAAACTTTCAAATCGTTTAAGTTTAAACCTTGATTAAGCTTTAGGCCCCAAGAATAATCTCTCATTCTTACTGATGCATGCGCTATAAACTTAACTTTACGATGTCTTCAGTGTAGCGAGGGCCTTACTATGTGTTTGCATACAAATGCATGCAGACGGACAGCTGAAATGTTGTAAGCTTGTGTCTGAGTGCAACAGAGTGGCCTGCCTCTCTCTCTCATCCAAAAGCATTAGTGCTTTCATCCATCATTATGAAGAAAGAGCGTGTGAAGTGTGCTCTGATTCTCTATCTGGGACACACACACACACACACACATACTGGGTTTGTGCACGCAGGGCCGAAGCTCAGACAGATCTTGTCTCTGTATCTTAAGAGCAGCTCTCAAATAGACAGGATGCACATGTCAGCAAAGCGGGAACAAAGACTTGGGTTGCTGAGCCGTACTTAACATGCAAGCATTTTACTGTCGGGGTAAGACCACGCAGCAGCCAGACTGACACAGAGAGAGTGCAGAATAAAAACAGAGATGGCACTCCAATAGTAATTAATCTCAAAGGGCTAAAACAGGCATTAAAAAATAGTGGTGAAGACATGTCAAGAATCTGTTCTTTAATGACAACATAAAAACTTCTGCACACTCAGGGGATTCCATTTTCAAGACAAGACTGTCTGCTTTTGAACTTGAGGTAGTGTTTACATCGTTTACTTGGGAGACAGGTGTTATCTTTTTTAAACACTGAGTATTTGCCTCATTATTTGTGAGTGATTGTTAGATACATTCTGTTCTATACTAAGCATTGTACTGACCTCTGCTGGTCAGATTCTACATATTCAAAGCAGAGCTCACTATTGTGACTGCACACTTACTTTTACATTTAAACACTGAAAGTCCAGAGTAAATTTTGGAGTAATTTATCCTATATTTGTAGAGGTTAGATTCTTTGAAGAACAGTATGCTATATTTTGCAGCAAAGACTGTTTATTTGTAGTATTTTACAATTACTTTGGCAACAACTAAACTCAACAACTTCAGCAAACGAATGAAAGCCTCACGTCCCCAGAATGTGTCTTTTATTATTCACCTCAAAATATGTGCTGCTGATGGTTAATTCTGTTATTGTTTAAGCCCTGGTTTTAACTCTCTTCTAAATGGACTGTTTTAGTTTTAGTAGCTTTTAATACAGTTGGGGTGCTGCTGTCTCTGCCCTCTTCAGGAAGAAGACTGTCTCTGTATAAAGCGAAACAGTTGACCACACAGCAGCTGACACAGACGTGAATGTGTGTGTGAGACCATGACCTTCTGTCACTTCTAACTTTCTCTATGATGGAGTATTTTACATGGAAATATCGCTAAACTCAAAGCACAGCGGTTGTCTTTAACATGTTTAAGTTTGTCAGACAGTGTTGCTGGAAAGAAGAAAAGAGATGTAAACACCAGCTCCGTTTAGGTATCCCTGAAGCACAAAAGGCAACATGGAAACACAGCTACCTCCCCAGTTTGTCTTTGTGGATTTCAAATCACTGTTAAAGTGTGCAAGGTGTCTGAATGTCCATCATTGTTACAAGTTATACTGAGCGCTGATCTGTGGATATATGATCAAAGCTAACCGTAGCATTAGCCACGTCAACTGCACACTGTTGGTTTCTTCTGTTTTTGGGTGGACATTGTGGGGAGTGTGTATTGACTTCGGGTCATCATCCATCTATTGTGTGAGTTTATATTATTTTAGTCCCCCCATCCTCACACTTAGGCAAATTTATTCTCCGCCAATGTTGACTCCATGACTACAGCCATGTAAATTGTGACTAAGTGTACAAACTGACTGGATTATTGCCACTTAGGGAGAATACACTGTAGTAGAGGTTGCCTTGACCTAGCAGAAAAAGAAACACATTAAAAGTGAGCCTCTTCTTGTGTTGACTCTAAAAATGTTGCAGTGTACTGACTGTCTGTTACTGAGCCTGTAACCTGCTGTTATTTTTGAGGATTAATTGAAGTCAGTGTCTAGAGCTTCTAGTCGCTTCTGAACAGAAAACTTGGAACAGAAGCAGTGAAATTGAGTTACGTAACAATCATCATTTGATCTTGTATGAATATAAGATTGTTAGCTTTTTGAAAGCGTTCTTATTCTATATTAATTCAAATGCTACCCTGATTTCTTCACACAAACAGGATTTAACTCCAGTTACTTACGGCTGTGCTCTGTCTTTCCTGGGTAAAATGAAGCCCTTAGCACAGAAAAAGCAAAGACTTTAACAGCAGCTGCAAATCAACATCAAGAATATGATAGCAAGTATAAGCAAAGACAGGAAATGTGGCTGAAAAAATGAACAAAGAGCATCACAACGCAACCCAAAATCCATCACATGTATTGTTTGAGAACAGCAGTGTAGTACTGCAGCAATTTATCTCTAAAAATAAACCAAAAACAGGATGTGAAGATCACAATGAAGACTGTGCTGTCTACAAATACAATTATAGTTCTACTTTAAAAATGAAAAACTCAATTACATATTTTCAATATTGTCCTGTGGTCCACCTGAGCACTGCCCAATGTCTCCAGCTTCATTCTAGACATGAGTGAAATGTTGTTTATGCCTCTGGTATGTTGCAATGACTAAGTTCTAATGCATTTTAAATGCCAAAGAACCTATTTTTGTGTCGCAGTTGCTGATATGATATGTCATAATGTGCCAGGCAATTTCAGGTCATACAAAGCATGCCGCTTTATTTCAGGATAAAGATGTTTATACAACCACTGTGCCATATGCTAAGTTTGAATTTCCCCTCTAGACATGTTTAAAGATTCATAAGAAATACTGTGTTGAATAATAAGTTGTGTCTGGTGGGCTTTTTCCATAAAAAGTTCAATTATCTGGTTAGAAATTCTTAATATGACAGCTGCACCTCCATCTGCATTGAAAAAGTCTATTATCATGCACTTGTTTCTTGCTACCGACGTTTAATTACTAGATTTTCATAATTACACTTGTATATGTTGTCTGTTGGGCCAGGATTGGCTTCCAGACCAGCTGTGATGTCTCAAATCCTTCTCGCAAGTCCACGTCTTCTCCTGAGGTTTCAGGTGAGCTCAAAGAAACCTTCCACTTCCACTGACATTTCAGTCTGGACCAAAGCAGTGAATCAATACAGTCACACCCTGCTGAAAACAAATCTGATTTTAAGATGACTCGCCTTTCCTTATCCCATAATAAAGAAAAGACATTTACTGACACAGAACAACATGTGCATGCCTAAATTTATCAACCAGCACTGTGTAGACCTTTGTTCTTATTCCTCAGCTGCAGTACTGTTTCCTTTCATGTGTTTGTCGTGTTCCTTATCTTTTATCTAATTTATCTAATCTTCTCCCTCATATGTCTATAATATAAACCGTTTATTGCAGGTGAATGTGATGCTGTTTGTAATAGACAAGACTGTGATTTGCAGAACTCCTTTCAAAGACCCCGTGCCCACATTTGACCAAGGAAACCGCTAAATCCATTATTTAATTCCAAAGAGAGACTAAAATTATACTGTGCAGTTAAAAATTACCCAGGACTGCCTCTCACAGGAGAATTTTCCAGATGAGAATTTTAACAGATGATCAAAAACATCATCTGTGGACAATAAACTGTTCTGAAATCTCAGCACTAACAGACTTGTTGAATATGTTAAAATTAGCAGCTGAGAAACACAAGAGGTTAAACTTTGAAAGGTAGTGAGAACAGCAGATAGCAGCAGTCTGGAAAAATGCTTACACAACTCTTTACTGTACCAGCATGTGGCTCAAGTCTACATTTTTATGGCTGGTTTTATTCAGTATATCAATCATCTGACCCTGATGAATACATGCACATTACAGTACGTGAAACTTGTCAGTGATCTAACAAATCAGCATTTACTTTTCATTCTAAAAGATGTAAAGTAATCAAGACAGTCAGCTCAGCTTAAACATTAACAAACAACACGATAATGTGGATAATGCCAGAGGTCTTTGGATGAGGCAAAGGTGTGTCTTAATCTGATACATGTCTTCTATAAGGCTCTAACTGAAGCTACAGTTGCAAACAAGGAGTTTACCTTCTCAAAGTAACAATGCTGAACTCTGTGGGACTGAGCTTTATGCTGCTGCTCTCAGCAGTGGGAGCAGCAATCGTGGAGAGGTGAGTCTTCCAGTGTCATGTTCTTTTCAATTTCTCAGCATCCAAATCGATACGAGGTAGCTTTCAGGCTTGGAATAAGCATTCAAATCTTTTATTCACACAAACGCAGCAGGACTAGAAATGTCCAAATTCTTTATGACAAGTCAAGGTATTTTAGTTGGATGTTTTAATAATTTAAAATTATATATGTTTTCTTAACAGAATGAAACAAGTTTAGTATCAGTCCTACATTATTGTAAATCGCTTCAGTTCCACACCTGTAGTTACTGAGCTGTTGACCTTACATAAAAAGCAATATGTTGCCTTTTTCTTATGTAGATTATGATAAGCTTATAATTAAAGCATGACTGAGTAATCAATATAGTAATGAAAATAACTGACAGATCATTAACAAAAGTTATTGCTGCTGTAGTACTTTTATTATGTTTGTGTCCGTCTAGGATAATCATTAATGGTAAAACGACAAGCCTGGCTCACACTCAGCAAGGGCTTAGCATCTAAAGACTTTAGAGCTGACTTGAGCTTTAAAGAGCTGAAACTTAACTTTGACATGATCTCTAAAGACTTGGTTCACAAGATTTATAAACAATTCTGCTCTCAGAAGCTCAGCAGTTAACACAGATCTGTGCTATTACAATAATGTATGTTTCAGCTGGTTTGCTGTCACCATGAGGTTTTCAAGTCAGCAAATGGAGACTTCAAAGGTGTTGGTAGATGCTTCAAAACTAGATGGAGGCAGGCCAGCTGTTCTGTGATGCTACCAGTCTTTATCTTTTATCCAGTCTGATCCTGAGACCAGGGTTGGGGCCGCTCATTAATTTTCAAAATAAATGTAGCATTATCAGTAGTAAAAATTCAGCGCACTGACAGTTATTATTTAGATATTATTATTTACAACTACTTACTACTATATATGTCGCTGAGCTGGAAAAGTAGGATTCTTGATAATCTCACCTAAATCTAACTTGCACTGCCAGAAGTTGTGAAATGTCACAGAAGTCTTTATCATGGTGCCCCTTCACTTGCTAAAACCCAATAATGTTCTATGCTTGCCAAACCAGAACTACCTGCCACATCAAGCTCTAAGCTTCACCTGGTGGAATGACCAAGTGTTGCAGCTAATCCACAATACTTGAGATGTGTATTATCGAAGAAAAGGCTTTTGGGTCTTGGTAGATAATAAATAAATGACTCAGATCAGTTTGGGGGCAAAAACAAAAAAAAACTTGATCGGGACACCCCTAATGCCCTGCTACTTATTTTAAGTATCAACATTTTATTGAAGTAGCTGTTGAGGTGGAGCTAATTTTTATTACTTCATGTACTACTCAGTTGTTCACTCTACAACAGCGCATTATATGTGGAGTGTTAAGAAATATATACTCCACATATTCTAGTGTGAACAGACTATAAAAATACTCAAGTACGTGCTGCAAGGATAGTTTTTCCTACTTTCCACCTCAGGTCGTACTTAATTATGTAATATGCGAGATTTTGGCCTGGATGTTTTGGATCTTGTTTGCCCTCCCTCTCTGGTTATAATTCTGGTTGTAAATGAAGCGTGGACAGAGGTGTGGTGATTGTCCGACACGCCTGTTGCTGTGTTAAGCACCTTTAAGAAACGTGTTATGCTGCTCTTTGAACATTTTAGGGGCTATTGCTAGTTTTGAAACCACAGTAAATGGAAAACTACAGTCTTGTAACTTTAAAATCGGTGAACTTCAATACATTTTTTGCATATTCACAATTTTTTTTTGAGTTTCGGTGTAGTAGTAGGGATGGTTTCTAAGGAGCGCTTAATACTATTGAGGAATGACAGACCTCAGAAGACCACTGCCTTTAATGTGTCCCATATATTTTGTGTGCAACAGAGTGGGGTATGACTACTACAAATATCATCCCATGCCGGAGGTGAGAACGCCTGATCGCTGCTCTCACTAACATTACTTTGACAGATTACTGGCTACACACACATTCTAATATATAATGATGCTCTACCCTACAGATCACTAATTGGATGACTCAGATGGAGAAGGATTACCCTGGTGTTGTAAGCATAGTAAACTACGGAAAGAGCTATGAAGGCAGAACTATTAGCTTACTCAAGGTACTCCAAATGGGTCATCATTAATTAGTACTTGCCAAATGGATAATGATGTGTATTGATGTTTGATGTTTGAATTTCTTTTCCAGATTGGTCTGAATACTGGAGAAAAAAAGAAAGCTATCTGGATGGACTGTGGTATCCATGCCAGGGAATGGATTGCCCCAGCATTCTGTCAGTACTTTGTCTCACAGGTATGAGACCTGCAGTCATCTTCAAAACTATGATATATCATTTTAATAAAAAAAAATATATACACTACTGTTCAAAAGTTTGGGGTCACTTAAAAATGTCCTTATTTTTGAAAGAAAACTTTTTTTTTTTTCAATAAGGATGACATTAAATTAATCAGAAACACAGTCTAGATATTGTTAATGTGCTAAATGACTATTCTAGCTGGGAACAGATGATTTTTAACAGAATATCTCCATAGGGGTACAGAGGAACATTTCCAGCAACCATCACTCCTGTGTTCTAATGGTACATTATGTGAGCTAAAACATGTTAAAAAGGTTAATTGATGATTAAAAAACTCTCGTGAAATTATGTTATCACATGAATAAAAGTTTGAGTTTCATGAAAAACATGAAATTGTCTGGGTGACCCCAAACTTTTGACTGATAGTGTGTATATATACACTACCGGTCAAAAGTATCAGAATTTTTCCAGTTTTTTCTTTAAATTGAAGTAGTTCAAGTTCAATGGACAGCTTGAAATGGTACAAAGTTAAGTGGTGAACTGCCAGGGGATAAAAAAAGATAAGGTTACCCAAAACTGAAAAATAATGTACATTTCAGAATTATACAAAAAGGTCTTTTTCAGGGAACAAGAAATAGGTTAACAGTTTAAAGCTGTTCTGCAGCAATGGAGATTGATGAAGTCTTGAAAGTTGGTGCTCCCAAATCCTACAGGTGTCCCAACTTTTCTTGATTACTTACAACCCCCTCTGTCTGTATAAAAGTAGTGCTGGAACACACCATGGCACCATACCCTCCAGAGCATTATTAGAGCAGTATTGTACTGCAGAAAGTAGTGTGTTGCTATAAAAATGGCAAGGAAAAGACAATCAACAATAGAAGAGAGAGAGACCATCATAACACTTCAACATGGAGGTCTTTCATACAGAGAAATTGCAAAGAAAGTCAAGGTGTCAGTGAGTACAGTTTTCTTCACCATCAAAAGGCTCAGAAAGGCTCAGAAAGGATGGTTCCTGAGTCTGTCGAACATGGAGGAGGAAGCATGATGGTCTGGGGCTGTTTTGCTGGATCCAGGGTCGGTGTCTTGTACAGAGTGAGAAGAACCCTGAACCAAAGCGACTACCACAGCATTCTGCAGAGTCATGCAGTACCCTCTGGTATGTTCCTAGCTGGTCAGGGGTTCATCCTACAGCAAGATAATGACCCAAAACATAAGTCCAAGCTATTCCAGAAAAAGAACAAGATGGTAAGCTTGAAAACATGGAGTCTCCAGCACAGTCTCCAGACTTAAACCACATGCAGCTGGTTTGGGATGAACTGGACAGAAGAGTGAAAGCAAAGCAACCTACAAGTGCCACACATTTATGGGAACTTCTGCAACAGAGTTGGGAAGAACTTTCTGAAGAATATTTGATTCCGTTGTGGAAAGAATGTGATGTGTGTTCAGCTGTTATATCTGCCAAAGGTGGCTACTTTGAGTCAAAAGTTTAGAATACACTTTGGTTTTTAAATTGATTTTTTTTTAACTTATTTATTTGTTCTGTGCTTTCATTTCAGAGTACAATGAGACATTAACATGCAGAATTTCCAATAAAAAAATGGAGAAATTGTGTTCTATAACTTTTGACCTGTAGTGTACATATATATGTGTATGTTTTCTGTTTGTTTTTCTAGCAGTTTCTTGTCTGTGATGAGGGAAAAACATCATGTCTGAAATGAAAACTTGTTGTCCATAACTTCTAATATATCAGTCTGACCCCAATGCTTCTGTTTGCTTTTACAAACCAGATTCTGCAAACATACAAAACAGACCCAAAAATGGAACAGATGATGAAGGACATGGACTTCTACGTCACACCAGTCCTCAACGTTGATGGCTACATCTACTCCTGGAAGGACAACACAGTTAGTGCTCATATTTGATGGATATTTAACAAATTACTTTCCTGGAGTTCTGCACTCAAGAACTCAAACCACAGATGAACAGGATATGAGAGGATGATGGGTTATTAGGGAATGGCAGTTTAGTTAAAATGAGCTCCAATTCTGCCATTCAACAGTTCATTTCTGATTAGAAATTACAGAAATGTTATGTACCAATTCTATTAGTTGCTAAATTATTTTTGACCTGTTCAGACTCGACTGTGGAGGAAGAACAGGTCACCGGGACCTGCAGGCTGTGATTGTTATGGCACCGATCTCAACCGCAACTTTGAGGCCAACTGGGGCAGTGAGTGTTGTTGCAGTTCTCCAATCAAATCTTATCAATACAGCCTGTTGCACACGAAAAATCTTCCTCTTAAAGCTGCTGTGATCGATACTATAATATTAACAAAGGATCCGTTGACTGCTGCTTGATGTTTTAGCATATTTTGGTTCATTGTTTAGGTTTAAGGGCTGACGACTGCTATTTTAATTTTCCAGTGAAAAAGCTCAACAACAACAAAGCACTGCCTGCTGAGCAACAAAAAGCAGAGGAACAAAGTTAGCAACTAGCTTGTGAGCTTGCTAAAGCATTTAGCTGGTAAAAGGCAAAAAAAAAGTCTTTCAAGAGCTGATAAATACTAAAGACCATGTTAAAAGCAGAGAGAATAGTGAACTTTGCTTCGTTATTAAATTGCCCAAAAGTAGTTTCAAAATGTTAATGCTGCATCTTCTGGATGTTTAAAGATGCCATTGTTGAGACTCCAGGTAAACCAGATTTGATTCTCATTTAGATTTTTAGAACAAACTCTCTTTGCCTATACAAAGGTCTCACTAGCAGACAGTTTATTTTGGTATCTGTCCATTGATAATCTCACGTATCCATACATAGCTCCTGTGTCAGCGCTGTAAAATGGTCTGGCTGCACCTCATTATTATTCTGCAAAAAGGGAAAGTACACTGGTTTGCTTGTATTTTTGTAAACCAGTTCCGATCGTCTTTGGTGGTACTAAGCCCACGATAAGAGTCATTTATAGAAAAACGGAAATTTAATTTCAAATCATTTCAGACTTTCGAAAGTCAGTCTACTTAGAATGTGGATCTGCCAAGACATGGATTTGGGCTTATAGTCTGAAGAAGGCCTACACACACTTTAAATTGAATTGTTTTGTATAAATTTGACCTGAGGCCTTTAGAATTTGAATGCTGCTTTAATATGTGCAGAAGTCAACTTGCTAGCCTGTGTTACGGGAAGAAGTGGTGTTCCTATTCTATCTGATCCTTGTTCTTGTAATTTGGCTGCATTCACAGCAATCGGGGTATCATTTGACTGCTGCAGCCAAACCTACTGTGGGACCAAACCCGTGTCTGAGCCTGAGACCCAGTCTGTAATGAATTTCCTAGCAAGCCGAAAGGATGACTTCCTGTGTTTCCTCACCATTCACTCCTACAGTCAGCTGCTCCTGATTCCCTTTGGACACCCTGACTTCACCGCCAACAACTATGATGAGCTGGTATTTACATCTGCAAATACAGTGATGCATGTTCTATGCAGTTCTCAGAATGAGCACGAATTCACAATATTCCTCATAATATTATATTTCAGGATAAACAGCATTTATGCATCTTTACAGACTGATTATGATCATCACTGCATGCTTCTCCATTAATGAAACAATACTCTGCATAGTGCCACAGAAACTGAGCTTACATCACAAAACCCGCATTAAATGAGACGATAATGTTAATTGAATTCGAAATTTTGGATACAGTTTTCACAGAAGACTTGAATAGTGCATGGCTAAATGCATTAGGACTTAACATGGTATGGCAGATGTCATTAACACACAGCGTCTAAGAGCAGTCGGTCATCATCTGCCAAGACAGAGCAAAGCACAACAGGAGGAAGCTGTGAAACCCTGATAGTGGAAAATGATGGCTAGTCTGTTGTTAGGAGGGAGGCTGGTAAGGGTAATAACCCACTGGAGACGTCTTCCAGACAGAATTATGCAAAACAGGATTATGTCAGTGAGTTTCTCTGGCGCTAGCAGGACAGCAGAGAGAGACCAGCTCGCTGTCCTCAGCAACTCCAGCAGCACCGTCATTCTTCAGGTTGGCAGCATGCAGTCACATCGGGCTTTCAATGTGAAACTCAAATAAATGAACCTGGCCCAGGATTACTTGATGAACACTGAATCTCTAAACTTTATGCAAAAACCTGTGAGTGGTTCTGCTCTGCTCTTGGTCACCAAGATTTCTGATTTATGTGAGATCGAATTACTCCATTCTATTCCATCCAACTGCATTAGCCAATAAATTGTCAGCAGATTTTTGTAAATGTCAGCATCGGTCTTAATTGGGCTATATCCAAAATAATTTTCAATAGAAATTCAAATGACAAAAGGGAAATGTTCAAGGGAATCACACACAGTTCTGTCCTCAGGTTGGTGTTTCTGGAAGTACCCTGTCAATGAATTGTGATTATATGACTCAAACCTAAGTGTGGTTCCTCAGATGGAGGTGGGTTTGGGAGCAGCAGAGGCCATTCGGAAGATCCATGGGATGGAGTACATTGTAGGAACGTCTCCGGCTGTATTATGTAGGTGTACACATCTCTGTTGATCACAGACGACTGTAGCAAATTCAGATTTTATTAGCTGGAACAAAAATTAAACCGATAAACTCTTCCTCCAGACGCCAACTCTGGTTCTTCCAGAGACTGGGCTCGGATGCAGGGGATCCCGTTATCGTACACCTTCGAGCTGAGAGATAACGGTACATTCGGCTTCGAGCTCCCTGAAGATCAGATCAAGCCGACCTGTGAGGAGGCCTACAGCGGGGCCCTGCACATCATCACCTACACCCACGATAAGACCTTCAACGGAGCTGTGGTCACCGCTGCTGCCACCCTTTGGACCGTGCTGTTAGCAGTGGGTGTCACCGGAGCCAACCTGATTTGAGGTGGACCTGCTCTTCTCTCAGGCATCCTGCTATAAATGACAATTCTGTTTAGTTCTTTAACTTAACCCTCCTGTTGTCCTCATTTACAGGCACCAAAAAAATACTGTTTCCTTGTCTGAAAAAAAATTCAGCAAAAAAATTCCCCAAATCTCTGAAAATCTGCAAAACCTTCAGGAAGAAAATTCCAAAAATTCCTTCAAAGTTTCCCTTGAAAGTTTTATTTTAAAAAATCCCCCAAATTTGGCAAGAAAATTCTTGTATTTTCAAAAAAGAGTAAAAATCTTCCAAAATTAATCCTAAAAATATCTAAAGTACATATATATCAGTAAAACTTGTAATATTTTCTTTAAGAATATTCACAAAAAAATCTAACCAAAATCCAGTGAAATTTGCTGGATTTTGGTTGATTTTTTTGTGAATATTCTTAAACTTTTTTTTTTAACATTTTTTTTTCCCCACCAAAAAATGTTCAAAAACTTCCCTAAAATGTAGAAAATGTGGACGTCAAAAGTTTCACTGTGAGAATGTATTTTTTTCCACATCTTCAAACTTTAAAACGGGTCAATCTGACCTGCAGGACTACACGAGGGTTAAAGATAATATGGAAATGTATCTGTTGAACAAATAATAACTCATCCGACAAACTATTTTAGGTGAAACGTGTATTTAAATGTACTGAAATGTTTATTTCTGTAAAGAAAGCTCCATAAATGTAATATTATAACCAGTAATTTATCTTTGAATATCATGCTATATGCATTATATTTTTATTGTGTCTTTTAAACATAACTGAAGTCAGTACATTTATCAAATCTGCATTTATTTGTTGATTTTCAAGTCTGGAAAAAAAATCCCAGCTGACAATCTTCAATTCCCAAAATAAAAAAAAGAATGCATTATGTACACCGTTTGTAATGTTATTACAGAGGTTGAGTTTTGAAAAGGTGTTTGTGTTAATCCTTTTGGGTAAGGATTAGAGTTTCCAGTGTTACAGGGAGTGTCAGAGTTGACTTTGTGTGTTCCTGAACGGCTGGAAGCCTTGTTGTCTCAGAACGGCCAGCGGCAGAAACAGCTGCTGCTCTGGAGGTAACTCATCCCAGCGTGTCCACGTCCAGCCTGCAAGAGGAGAGCACAGGACCACACATTCTGTCTTATCTGCTGCTCAGGTGGGTGGACGGGCTCTTCCCCCTTGTTCCTGAAAAAACACCCGTTCCACTTCACGTACCCTCGTTCTTCTCTGGTTCCAGGTTCTCTGGCTCCCCTGACTGCTCCCTGTCCAGTTCCCCCTGCATGAATATAGTGATGTAGTGGTACTGCTCCTCCAACCGGATGGCGTTCACCACTGACGCGTAGCGGATGTTCACCAAACACACCCCGGCTTCCTCCAGCACCTCTCTGTGAGCGCATTCCTCCCACGTCTCCCTTTCAGTGACATAAAATCAGTGTCATATCCAGTGGAAAGGCCTCCAGGTCTGCTTCTCTTTACATATCATCAGGGCAGCTCATTTGCTCTGTATATTAAGGAACTTAACAAACACAGCTTTTAAATAGGATTGTTATTATCCTTTTGCACATTTCAAGCACTTCTTTACATTACATTCTATGCAAACTTGTATAGGACTAATTTTAAGTGGCTCATTTCTCCACACTGGAAATATTTCTATTACTTTATGTCCCTCCTTCTTACCAAGTCAGATTCCTTGTTTGTGAAAACCTACTTGGCAATAAAACCTCGTGATTCTGATTATTATATTTCTACTGCCCCCTAGCTGAAACTCTATTTCGAGATAATCTTGATTCCTGGCCTTTCTCCCGTACACCAAACTCCATTCAAAAATACAGCAAATTGGTGTTAACGCACACTTATTACCAGAAACTTGTAAGAATACAGATTGAGAACATTTCTGGGGATTTTCTGAACATATCGGCATCGGCAGAAGAACAGTGTCCGTACATACATTCATAGCTTCACACCGCCAGTAAACAGATTTGTGAATGGAGGCTGCTGGTTGAAGACCTACCCGAACTCCAGATGACCGCCGGGAAGCTGGTACGTCCCTCTGCCCACCGCACTCCTCCGTTTACCGAGGAGGACGCAGCCTGGGTGGGCCGAGTCTGTCACCAGCACCCCGACACCGACCCCGACCCCTGGACGTTTAACGGCGCTGTTTGACATCGTTATGAAGTTAAAATCGGCTCTTAAATGAAGCTAGGTTAGCTAAACCGGGCTAACGAACCCGCGGTGTGGCGAAGCTGTCGGAGCGAGACAAGAGGACTCACTTCCTGTATTTCCGTGTTCGTCTAAAGGTCGTTTGAAAAAGCAGACGCTTCCTGTTTGTACTTTTTGGTCTAATTATGCCTTGTTTTGCCCATTTCAAACAGATAAGCAACAGTTTAAATGTACATAAATCATTATTTATCTCCATCCATTCATTTTTTTTGACTTGACAGGACCACCGATGAGTTCTCTTGAGAGTAAAACACTCTTTGGCAACTGTTGGTAGTTTTCTTGAAGTCAAAACTACTATGGAATTTAACTACCAACACGTAACTTCAACTACTAACAGAACTGGAGTGTAACACTGCCACCCAGTGACTCATCTACTAGTTATGGATGGTGTCAAGTTAACCCAAAATTATTCCTGTCTGTGCCAACTTTTGATTTGTAGTGAATTTTTATGAGAACTAAGTGCCATTTGGTCAGAAATGACATAAACAAGTGACAAAAGACATTGTGTTAGAGATGTTAACAATAAATATTCACTATTTCACAGTAATAATGCCATATCTAAATTTATTGGTCACTATACACTTCACCTTAAGGAGTAAATGCCTGCAGTTCTGTGTTTCATGTACATATTACCATATCTTCTGTTCATTACAGTGGTGTATTGTGAGCAGTATGCAAGAAGTAAATTATCCCATTAAAAGCTATAAAAATCTGGCAGTAAATGTGCCACAAAAAAACTTCAGAAATACAGAGTTCTTTAACATTCAAAAATAGTAAACAAAACAGAGCAAAAAAAAAAAACCCACCTGAAAACAACAACAAATATATGCAAAGTAATTATATAATGTTTTTTTTTAAAAAAATAGGGTTATTTTACATTTCAACGTTGTTTAAAAAAAAAAAAAAAAAACTAGATAACGTTCGGCAAAATTCAGATGCTTGAGGCTGAAATGTTAAAAAATTCTTTACTATTTTTCAATCCTTTATATATGTGTGTGTGTGTGTGTGTGTGTGTGTGTGTGTGTGTGTGTGTGTGTGTGTGTGTGTGTATATATATATACACACACAAATATAATTTTTTTCACTTTAAATAACTGCAGATATTTGTAAAGTGGTGGTTTGGGCTCCTTTTTAAATACAATAACATCAGTGTAATTTTACCGTCAAGCATAATAAAAGAATTACCATTCATACAAAATGCATTTTTTTTTAATGTGGATGTTTTCTGTATTATTTTTTTCTTCTGTGATTTTTACTAGTTATTATCTGTAATTGAACCAAACTGGGAAAACTTATGACGTAATAGTAAATTGTACAAAAGACCACCTCCAAAAGACGTTCACCTACAGGGTTTTTTTTCCACCCGTTTTTGATCGACTAGACGGAAATGAGAGTTTTATTTCATTTTTCAAAGCTGGTCCTTCTCTCTCAGCTAGCTGTCACAGTCAGTTGCATAAAGGGAAACGTTTTAACAAAAATAATGTCTTGTTTTTCCAGTTTTTACATTAATGAACCGTGTTTTCCTGTAGCACTAAATTCAGGCTGTGTCGCTACTATACTCGTAATCTTATTCCTTTTACAGGTTCAGTGATGTTTTAGTTTCATCTTGTGGCAGTTTTTTTTATTAGGTTTTGTCTCTGTGTATTTATTGTCAGCAGTTTTACCAAAGAGGTCTTTTTCCCTCTAAAAATCTCACATGGTTTCAGTTTAATTAGCTTTGCATCAAATTTCCTGTGACCCTGTTGGAGGCCTGACTGCTGACCTGGAGGTCACTAACTAAACTATCTAAACAGTATTTAACAGTAAAATGTTGTGATGCATTAGTATGAATAATCCCATAATGTCATGTAAAGTACATTTTCCTCCAGTTCTTCTGCACGTTCACATAAGTAGGATTTTAAATGCACAGCTATTGCTATTTATAGTGGAGTATATTTACATTGTTATATCAGTAAAGAACCTGAATACTTCTTTCGCCCTTGTTTTGATGAAATGATAAATAAATGGTCCACTCCCACCTTTACTCTCGTGGCATTAAGCAGTTTTCCACCGACACCTGTTTTCCTCGCTCGACCTGCCTGGTGGCTCTGACTCCTCCCAGCTGTCTTCTGCCTGTTCTCACCTGAGAGACTAGATTTTCCTCCAGACTACTCTACATCTCTGGATCTTTCTTTCCTACTCCTCTGCTTCTGTAAATCTCTGATTGTGTTCTCCAATCTGTCTACCTTCTTCTTGTTTCTTAGTGATCGACACCATGAGTTCGAAGCTGTGGACGGAGGAGCAGTTTAACTGTCCGGTGTGTCTGGATCTCCCCAATGATCCCGTCACCATCCCCTGCGGTCACAGCTACTGCATGGCCTGCATCAAGGATTACTGGAGCAAGGATGACCCCAAAGGGATCTACAGCTGCCCTCAGTGCCGCCAGACCTTCTGCCCCAAGCCCACCCTGTCCAGGAACACCATGCTGGCTGAAGCTGTGGAGCAACTCCGCAAAGGAGTCCCTAAATCTGAGGTGCGGGAGTCGATGAGAAGCGCCCGCGGGGTCGCCAGATCCAAAGCAAAGCTGTCGTCCTCAGCTGTGCCGTGTGACATGTGCAAAGGAGAACAGCAGGCGGCGGTGAAGAGCTGCCTGACGTGTATGAGCTCCTTCTGTGAAGCCCACCTGAAGCCCCACAAGACCAAGAAGGCCCTGAAGGAGCACGAGCTCATTGCGCCCACAGGGAATCTGGCTGACAAGATCTGCACCCAGCACAAGTACCTGCAGGAGTTCTTCTGTCGCCAGTGCAAGATGTTCGTCTGCTGGCTGTGCACCAGCAACCAGCATAAAGGTCACGAGTGTGTGTCCACCAAGGCTGAGCGGCTGGAGAGACAGGTAGGGATGGACGCCACCGTTTTCTGTTCTGTGTACAAGTAGAATAAAACTATCTACATTACAAACACCCAAATAATGGAGAAGAAATTCACTCACGCCTGTAAAGCACAGTGAGTGATCATGTGTCTTTTCCAGTGTGTTCATCTAGTCACAGGCCTGCAGCTGACCGGGATTAATGAGCCAATTACTACTTCAATTACCAGATTTATTGTTTGTTTTGTTACAAGTGAAAAAATCCTATGCAGGCTGATATCTTCAAGATTGCTTTAATTAGCTTCTTAATACAAACACACAAACTCTTCCATAGTGAATGTATCAGTTTTAGCCATCTGGTGAACTCTTCCTGATGACGTGAAAACACACACAACAAAGGCATCAGAGCACTAAAGAGTATCAATGCTTGGCTGGTTTAGTTAAACATTTATAACAGATCCTAAAAGGGAGCATATTTCTGTTTGTTTCCATAGAGCATCTTAAATTGGAAAGGTTCTACAGTTAGAAATCAATATTCTGTCTCTTCATATCAGTCCTCCTGTGAGCTGTCTATTGCTGTCTGATGGGTTTGTGTCTAAGGAGTCGTCCTCTTTCCTTTTGTCAGTGCCAGAGGCTCCATCCAGGCTGAAGACATTCCTAACTACATTCCTGTCCATTCATAACGCTCCACCCTCTCAGGTGTCGCCCACACGGCTGCTTCCTCGTGCATGTGTTTGTCTGTTCAGCTGTTTTTGCTGTCATGTGTCTGTGCAGAAAGTGCTGTCGGAGATGCAGGCAGAGAACCAGCAGAAGCTGAAGGACAGAGGGCAGGAGCTGAAAGACATGAAGAAGATGATAGAGGTGGTGAAGGTCGGTCAAAATGAAATCCACACTTCCTTTAAGCACTGATTCACGTCACCATTATAACAGACAGTGGTTCTTACTGAGCGTACTGGTATTTGATGGTCTGAAGTCTGTTTCCCTGCCTGCACAGCGCTCTGCAGACCGAGTGCATGATGATGGAGAGCAGGTTCTGTCAGAGCTTCGGCGCTCAGTGGAGCGTCTGCAGGAGCTGCTGGAGGAGGTTCTGGATCAGGCCAGTCTGGAGAAGCTGGGTCAGGCCCAGGAGGTGGTCGACAACCTAGAGGCTGAGATCAAGGAGCTGAAGAGGAGGGACGCTGAGATGAAGGACCTGGTGCGCTGTGAAGACCACATCCACTACCTGCAGGTAGATTAGACTATGAAGGTCAATGATGGGTTACAGTGGAGCATAAAATATCATAAATATCTCATGTTATATGTCAACTCTTTTATTATATTTCATCAGCATTCATTCTTTCTTTCTTTCCTGTTTGACTCTCTGAACCCCAAAACCCCCCAGCAGGGTTTAAAAGCATCTTATCTTCAAAAATCACCAAAATTACACCATTTATATTCCAGAAGCTGTAAAAACAAACCAACTAAATTGTCAGTTTATCAACTTTCTAATGGTCTTTGAGCTAACTGTCTGTGATATGTCAGAAAAAATAACCAAATCGAAGCTGCGGTTGTAATATTTGATCAAAATCTCATTCAAAATTTTACAAAATAAGAAGCAGTTTGCACCAGATTGTGTGAATGCATGACTCAAGTGTGACTAACAGTGAGGTAACAAATCATCCAGGGCCTTTAGGGCTGAACTGCAAGCTATATTTTTACACAGAGTAGAGAGGAGACGACTAGAGAAGTATGGAAACGAGATAAAAAATTTCTCTAGTAGTAGTAAATAGTAGTAGTTTGTTGAGTCACAGTTTATCCCAGTATTGGTAAAATCTGTGGAAAATAAGTTATCAATGAAATGTAACTTTCCTTTTTTTTCCCTTTTTTAAGATTTATGCATTATTACTGTCATGGCTAACAAGCTAAGATGCTAAAAGTAAAAACACACTGAGAAATGAATAGTAAAATGGCATACAAGCTTCTATCTATATCTATCCATCCATCCATCCATCCACATTTTAACAGCTTTTACATACTAACATTACAGGACTATATTGTGGTTTTTATTTTACAGCCAACATTAGAGTAGTTTGTGTGCTTTGCATTGACCTTGGACATCTCTTTTGTTTCCAGAACAGTGTATAAAACTGTTAATATGCATAGAATATTTATATTCACAAGCAATCAAACACAACATGAGCTGCCCTTTGGGACTCGGGGTGTACACTACTGGAAATTAAAGACTCCTACCAATAAAAGCATTTCTTAAAAGATGTTGTTTTATTTTACATTGTTAACATGTCTGTATGTTGTTTTTTAGAATTCATAAGTAAGAAGCAACCAATCATGTCAACCTGCAGAATTGGCTTAATTACTCCAGTATTGCAACTAGTAAGTGAGCTGGAGTGCTGCGCTGCAGCGATTGAGGTGGGATGAGATGGGGTGACCAAGGAATACCTTCCCATTCTCGATGAAAAAGTTATATCAAAGGTATTTTAGGGGCCGGAAGGGATGATTTTCATGGAAAAGCTTCTAAATATGTAACTTTAATCAATGGCTGTAGAGAGACTTTGAAGTCCTAGTTGAAGGTGCTGTTGTAGGTTATATATTTCCTCTACAGGTCGAGCTAACTGCCATATTTTCCTCAGACATGTGAGTCCATGTGCAGCCCACTGGAGTCTGGAGACCTTCCCACTGTGCAGGTCAACCCTGACGCTTCTTTTGAACCTGTGCGAGACGCCATCTTGGACCTGAGGGAGAAAGTGGAAGATCTGTGCAACCAGGAGCTTGGCAAGATCACCAAACAAGGTCCGTCACAAGAGACTCATCTTGTATACTTTCCGTCTTTTTACGCATGAAATTCCTTAATATTTGGTCTGTTCTCTTCCAGTCAACGACACAACGCTGTTCACTTTGGGAGACGGTAAGTTCCAAACATTGTTCTTTTCAGCATAACAAAGCTGAAGTTGTGCCTTTTAACCAAATAACAGCATCTTCTCATCTTTTGTAGCCAACCGGAGCGGAGGACTTAAAGTGGGGATTTTTAAATGTAAGTTTTGTCGTCTTTTAAAATCTAAACATATTGTAGAATTACACTTTCCTCCATCCTGAAATCAAGACACTGATTTCCTTTCTCTCTAGTGTTTTCTGGTCTGGGTCCCCGCAACACAAACAGCCGCTCAGCAGGTATGTTCATTGTTTTTCTGTCCATCTAAACATGATTACACATTCTCACCTTGTCATCTGTTGTAAATGTGTGTACAATTTTTAATTTTCCACAGCCTCTACTCCCAGTATCTCAGTTGGAGGGCGCAGCACTGACAGACGAGGACTCGGTACTGTGCACTGACATTTGTTACGCTGCATGTGACAGTATTTGAAGTAATTCAAACACATGACAACTACATTCTCTTGTTCAGGCGTCGGTCTCAGAAGTCAAGACGTGAGGAGCAGAGACACACCACGAGGTGAGATTTTCTGTGTGTGTTGCTTTAAAAGGAATCCCATTTATTGTCAGGACATATGAAGTAGTTGAAATGTGCATGTTTTATGAATGTGTCTCTTCCTTGTTGCAGACAGAGGAAACACGAACTCACCCAGACAGCGGGACAGACAGAGGAGAGACGACAGAGAGTCGGGTAAGTAAGCTGTTATTCCCTACTGCAACATTTTGTTCTGCTTGAAAGGCAGTTTCCCCTGTTTCTTTCTCATGTTTTATTCAAGGGACAACAGCCTGAGAGAATTACTCTGCATATGAATTATCTCAGTTTGTCCTTAAACTCAGCTGCATTTGTACTGAACTCATTGGATCCACAGTGTTAACTCAGGCAGTGGGATCTCTAGTTCAGCCTTCACTTACTTTTACAAACCACATATTTTCATCTGATCCTGCTCCACATTTAGTGCTAACCGACAGATGTTAGCATGCTAACATCTCAAACTAAACTGACAGACCAGATGAACTTCATACGAGCTAAACCTCAGCTCTGTGTTGGGTGTACCCCAAGGTTCTGATTGATCTGAATTGATCCAATATTTGTTGAGGCCATTAATCAGTTAACCCCTAATGAATATAAATATGAATATAAAATCATTGAGTACTGTTTAAAAAAGAAAAAAGCAGCTTAAGGTCATGTTTTGCTGCCTCACTTGTCTGTGCTTGGTTTTATCTCTACTGTATTTATTACTTTTACATTGTCTTCTATACAATGCGTTTACGTAACCGCTCTGTTCTAGAAAAATAATGTTCATGGACTTTACTTGCTTAACTTCATTTCAAAGTGAATTATAACTAATTTAAATCAATATACTATCAGGTTCATAGCCATTTTTGCAAGATCAACATCTGTTCAATGTAACAGATACAAGTGAAGCATTATTTCTGTGCATTTTATAAACGTTACCATTTTTCAGGGAGTTAACAAGTACTGTAATATTATAATAAATGATAATCCTGTTGTAATTTCTTGGAAAAGCTGCAATATTACTTGGTAGATACAATAAACTGACGTGATTGTATTGCTTACATGTCGTCTAAACAGTGAGGGAGACCAACCCAAGACCGAGCCCCACTCCCAGCCGCAGAGAATCCCAGTCTCTGTGGAGCAGGTCCAGTCAGAACCAGGTTGCCCCAACTGTGGCTCCCAGTCCAGTCCCAGTGGCCCCAACTCCTGCCCCAATACCTGCACCTGCTCCTGCTCCTGCATCAACCTCAGGTATCTTCCAGGGTTGACATTTGCTGCCCCCGGCTGGCTAAACTTGCGTAGTGTCGCGCCTGTTGTACTTCATCTCTGTTTTCTCCTCCTGGTTTGTTCAGGTTTCAGTCGGATGGCATCGATCAGCAGCATCTTCCGCTCCCATCGCCGTGGTACCACCCCGGCGACTCCAGTTACCCCGACCAATAACACCCCGTCTGCAGGAGGAAGCCCATGTGAGTAATTCACTGACTGAGGTTTTCAAACAGTAGAAGAAGAACAACATTAAACCAGAAAAGGTTAAAAAAAAAAAAAAATGTTATGCCAAAAATTAGAGCATTTGAAATGAAACAGGTGAACTTAATACAGGGGAAGTTGATGAACTGGCAGCTAAAATGGAAGGTGAAGTGACTGTTTAAGTAAAGGCACTGTTAGTTTGAATGTTGGTACTGTATGAAGCTGAAGTAAGCAATAGTAGGAAGTGGTTCAAACAGAAGTGCTGAAAAAGATTCAGTTGAGCTTCAAGCGCTGAAAGTATTTCCAGTGTTAGCTGAAGTGTTGAAATAACTGAGCTGGTGGAGTCAGAGCAGTCAAAAAAGTTTGTTTTTCAAAAGAGTAAATCTAAAATGTTTTGGCATGTCAGTCAAGGAGAAAAATGTGAATACTGCACATTTCAAGCTAATGTTTAAGTGGTGAAAGCACTGTTGTTTGAAGAGTGAAGAGAAGAAAGCAGCTGAAATGGAAAGTCAGTTTTCAGCCGTTTCCATTTCCCACCAACTTATTCCTTTATCTTTTTTCTGTCTTTTTCTTTACTACCTCAAGTTTGCCAGAAATGCATTAATTCACACAGTGTTGTCTGTAAAATGCTGAACCTGTCAGAGATTGTTGACCCACTTTTGAGGCACTGCGGCTGGTAAACTTTCAGTGCAAGTCCATGAAAAGTTGAATGAGGCTTTCACAGCGACTCAGCAACCTGCAGGTCAACACATCTAGAGCTTGATTTAAAATTCAGTGGGTTTTTGCATCTACTGACACTCCTCTTCAGACTAATTTATCTCTTTGATCAACTTCAGTACAGGACATGAATGCTTGGATCAGCAACAAAAGTTGTAGACATTGTCGTATTCAATAGATTTAATGTTAGCGCTCTTCACATTCAACAGGGGGGATGTCTGCTCTGCCTGAAACACCAACGGAAGGTAAGATGACTGCTTTTATCTGTGTGAAATGGTCGTCTCATGGCACCATCAGTCCTCTTTCTTGAACACAAATAGGTATTTTAATAAAGCTACTGATGCTGTTTTCTACTTCAGTCAACCCCGGCCTCTTCTTGGACTTGCCCACCGCGGACACCATGAATCACACTCCTGCTTTCCCTGCATGTGAGTCAGTGTTTCCTTATTTACATATTGGGACAAGAAACAGGAATGAAAACATAAATTATGATGCATGCTCCAAAGAACAGAGAATCAGTTTTACATTTGCTCATTAACTGACAGATTGTTTGGTTTTCCAGTGAGAGAAATCAACATAGACAGCATCCAGGCCCCGGAGCCGAGCACCAGAGAGGAGTTCCTGCAGTGTGAGTCTGTGTTTTACTATATTTCAGTGCTCAGCACGATAAAAGACGATCATGTTTGCAGCGAGGATCAATGACAACAGTCTTCCAAAGAGCTGAAAACATGAAAAATACATCATTTATGTGCAGCAGGAAAAGGTGAATATTTTTTGACAAACCCTTCCTAGCTCAAGGTCCATCGGCACTTTTAAGACTCATCGTCAGCCAATGGGATTAGCTCAGTTGTCATGGATACGGGTCTGTTGCCGTGCTAGCTCGCTAGCTGTTAGGGTGTCATTCATGTCACTGTTATCTGCATGGAAGTTCACCTCAGTAATTGTACTTCAGAGTCTGGCTTTTTTCAAGTATGTGTAAGCACAGGATTTCTGCAGGGCATTGAAAAGCATCAATAGTCATTAAGTTGATTCTGCGAAAATTAAGGCCTTTAGTGGCATTAAAAAGCATTAAATTTGATTCTCAGTGGCATTAAAAATTCTTTCTGCAGTTTTCAAGAAAATGTTTCACAATAATAATATAATAATATATAATATTACACTGCGATTGGTCAGATATGTGCATTTGTGTAAACATGCCGAAGCATTGTGGTAATTGTTCTGGCTGGTTGGGTACAGTTGACAAAAACTGCATGTTTTTAACCCTTGTGTCGTCCTGCGGGTCAAATTAACCCGTTTTAAAGTTGGAAAATATGGAAAAAAATATTTTTTCACAGTGAAACTTCTCATGTCCACATTTTCAACGTTTTTGGGAAATTTTTGAACATTTTTTGGTGGAAAAAAAATGCTAAAAAAATGTTTCTTAAGAAGCATTCTTCTTAAGCGAATTTTGCTGGATTTTGGTTGATTTTTTTGTGAATGCTCTTAAAGAAAATATTGGAAGTTTTACTGATATATATGTAATCATTTTAGATATTTTTAGGAATTTTTTGGGATGATTTTTACTCATTTTTTGAAAATATTTACAAGAATTTTCTTGCCAAATTTGGGGGATTTTTTTTTTTTTCTTAAATAAAACTTTTAAGGGAAACTTTGAAGGAATTATTGGAATTTTCTTCCTGAAGGTTTTGCAAATTTTCAAAAATTTGGGGAATTTTTTTGCTGAATTTTTGCTGAACAGGAGGATTAAAGTGGCCGGCAGGCTGGACCAGGTGGAGGAGAGCTGGGAAATGGGGAAACAGCAAAAATGGCTAGAAAACGTGGATTTCAGAGAATGACTGCAGCCCGTGGGTGGTCAGGGGTGGTTTCTGGATTCAGAAACAGTGAAATGTAGGGACAGTTTTCATATTAAAAAAAAAATCATCTTTCACAAAAAAAACCCCAAACTCATGTAATTTGTTGAGTTCATGGTCGTGGCATTAAAATTTTAACAGTATAGCATTAAAAAGCATTAAATGTTACTGGCTGATTTCTGCAGAAACTCTGATGCAGTTTTCCATTAAATCTCTTTCTTTAGACTCTGTGAATTTGACCCTTGACCCCAACACAGCCCACAGGCGGCTGGCTCTGTCCGAGGGCAACACTAAAGCCACCCTGCAGGGGGCAGCGCAGCCTTACCCTGACGCCCCGCAGCGCTTCGACGGCTGGACCCAGGTGATGTGCCAGAGCCCGCTGTACGCCCAGCGCTGCTACTGGGAGGTGGAGTGGAGGGGCCGCGGGTCCTCGATGGGCGTCGCCTACGGGGCCCTGAGCAGGAAGGGCTCAGACGCCAGGTCGGGGCTCGGCTACAACGCCCAGTCCTGGACCCTGGAGCTGTCGGACACCTGCTGCTCGGCCATGCACGACAACCAGAAGAGGGACATAGCGGTCACCTACTCGCCCCGGCTGGGCATCTACCTGGACCTGTCTGCAGGAACGCTGGCGTTCTACAGCGTCGCAGACAACATGACGCACCTCCACAGCTTCTGCGCCAACTTCACCCAGCCGCTTTACGCCACCTTCGGGGTCGGGAGTGGAGTCGGCGTGGGTCTGGACTTTGCTCTCGGCCAGTTCAGCTCAAGTTCTGACAGCATCAAGATCTGTCCCATGTGAGGCTGCAGGCTGACGGATGATGTTGTCCGGACAGTTTTCATGCTGATCATTTGAAACTGTCGGGACACAGTGACTGAAAGTTTTTGTAAAGTCTGATTTCATACATTTAAATGCACTTACAGGAAGAAATTTGTGTTCTGAAAAAACAAACAAACATTGCATTTTTTGCATATGACTCTAGAAATGAAAATGTGTTTCATTTTTGACCCAGTCGTGAAATTTAGCAAAGATATTCATGATACCCAGAGGAAATATCCAAGTGGCTTTTAGTCGTTATAATTCACACTCAAATGTGAACTCTTCCCAGCCCTTATTCCCTTTTTTTCTCTCTGACATCTGGGTCAAACCTTTCTGCATCACTTCTTCCATCAAACCTGAGTCATAATAAACCACAGAGACACTGACTACATTTATATTGCTTTATTTTAAAAAAGAGGCAACTGAATAATAGCCATGACGGGAACAGGAATCTCAGAGGGGAGACATGAGGAAGTATATTTCAGTCAAAGAAAGACACAAACCTAAACAACTGGACAACTACAGCTAATCTACAGGTATGAACAGTCTGAATGTGTCTTCCTTGTCACAAACATACAAAACATTTAGCTGGAGCTCTTCAACCTTTTCAAAATGTTACCGCAAATTAGTCTGAAATCTGTCACAAACAGAGATGTGTAAGCCAGAATATTCCACTTCTTCCAAAATAAAAATAACACTTTTAGCTTGATTTGGATTCCCTTCATGTGAAAAGCAAAACAAAATGCTACATATATTAAAATCTCATGACAAAATGTTAGCCGACAGTGTTACAACAGGCACACGTTATGCTAAATTTTCCTCATCAATACGTTAGAATCTTATATCTGTTGTCAGTAAAATAAAGGTTAAATAGAAAAGTAAAAGTGCAGTTACTGAGTGTGAGGGTCTGCAGGGTGGATGGATGTTAGGAACAGCAGCACTGAAGGTTGAGGGGTCACAGGGGGTCAAGCACAAAGCTCTAATGTGTCTAATTTCATAAGGTTTAGTAATCGTTCAGATGCTTTCCTGTGGAGATGCTCCCACCTGCTGGTCAACGTGTGAACATCCGTGAGAGACATCCGAGACATTTTAAACACAGAAAACAACCACTTGTATCATATTCAGCATCAGTAATGTGTCAGTGGTTTTTCCCTCTTAACCTGAGCAGGCCTGAGACGAGCACGACGGCTGAAAACTGTACCAATTCTCTTTCAAAGGCCAAACGTTTTAACCCTTTTCAACCGAGCAGTGATCCTGAAATGAACAGAACCTCCAACCCCCACTGAGTGCAACTAATGTACAAACATGGCTTAACAGGAACTCAAATCAGAACAGTGCTGGCTTCTACTTAAGGCCTCATACCATTAAAAAAAAAACACCCAAAACACAAGGACCTGAAGGAAAAGGCAGACCCTTTTCTCTTTTGTTTGCCTGGTGCCCGATTTGGTTCTGGCCTCGCCTTCAGTCTGGCCCCACCCATCTGCAGACAGGTGCATGCTGGGACCTGTAGGCAAGGTTGCTTTTCATGCAGACGCTTGGCCACGGCACATGAACAGTCACCTGACATCCGTGCAACACTGGACTACTGTAAAATCATGATAGTATTAATTAATACTGGCGTGTTTAGAGGCATGGTCTGACTACGAGATTAGCCTGGCAGTATGCTGATAAGCCAGCGAGCGCTTAAAGCCTTCCAGCTAGTCCTCAAGTAATAAAAGCAAGTTGGATCACTTCTCTTCTGACTGTCAAGGCTGAGGCATATGTCCTTAAACCTCTCACTGGGCAATGCTGTTCTACTACTGACTAAAGCTTTTCTAACCCACTACAGAACAAGCCCTTGAAACATCAACACTCCGGATGCTCAGTCTCTCTCTTCACCATCTTCCTTTGTCTTCTAAACATGCACAGATCACACTGTCCCTCGCTTTCACACATCTCCTTCACTCTTTCTCTCTTCTGATCCACTTCCACAAACCCTCAAACACTTACTTGTCCTTTTTTCTTCCCCTACCTGAACATCCAGAGAACTATTTAATATGTGACTGAGAAGAGAATAACCCACTCAGAGGCAAGCTAAGGCCTTATTAACTAGCATCATGGCAGACATCTACACACAGGCACCGCAGCGTCGCTAAAAACAGTTCAGTTAAATTGTGCTTTAAAATGAAGTCATAAAAAGGAGGGATTGTTCTGGCCCTGACTCCTCTCTCCAAAGGCAGAAAGGAGGAGAGGTGGAGGGGAGGGTTCTGGACCTACTTCCTCCCCTCAGCGCTTGGCTGAACTCGACAGGGGGTTGGAGACGGAGGCAAGATGTCTGCGGCGTTCTTTAAGGTTCCCCCATGGAGGTGGGGGGAGAGCCAGGGAGGTGGGGTGAGGAGGAGGTGCAGGGTTACCGGCTGACTTTCCCGCTCGGACTCCGATCATGGCTGGGAGGCTCTGATTCCGCCTCAGGCCGTCCAATAGGCTTCCTCCGCCCGCTGACACAAAAGTGGCAGAATCCTGGCGAGGCACCGAAGCGTCAGACTCAGAACCGTGCAGCACCTTAGTGAACCCCAGCCGCCGCAGCCTCTCCACCAGGCCCACGTTACCCGGGTCTGGCCTGGCTCGGCCCGACTTGGTTGTCGAGACGAGGGCTGGGGTTTCCTGGGAGGGGCTGGGCAGGTCGGGATGGGGGGAGCGGCCCAGGTTCAACCCGTAAACGTCTTGGAGGAAAAGCTCTGCTGGCCGAGAGGCCAGGAAATTATCAGCCGAGTGCTGCCGGGGCTCCATAGGAACAGGAGAGGGAGCGGGGGAGTGTGAAGGGGAGTTAGGGGGGGTGCTGGGCAGAAGGTGGAAGAGGGGCTGCCGGGGGGCGGGTTTGGGGGATGCAGGGGGGGTGTCAGTGGAGACTTGTGCAGAAATGCCCCTCTCCAGGACCAGCTTGGCCAGACCGCTGGGAGGGGCAGGGGGCCGCCGAGGGGGGAAAGAGTCACCCAGACTGAGCCTGCAGGGAGTCACAGGGGTGCTGGGTCCCGTCCTCATGGAGCTGGGGGTGTTGGCCATCAGGGACGACTGAGAACTGTAAGATCAGAGAGATGAGTGTTACAAAGATAACGTTAGAGAAACAGATACACTGAACATGTGTGACTGGTGGCAGAACATTTCCACTGTAATCAATAAAACTGTTGACGTCAGGTATAAGTGGTGTGTATGTTCTGCTGCAGTAAAAATAGACCACATGCTTACTTATTAACTTTATCTCTTACAGTCTGTAAATTTTAACAAACTCATATTACACAAACTTGGTAAAAAGACAACCAAAGACACAACAATCCCAAAATAAAAGCCTGCTGTCTTTTAATCTGTCAGTCAGTTCTGCAGCATATTCAGTCTGCAAACGGTCCACTTATGTTCAATGTAGCCAAAGTGGAAGACATTATTAATTATTAAATTCCCACACTGAACACTTAATTGTCAAATGACAGCTTAGCAACCGTAACTAGGCATGGCAGGGCTGTGAAGTTTATTGATTTCCTCATGTTTAAATTGTGTACATAACTGAAAATGAAAAGTGTAATTCAAACCAATTGTTTTTAAAAGACACAACCTGTTACAGTACATTGCCAGAATTGGCATACCATGACAAGCATAGCAACAGTAACTAAGGAAGCAGGACTGAACAGTTAATGGCCTTCATGCTTCTATGTGACTTCTCTGTGGATCCTTCTGTTATCTCACTAACCACAATGTGTTTAAATGTGATGTGTAACCTTTGAAGGATGTTGTGATGTTGATCTGTTTGTCCTCAATTGACCTACTTTTGGGTGTGGGCGGGGCTACACACCGGTGCGCAATTTCCAATAAATGGCTGCAGCTCATTCACAAAAATCGTAGCATGCAGGCCAAAAGTAATGTGGGCTGAGTGTGATGTTTTTCCTCCGTTTTCCAGGCTACTGCAGCTCTTACACAAGGCATGGCTGCGCCAACAGGTTATGGGCCCAGTAAAGAGTTCGGGAGCCGATGGAATCGTTTATGTTTTGACGGAGAGGAAAAGCATTATGAACTGTGGGAAACAAAGTTCCTGGCACATTTGCGTCTGCTGGACCTGAAAGCTACCATCATCCTTGGTGCAGCCCCCGTTGCAGATGCAGACGGTGCTGAAGAAGACGCCAGGAAAAATGAAGAGGCGTACGCAGTTCTAATTCAGCTGTTGGATGACAAAAGTTTATCTCTTGTAATGAGAGACGCCGCCGATGATGGCAGGAAAGCGCTGCAGATCCCGCGCGATCATTACGCAGAGAAGAGGAAGCCGCGCGTAATCAGTTTGTACACGGGACAAGGTGAAGCAAGCGGTGGACGAGGAGGACCACGAGTTCGCATTCAAGGTGCAGCTGGACTTCCGGCATCAATAACTCATAAGATATACGTTGTAAAAACATAAACAATGCCTCTTTCCCATCGTTGTAAGCTAGACAATGTGCTACAAGGCCAGTTTAATCAAAAGTCGCTGTATTTCAAGCTGCAGAAATAACATTGATGTCTATGAGCTGTGCGACGAGTGAACAGGGACCGTCTGCAAAAAGCAAAACCGCTGCAACAGCGAAGAGACACAAATATTCAATTACTTAACTTTTATACACTGTAGTGTCCCCAAATTTACTGCAGCCATCAATTGTCTCCTGCTGGTCATACTACAACACTTGGTTTGATATTAAGTACAAAATTTGAATGTTAAATAATTTTTATTTGTAATAAAATTCATTAACTTCACTCTTATGTACTGTAGTGTCACCAAACTCGCTGCTGCCATCAGTTGTCTCCTGATTGTCATACTACAACTCTTGGTTTGACATTAAATAAAAAATCTGAATTTTAAGGATTTTTTGTAGTAAATAAAATTCAATCACTTTACTCTTAAACACTGCAGAAAAAATAAACTCCAACTATCAAAGGGTCCTACTGATCATACCTTCAGGTTTTTTCTTCCAAGTATTGTCCATACAGTCCTTAACTTAGAAAATATTATTAGCTGTTTAACATTATGGTTTAAATGAATCAGTTAACGCTGCAGCCTTGTAAGAAGGCGTCTTATTGTCTTTCTTCCCAATCGTCAGTACTTGAGGAGACAGTCTAAACAGTTTAGTTTGGTATATTGGTGTTATCTGATCCTCTCTTTGGTGAGGATTCCAAGTTCCATTACTATTCAGTATCATGTATTTGGACAAACAGGTACACTGTGGATCTAAAAATATAGCCCCACATACATCAAGAGAAGAGCCATCAAAGCTAATTTACTCATAATCCTTAAACTTCACACACAAGCTGCACACTAAATAGTGTACACAACTTCACATGGCAATAAACAACCCAAATAAAATAAAATTCAGTTACTTTTGGTTATTAATGTTCCACAATCTACCAAAAAAATGGATGAGCACTTTTATCTGTTACAACAAAAAATATTTGAGATATATAACAACAATTTCATTACTAATAAAAAAAATCCTTAAAATCATGAAAAATAGTTAAATATCAAACCAAGAGTTGTAGTTTGATCAACAGAAGCCAACTGATAGTTAGACAGAGTGTAATATTTATGCAGTACATAAGAGGGAAGTTATTGAATTTTCTTACTAATAAAATATTAAGAAAATAAGAAAAAAATTCCTTAAAATTCTGATTTTTTATTTAATGTCAAACCAAGTGTTGTAGTATGACAATCAGGAGCCAACTGACGGCTCCAGTGAATTTGATGACACTACAGTACATAAGAGTGAAGTTATTGAATTTTATTACCAATAAAAATTCCTCAAAATTTAGATTTTGTATTTAATATCAAACCAAGGGTTGTACTATGACATTCAGGAGACAACTGATGGCATCAATGAGTTTGGTGATGCTACAGTGTATAAAAGTTAAGTTATTGAATATTTGTGTAGTGCCTCTCTTCGCTGCTGCAGCGGTTTTGCTATTTGCAGACGGTCCCTGTTCACTCGCTGCACAGCCAGCTGCTCATAGACATCAATGTTTTCTATTTGGTGTATAAAGATGTGGTATTGTAAACGGAATTTGTATTGTATATGGATTTGATGCACTGTGATGTACCTTAGTCAATTAAGGAACAAGTGGGGATGTTGTGATGTTGATCTGTTTGTCATCAATTGACCTACTTTTGGGTGTGGGCGGGGCTACACACCTGTGCACAATTTTCAATAAATGGCTGCAGCTCATTCACAAAAATCGTAGCATGCAGGCTGAAAGTAATGTGGGCTGAGTGTGATGTTTTTCCTCCGTTTTACCGGCTACTGCAGCTCTTACACAAGGCATGGCTGCGTCAACAAAGGAGCTATTTTCTTCTTTATCCTGAGAACATGACTCACCTTGGGGTCACCTGTGTGATGTCACTGGGGTGCAGAATGCGACAGGTGGTGAAGGTGTAGGTGGAGAAGGTGGAGCTCTGACACTTGCCTGGGTTTTGGACTGAACACACAACAAATGGTGTTATGAGGAAACACTCAGACCGGCAGCACTGAGTCGTAACGTGTATTTATTTAAAGTGTTTATTCACCAGAGGAAGAAGCGGTTGCTGATGCCGAGGTGCTAACGAGACTCTGCGATTGGACCGTTGCTGTCGAGGCTCCTGGAATGGGCTGAGCTGGAGGGATGGGTTTATCTGCGACATGCGTTAGACAGACGTCTGATCTCACCGATGAGGAGGCGGCTGGTGATGCCGGCAGGGTGGAGGAGAGAGGGGGGACGGGGAGGGGTGACACCGAATGCTTCCTGTCCTTCCTCTCCTCTGGCGTAGACGAACAGCGCACGTTGAAGGTGATCCCTCCTTCCTCCTCTTCCTCATCCTCCTCTTCTTTACCCCTCTCTGCCGCCCCTTTCTCCAGGACGCCAGCCTCTCTGTGCTCTTCGTCCTCCTCGTCCTCCTCCATGTCAGACAGCCGGTACACCGCGTCCTGAGCCAGCGGGCGGAAACCTTTGGTCACCACGCCGGGATGCGGGTCCAGGATGGTGGCCAGGTGGGGTTTGGCCAGCTGCTGCCAGTGATGGAGGGTCAGTGAGCCTGAAGGCAAATATCACAACGTATTAGTCACACAATCAAGTGGCCATTTTTGAAAATTGTAAACAGCTACAACCAGCAAATTAAGAGTTGCGTTTGTTCCTTTGACTGTTTTTATAGCAGGTTAATAAGTGGGACCTGGACGGCAAACTCTGGCTGACATGGAATCACCTCAGCACCAGGAGTTGGTTGTTTTTTGGACTTTCCATTGGTAAGATACAAATTAACCTTTTAGCAATTTCTCTCGGTTTTAGTCCATCAAGCTTTATTGTGCAGAAGAATCCAGAAAGCTTTTACGAATGTTTGTGTGACTTAAACTAATCCAGAGTTTAAATGAGCAAATGAAATGAAGCACAAACTGTCTGTATAACATCACATCAGAGTACTAATGGGTCGCACAGTCTGGCTGCTCGGATGCTCAGTCTAGTAGAGATATTTACAAAATACAATGGTCCCTCGCCATATCGTGGTTCACTTTTTGCTGTCTCACTATCGCAGATTTTTCGCTATAATGTGGGATTTTGCAGTGTATCAGTAGTTTGACACATTTATTACTGTGGTGAGCTGCATTTATGCACTCTGCAACGGCCAGATGCTTTTATTTTGACACACATGGAGAGGAACATTAGAGCTTATGTGACAGGAAGTCATCAAACACACTTCACACTCTGACAACATAACACTTAACCAAACTAACTAGGCTGACTAAACCACAAAAACACTAATAACACTGTAACACTAACATAAACCACAATAATGACGTTTAAACCCCCAACATTCCAAACTCCCATGGTGCATTGCAGCACAACAGTTCAGGCTACATTATTTTAATTATTTTTGCAGTAAAATAAGAATTTTCTAGCCTAAAAAATTGATAACAATGTGAAAGTATATAAAAAATAATAATTAAACATATTAAAAGAATATTTAATTGAAATAAAATGCTTAGTGTACAGCGCTGGGCTCTGATTGGCTCAGCAACCGTAGCATCAGTCTCCTCTGTCTCTTGTGTGGAGCAGCATTCAGCATTGTCCATTTCATGTAGACGTCTGAACGCTGCATAGTGTTGCTTTGCGGTGTTGTGCGATGTGTGGGGAGGGTTTATAAAGCCTTAAAATATATATAAATGATAAAATAAATACAGTCGGACCAAAGAATTATGAATGCATGTCATTTTTCTGCCATTTTGGATGTTAGAGTAGAAAAGCCACTCTAACTGAGCCTCTGCAGTCTGAATATTTACTGGACCAGAGGAAGCCAGCCAGTCGCCAAGCAGCTCCAGGCTGGTAATGTGTCACCAACAATTTCGCCTCCATTAGAGCAGAGACTGATGAGAAGCTGCTGCTCCACATTCACAGCCTGCAAACTCTTTATGACAACGCTGGTTTCTTGGTTCACATTTAATCAGTTACACATCAAACTGCTGTCAGGAGTGCAATGAGTGGCTTCCGACTTTACCTTCCATGGGTTTGACAATCTGAAGCTTCTCAGGCAGGAAGGTCTTGAAAACGCTGGAGCTGAAGGAGAGCTCCGACAGGTTGGAGAAGGAGGAGAGAACGCTGGCCATCGGCGAGCTGCAGCCGCTCTCCTCGCCGTCCACCTCTGCCACCGACAGCGCCTGAAGCTTCTTCTCGCGCTCCGCCTGGAAGAACTGACGCTCAGACAGGAAGTTCTGCCGCCGTAGCGACAGGCGGTGGAGCGCTCTGGTGAGGTCATTTCCTCCTGGACAGCCCGGCTGACCCAGTCGCACCTCCTCCCTGCAAGCATGAACACAAGTTACGACCTGAAGTAGTCCAAAGTTGAGTTAAAATGCAAGGCGGGGAAGTTAATATTCTTTACAACTCACCCCTGAGCAGACTGGAAGGGCTGAGCAGTCATCACTAGCGAGCTCTGTCCAGAACCAGGGATAGGAGGAGTGGCCAGAGGCGTCCGCGATGCCGAGGCGTTGACAGAGCGGACTGTCTGGAAGACTCGCTTCTGGGAAATTCTGCAGTGGAATAAGGTCAAAAATCAGAGACAAGATCTAAAACCTGACAAGACAGAGTAGAACCAGAGACCATCAGAAGCAGCTACATGTAACGACCTGCTCAGACCGTGTGCAGAGATCAGAGTTTAACTGTTGTGATGCAGCCATTTGTCTCCCTGACACCACTGGTCGGCCTTATTAGCAGGAAAAGGTACACAAGCTAATCTTCATTTCCTCCAGATTCTGCAGTGAGATTTCTTGTCTCTAACCTTTGGTCCTGAAAGGCCGTCTCTTCCTCCACGCTCAGCTCCCTCCTCATGGTGCCCTCGATCTCTGCTGCCAGCGAGTCCTGCAGACACACACTTGATTAACAAAGCCTTGTTGCCTGATGGTCCCATTACTGCAGAGACATCAGGCTGTTGTTCTGCATGCTCTTGTGAATCTGCTGCATACAGCTTCAGGGTTTCTCTCACCATGGGGTAAAGGCCGTAGGAAAGGTGCCGTCGCATCCCAGCAGAGGGAGTGTTTTTACTGCGCAGCTCCTTGATCTCCTCCTGCGACTCGTGAAGCATCTCCACACACTCAACGTTCCTTTCTGCCAACTCATTCAGCTGCAGCAAACACACACACATACAAGCAACATTTTATTTTAATGACTGCGTTTCTGTTTGCAGTAACTAATTAGCAAAGGAAGGATTTTAACTGATATTTAAATTAAACTTGTATTCAGAGCATAAATGTAGAATTAAATTTTCCAATTGTAGTGTCTTGATTAAATAAAAAGCTCAGTATATTAATGGTGTTTACAAAATTAACATAATTACTAATTACAATATAAAGACAAACTGTTATTTTAACCACTGTGTAATTTAGGCACTTAAAGGTGTATTAAAATTGATGTGCTTAAATATTTTTAATAAGTATTTTTAACCCTCTGAACTCCAACAGGTTTAAAAGGCTAAATGAATAAATGATTAAAGAACTAAATTAATATATAAAGCGCCAAAATTAGAGCTCGAAACTGTAATAACAGAAAAAAATTGTTGCATTTTAAGCTTTTAGATGGTGCTCAAATGTCAATGTACCATTCTGTTAGAAAACTTGACCAATACTAAGCTCAAAATCGTGACATTTCATCAAAAAATCACTTTATTGTACATGTCTTTACTTGAAAATTTGTCAAAAATAAACCGTTTGCTCTGGATTTGGTAAAAAACACAAAAACAAATCTGGGACTTAACTGGACTAAACTGCTGGCTGTGTTTACACAGAGCAGAGTATAAATGTATGTAATAAATACATGTACAGTATGTAGTGTCACAGTTTTTCCACTATTAGTAATATTTATAGGTACTTGGAAATGGTTATTCATGTTGATTCTCCTTTTTTTCCATTTTCATGTAGAAATAATCAAGTAGATTCAACATTTGTTTTTTCTTGTTGATGATTTATGACAATACGAGCATCATTCTGCCCAGAAGCCATTTTTGAGGTCTCTCTATTTCTATACATGGTTGTTCTGTTTCCATAGAGATGCAGGTGCAGGTCTAACAGTCAGTTTTGTGTCTGTGACTCTACCTCTGCTGTGAGCTGCCTCTGAGCATCTTTGGAGGCCTGCAGGTGGATCCTCAGCTCCTCTTTCTCCAGAGCCAGCTGGAAAGAGACAACAACACGACGTGAGCTTCGATACGGCCTGCGTTTGTCAAACAGTCAGTAATCAGTGAGAGTATTTACCTCCTTCACTCTGTGTTGCAGCTCTACGATCTGTGAGAGCAGCTGAGCGATTTCCTCCTGGTGTCGCAGCAGCTCCTCGCTCTTCTGAGACAGCTGGTCTGTCAGAGACACCATCTGGCTGTTGGACTCACCTGAGGCAAGAGACACGGAGGTAAAATTCGATTCCCGACCTGTAAATGTTCTTTTTAAGTGTCTGACTTACGTAGCTCCTTGACACAGTCGCTCACGAGCTGCTGCTCCTTCTCCTCGTAGGTGATGGTGTCTCTCTTCAGCTGACACGCCTGGAGTGGACAAAGACATTAAACACCACCCAGAAAGGTACGTCTTCAGTGATTACCCTCATTCTCCTCCCTGAGAACCTCGTACCTCCGACCTCAGCGACAGGTTCTCCTCCTCCAGTTCCTGCAGCTTGTTGTGCAGCGACTCCAGCTGGCTGAGAGCGGCGGCGGCGGTTCCCCCCGGCGGCTGAGGCTGCCGCTGAGGGGTGGACACGCTGGAGTCGGTCTCGCTCTCCTCCGAGGCGCTGGCCACCATCCGCAGCAGCTCATCCTTCTTACTGAGCTCATGCTGCAGCTGGTGAACCTGAACGGTGGGGAAGGTTTGAGGGAAATGATCATAAAACATGTTAAAGTCACCTTTACTGGAAAATTCCATCTTCCATTCCAAAAATGTCCCGTTTTGGACAAGTCTAACTCAACAAACAAGCACAGGTTGTAGCTCTGCAGCTAAAATATTTTACTTTATTTCAGTTTCGCTGCTATTTCGAAAAAAGTTACTTTTAAACATATAAATGAGGCTTTTAATTTGGTAGATCATCCTTTTCTTAAAGTATGACAAGCAGTATTTGCTTATTAGATACAAAATGGTGTACTACAAGGATCTATTTAAGGGCCCATAGTTTTTAAATTCACTCTCATTGCGTTGTTCAATGATATGCAGATGATACTGTTGTATAGATTTAATACTTTTAAAGAAGACTAAGCAGAAAATATATATATTAGAAAGACATAGTCTTCTGACCTCGACAACAATATTAATACTTGACATGCAATTCTGGACTTGAATCTGGAATTTCTTTCAGGTCTCGTATTAAGATTAAATGCAGCTTTCAGTATATGACATTATTTGTTTTACTTTGACTAAGTGAGAAAACACATTGTCTCACAGCTTTATCTCCTATTTTAGAAGATTCCAGTTAACAAAACATGTTATTTCTCTCTGACATTTTAACTTCCTTTTTGTTTTTGAACACATTTATTTTCATTTCCCTTATACTGAAACCACATTTCAGGCCCATTTAGCTCACTGTGCTCCAACACACAGATTTTAAATAAACATTTAAAGTAACATCCTTACATTAAAACTTTAAAATAATCTACCTGGTCCAGAGCCTGTGCTAGCTGCTCCTCTACAGCCTCATTTCGTTCCTGCAGCAGGTGGTTTCTATGCAGAAGCGACTGGCCGATCCGAGCTGCCAGCTCCAAGTCTCTGTCTCGCTGTTAAATAAAAGCACAGGACACAATCAGCCAATTAGCTGCCACTTCTTAGTAGAAAACAAATTACCACAAATGAGGGAGGAAACCTACCTCGGCCAAAAGGTGCGTGACCACTTCAATGTCATTGTAAGTCTTGGTCATCTGCTCCACACGATCGGCACTGAGGACTGAGGTCAGAAAGAAGATGTCAGTTCTAGGGCACAAACCTCTAATCTAGTGTGCACGTTATGGGATGTACATGCAAAATGTGCATCCAAGCAACTCCACATAACTCAAGTGGAAATAAAACCACAGCATCACTGCAAACTAATGGACACAGCATGCTAGGTTTACTCACTACCTGAGAAAACGTTCTGACCACATGCAACACGAGCAGCCGGCGGCTCTAAATCTGCATGCCGACACTGACATCAGCAGCCAATTGTGTGGTTCGACTTTCTGTCAGGTATATTACTGAAGCACTATTACTGCTACAGCAAGTCATTTATGGGCTCCGCAATGTGGCTATGTGGTTGCCAGTGGTCTGAATGTGAGAGCAGCACTAGCTCTATATGAACATAAAGAGACCACACACACTGAATAATGCTACAGCCTATAGACAGCAGAGTTTTGTTATGCAGTTCTCTTGTCTGCCTTCATCTACATGCAAAAAGCAGAGAGGAGCTTCTGGTCTGACCAAAGCTCCTCTCACACTGGAACTAAACGAGGCAGAGCAGATCAGGCAGGGAGGAAGAGGAAGATACCTTTGGAGAGGCTCTGAGAGCCGGGGTGGGAATAAGAAGAGGGCTCCAAAGCAAGATATGCTAGTGAGAGATACAAGAAGAGAAAAGAAGGGGAAGTTGAGAAGGTGTAGAAGCAGAATCAGCCCGTTTGAAGATGAACTGGACAAAGAGGGAAAGAACAGACAGAAATGAGAAGCAGAGAACGGAAGCTGAAGCTCCAATACATCAACTCCATAGCAGAAACATTAGTTTGTCGAGTGTCGGAGAATCTACACATCAATTAGTCCGGTCTGCTTTTAGCACCTGAGTGGGCGTCGCCAGCGCTGCACAGCTCCCACTTCCACCTGTTCAGAGAAAAGCGGCGTCTCTAATCACTGAGCCATCTGCTTTCACCTGGAAGCTCTTTAACTGAGTGACGCCAGACATTAAACTCCAGCCTGAGAACATTTATACTGCTGTTAAATCTGCACTTTGGATTTGGCTTTGATTTGACACAGAACATGCACTCTTCATGACAAAACCTCTAATTTCCAGCGTTCCCTGGATGAAAACACGTGCAGTGACAACACTAGGAGGTGAAGTACAAAAGAGAAAATAAAATGCTGATCTGACTTTGTGTTAGAATCCGGTCTACCAGAAAACTGGGGCTGCAGTTAATGATTATTTTCAGAACTGACTGTTATCTGATTATTTATAAAATATTAGTAAAACATATCCATCAGAGTCCCAAAGACAAATATGAGGCCTTCACATGATTTAACCCCAAGATATGCAAAAATCAAAAGCAAATCATCTTCTTTGAGAGACTGAAACCAAAAATGCTTCGTTAGTTATCAGTTTTGTGCAGTTTTTCTAAATGATTAATTACTAAATAAATGCTGATAACTGCAGGTATTAAATGTAATTCCAGTAAACAATAATCCAACCACAATACAAATAAAACTCTTTGCTTTTTCTTCATACAATGCAGCACGTTTCCATAGCTCCTCTCTCGCTCTTTTTTTTTTTTTTTTGTAACTCTCGTGTAATAAAAGCATCTAGATTTCAGCAGGGATTAAATGGAACGAGTCCATCCAGATCCAGACAGCTGCTGGTGCGGATGAAAGCAAAGGTCCAGTAATCTGAGGCCCACAGTGACCTCTGGATCCGCTCTCCTCCAACGATATAAATAACCTCTGCACCGCACAGCTATCTTTGTTGCACACAGGAAGACAGTTACAGTCCACACACAAAGCACACCATCTCTCGTGTTACTGCTTCTACACACTTACATCCATGTATCTGCTGGACGGAGCATCATGTAGGTTATAGCCATCGTGATTTTGTAAACCCCACACGGTCACACACAAATGCAGGTCGTATTTTCTTATAAAAGAAGGCGAATGAACTCTGATCACAATAAATTGCGTAACTGCAACTTCCAAAATTCCAGCTTGATATTGATTCATGGCTTACATATACACAGTACAATGGTCAATGACTGACTTGTTAAGAAACACTACAGACCTCGTAAGACCTTTGCCTCCAATAAACTTAGTCTGCAGGTACATTTGTTGATACACTGAACTACAGAAAGAGTAACACTACTAACTGTGATCTTGGTAAAAATATTAATCTAGAACACACTGATGCTAATTTTGCATAAAAGAGTGTCAAAGCTGAAGACAAAGGATAAGTTAGGGGACTTAACAGGGATAAGAGTGACAATTCCGCCAAGTTTAGGACAAAAGAGTCACAATCTGTCGATTAATTCCTCAATTAACTGATCAGTTGCTTCGTCTAGAAAATGGTTAAAAAAAAAAAAAAAAAAAGTTGTACATTTCTCTGAGCCCAAGATGACATCTTTAAATTTCTTGTTTTTTCCCGAAGACAGAATTTACTGTCACAGAGGAAAGAAACACATTCACATTCGAAAGCTGCAACCAGAGAATTCTGACTTTTTTTTTTAGTTTAAAAATTTGTTCAAGCACACAGATTTGCACATTTCTGTATCACTCTGGTATATTTTATTTTTTTTCTATATTATATTTTCCAGATTCTTATTTTATTCTATTTTATCTTGTTTTATTTTATTCTATTTTATTCTATTTTATAACATTGTATTTTATTTTACGTTAACTTCACTTTATACCTGACCCTAATATTCTGTGTTGTCTTGCTGTTTACCCCTTGTTGTTGAAGACCCAACTGCAGTAACAACAGAATTTCTCTCTGGGGATTAAGTCCAAGTCAGTCCAATTAATCAACTACTAAAATAGCTGGTGACAGTTGACAATTAATCAGTTGACTTGTTGTGTTTTTGTGTTATACTTTGTATTAGGAGCAGAATCCACGGTGTGACTCATGACTAATGGCATCATGATAGTGATTCTGCTGCACATTCCAAGTTGTAACTGAAAAACACCCCTAAGAAAAAAAGCAGGAGTTCTGTAAGTATTCAGTGCGTTGTGGTATCAGTGTGTTTAATCACCGCTATTTAGATTTCATCATATGTTAATTCACTTATTTGCTCTTTGCCCTTCACCCCCTATCAGTTTCTTTTTCTTCAAGACACGTCACTTAACTTTCCTTCACTTTATCATCATGCATTTTATAAGCGACAAGTTGTCATGAAGCAGTGACCCTCATTAGTCTGGTTGTGGAAATCTGTTTAAAGTAGAGTCGGCGTGTACACTACCGTTCAAATGTTTCTCCAACAATTTCATATTTTCCATGACACGTTTATTCATGTGCTAACATAATTGCACAAGGGTTTTCTAATCATCAGTTAGCCTTTCAACACCATTAGCTAACACAATGTAGCATTAGAACACAGGAGTGATGGTTGCTGGAAATGTTCCTCTGTACCCCTATGGAGATATTCCATTAAAAATCAGCTAGAATAGTCATTTACCACATTAACAATAACTAGACTGTATTTCTGTTTCATTTAATGTTATCTTCATTGAAAAAAACTGCTTTTCTTTCAAAAATAAGGACATTTTTAAGTGACCCCAAACTTTTGAACAGTAGTGTATGTTGTTGAAAATGAAACCTTTCTATAGAATATGAAAAGCTGTTTGGGATATTTTAGTGTCATCAGTTTGTCCAGCAGCTGCGATTCAATTGTTCACAAAACTCTCAGACTGTGTTCAGCACATGTAGCAGAGCACAGCTGAGTAGCAAAGTGAAGCTACGTCTTCATATCTGTTGCCAGAGCTATAAATAACGTATCACAAGAGGAAGTTATGCGATATACTGCTTTACTGATAGTTTTTCCATGGATGTATCGGGCAGAAAATACACATTGGAGCGAGAGTCAATACTAGCTTGAATCCTCCAAATCTGCCCCTGTGTGAATGTTAACATCTCTGTTACACTTCCAAAACCACAAGCTTATATATTGTGCACTTCATGAACAGTGAGATTTCAGTGCTGCTAAATTGACATAAAAAAAACCTCTCCAATTCCTCCTCCAATTTCACAACATGACACAAAGCTGGGATACTTGATCCCTGAGATGCTTGTATCATCATTTTAGAGTGCTGAAATATTTAGACTATGACAACATCGTCCGCTAAATACTGTACGTCAAAACCACACATTTCTCCATATGTGCTGCTTTCAGACGACCAGAGGGCATCTGAATATTAACATGCCGTGTCTGTGCACGTGCTATTAATAGGCTGTGTTTGGTTTAACACCACAGAAGTAGAGCGAGCAGGAACATGAAACTAAGAGGCCCTTACTGTACCCCTTCCCTCACACGTGCAACACTTAACAAGCAACAAACTTTTTTGTCATTTTTTTAAATCATCATGTGCATTGCTGTGAAATAGTTTTGCTCTTTAAGTGGTTTTGGAGAGTTCAATCATCAACAAAGGTTAAGATAAAGGAAAAAATAGTGTTGACATACTGCAAAAAACCTGGTTAAGTTGTAGTTGGTGTTTTTTTTTTTTTTTTTAACTGAACTGCCGAAAAGTGCAAGTATGAGCTAAACAGGAAGCTGTATGTAGCCGACACTGTTCCCACATACCACGACTTGTTTGAATGTAAACACAGCACAAGATTTGCCCACTTCCTGTCTTTCAAACAACACACACACTTTCCCCTCCACCCCGACCTTGCCGAGCTGCTTCTGCCGTCGCATCGGCTCACGTGTCTGCCTCACACACACACCCAGCTCTGCGATAACATCTGCGCTCACCTTCCACGGCGAAGTTATCGTACGCTTCCTCATTTTGGATGTTTAAAACCGGCATGTTGGGTCTCTCCTGTCCACTGTCCTGTCTTCATCCCCTGTCTGTCCACTCCCCCCAGATCTCCCTCATTGCTGTCTGTCCCGTGACTCTGGCTCTGAACTCCGCTGGCTGGATCACTGGATTCCTCTCTCTCTCTCTCTCTCTCTCTTTATCTCTCTTCCACTCTCACGGCGTCACAGTCGAGATCACACAAGCAGACACAATGACGAACCCTGTCCCGAATAATATCCACAGCAAATCCCTGTGATTTTAATTGAACGGGATGCGCACTGTATAAAATGAATCCCTCACGTGTCTAATGCACTCAGACTCACCATCTGCCCATTGATGTCAGCACAGGATTAACCAATCAAAAGAAAGCAGAGTTAATTTAGTTGTTGTCAGCCCTACATCTGAGCCAGTTGTTTGGTGGAGAATCAAACACTTACTCATGTAGCGGAAAGTCTCTTCGGCCAGCATGGGGGAGATGGCGTTGTGCTGGACGGGGCCTTCGTCTGGAGAGCAGCTCGGGGAAACCACCCAGTCCTGGCTGTCTGACAGGTAGACAGAACCAGCCGAACCAGAGCCCAGCGAGCCAGAACCATAATGTCTCCCACTGCTGCCCAGCCCCTCATCTGGAACATAGACGGACGCAAAACTTATCCAGTGGCTCAGGGTCAAGTACCGTCATTATTTTGAGATATTTTTAAGATTAATGTCAGTTCTAGTCTAGCATGATGTACATTTACTAGATATAAAGGTGCAGCCAGGACATGCTTAGCTTAGCATCACGAGAGGAAACGGCACGCTTGACTCTGTCCAAAGCCTCTAAAGTTAATTAATTAACTTGTATCTTGTTTGCTGTTCCAAACAACAGAGCAACCAGCTGTGTCCACCTGCTTCCAGTCTTTATGCTCCTGTAATGTTTGCCAAGGAAGTGAACAGGTTCAATGCAGATCTGAGCTATGACAATAACAAAAAACTAACCCGCTAAATAGGCTTTGACTGATTGCAGCCCTGGTTTTTAAAGTGTTGGTTCTTTGTGTTTTGTTATGTCTTTTAACCAACTTTTATTTTTAAAATGTGTTACTTCTGCCTCTCTCTATTTCTAGTCAACACTCCTGTGGACTCAATCTGATTGGTTACACATCAGAAATAATCATATCAACGTAGACGTCTTAATCAAACATGTAAAACTTATTTTTAAAAAAAAGTAATTTTACCAAAGTTCAAGTTTGTGATAAGGATTTTCATTTTTACTCTAAATGTATATCAGTTCCAAATAGTGAGTTTTATGTATCTGTATTGAAGTCAGCGCTGAAAAAAAAACATATCAGTCGACCTCTCACAAAATATTCCTGATATGTTTACACTCTAATTATTCATCACTTAATGGAGGCCATAATCCAAACCATCATTTGGTGACAAAAAAACACACCCTGCATCATAATTAAAATACTAAGTAAGTAAATGGCACGGGATGCTTTTATTTTGGAAAATCTGTGCAGCCTTGGGGAGATTTAAATGCTCCTGTGGGCTGATGAAGCATTTGAATGTGTGTGTGTTCTCTTGGCTCCAGCACTGTACAAGCCAATGTCCTTCCACTTGAGCAAATATGTGGTTTACTGGGACAGATGGCGCCAACTATAGCATCAGGCCTAAAGGCACAGCTACTGTACCTCGGGGAAGTCTGACGGCGGCAGAGCGGCGCTGGAAAATGTACACAAAGCTAACAGTTGCTGTGTAGATATTTTACTGACAGTAGCTTCTACCTGTCTCTGTGCTTGACTCTTTCTTCTCCACCGCCCGGGGTTTGGCTTCAAACATGTCCTCCCCACTCACAAAAACACAAAGCTGGACAGAATACGGGAGCTGCTACCGCCGTGACATCACATGCTGCTCGTCACTGATGGGTGGTGCTCACACACACCTTTACCTGCAACAGAGGAGAGAAGAACAAGGTGTGAGTGAAGACATGAATCCTCCGGAGAGGCCGGAGTTCACAATGACTTTGCTCATTTCACTTTGCCTCTGCTTTTCTCCTTCCTACATGATTGCTGACGATGCAGGCAGATGGAAAAGAAAATCCTCCCACAGAGTTTGCTGTTGGACACTTTAACCGATGACAGTAAAATCTCTAAAACGTTCTACTCTTTTCATTGCGATGTGATTGACAATTTGCAGGAGGATGTTCTGCAACCATAACAGAGCATAAAGCTGTAACTGAGGTGTTTTCATTTCTTCTGATGTGCCACATACTGTTTTTAGGGAGGGCTGAGGAGAGAGAAACAGCCGTCCCACATCCTGCTGCCTATCTCTGTCCCCGGCCTTAAAGGGATGACATCAGGAATGAAACAGGATGTGGTCTCTTAAAGGGATGAGCTCCAAGGAGAAGACTGGAAAAGGAATCTGAGCAGCCATGGACATGTGCTTCATATTTCACGGTAATATAACTTGCAAGATTTTTATTTTAGCTCATTGCTCTTTAGTATGTCACACCATAATGGTTATTGTTGATCTTATATTTATATGAAACATCAATAAACAGGTGCCATAAACATTTTCCACTAATTTAGCATTACATTCCAGAAGATTGGAATAAAGAATGACCAAAATGAAGCAGCAGAGGCTGAGACTACACTTTCTGTAATGCAATCTTTCATGAGATCCCATTTGTCTGAATAACTCCCCAAATTTTCCAAATGTCCTACCTTCAGTTTATGATGCAGCCTGTAAAGTTGAACCTGCGATAACCCCAAATGACATCAGTATTTTTATATTTCTGCAGACTTCAGCTGATCATAGAGCCATAAAAGACATTGTACAACAGTTTTTACAAGATGAGTAGTAACCTGAATTTGATGTTTACTATTCGTGGCATGTCCTTTTTTGTGTAGTTGTATTTTTGTGCATTAACAGAAAAACAGACCATTTTAAAGGACAATGCAATGAATAGCCTGAGCGCCGTGTTCATCGCTGACCCTGGTGTCGGCCTGTGCATGCAGAGACACATGCACATCTGTGTGGGTGCATGTGTATCAGTGAGCACGCCTGTGGAAAGGCAGAGTCCTTTGGGCAACATTCATCCCCTGCTTACATAACGGGGAAGCTGAAACAGTGTGCTACATGAAAGAGATTAGAGGAGAAGTGATGCACGCAATGCTACAGCCTCAACATGCTGCTCACCATTATTAAATGTGTGGCAGATCTACTGTACTGACCCATTAATGACACTGGTATTGACTGATACTGAAATTATAATGGCCACGTTCACATTAGGCAATTCTGTGAACAAAATATTCTATAATTAGTATGAGCTGCATCCATTATGTTCATATCCATCAAAGCTGTGTCTTTAAAATGCACTCTTGTTCTTTCCCCTGATATAAACTACCAGGACTGATCTTGTCCAAGTGTCTGTGACTCACCTCATGAGTAAGACAGTCACAGGCAGACAGCTTCACCATATTTTCCTACAATCTTAACCCAAAACGCAGAAATTAAAAGGGAATTTGTGGTGTACATTTAATCGACCACATGCACAATGTCCTTTGGCTTGAGAAACATTCTAACCACAATCTGGAAACCACCACTTAATAGTGGTGACATAACAAAGATGTAAAACTCAGTGGAGCAAGAGAGAAGCTCTGAGAGCAACTCTGTGCAACCGACGACGGCAGCATAACACAGAGCACGAGTCTGTCACGGCTGTCCACAGGGACAGTCTGCTGATTACATCAGCTTTTTTACAGACTTCACCTCCCTTCAGATCTAATCCAGTCATTCAGCTGAATCTCTAATCCAGAATGACCTACAACTGGAGCAGCAGCAGAAACAGCAGCATCTCAACAGCACAGGCTGATGTTAATACAATCACAGGAAAGTGGAAGATGACCTTGTCGGAGTTAAGCTTGCAATGATGCTGTTTAGCCATATTCATGTTCTGTTGCCAATTATGTGTTGTGCTTCTTCAGCAACACATCTTAGGCTTGACAAACTGGACAGGGCCTGAGGGCCAGCTTCAAAGGAAACAGGACACTGGAAGCAGCATGTGACTCTGACTGGACCAGAGACTATAACTGCAGAAATCTCTGACAGGAACATCAGCAGACATTCCTCAACATGCCTTTCAAAAGGAATTACACCAGCCACATAGAACATGAAGAAATACTGAAGCTTACATCCATAACAACGAACCTCCACATGTGTTATCCACTGCTTGTACAAACTGACTGAGCAAAACCTTTATCTTAAAGATGCTTTGCTATTTAAGATCATCGAGATGAGATGACGATTTAAAGTGTTTTAAATCCATAGAAGCTACTCTCTACTCTCTCAACTAACAATTATTTCCATTGTCAATTCATCTGTCGTTTATTTTTTTAATACTTAGTTCGTATTTTAGTCTATAAATGTCAAAAACGAATGTGACGAATGTTGATCAGTGTTTTTTCAAAGCACAAGATGAGCACAGATTTCTTGCTCTGTCCAAAACCCAGAGTTTACTGCCATAAAAGAGGAAAGAAACCAGAAAATAATAATTATACAATAATTTAACAGATTAATCGATGATCAAAGTAGTTGTCCATCAATGTAATAGCTGACAACTACTCTATTAATAGCTGCAGCTTTAAATTTACACAAATATTACACTGAAGAAACGGCTGTTTGGGGGGAAAATGAGAAATTAAACTCTTGCTTGTAACTCCTACAGTTTGATTATGCCGATGTAAGGGAACTGGTAATGATTATACAGTAGATGGATGATATTTTGATAGATTGTATTGATATTCATGTCCAGCTGTCAGTGAGCTATAACAAGTTTATTACACTTTAGTATGAAAGCTAATATATGGATGCTAAACGAGATTAGTGCTATTTAAAAACACGACGTTAGCTAAAGTTAATAGTTTAGCAGGTCAGCTAACATTTATCTATACAGCTAAAACTACAGGTGAGCTACCTGTTAGCCTTTTAACTAAATCTCACTACGCTAAAAATGACGTGTAGTAAATAAATAAATACTATAAACTCGCTTCTCGTTCAGCTCTGCTCAGTTGGATAACAGCTTCTCTGTTGCTTAGCATCGCGTTGGCTAACAAAGACATCGAGCTCATACTAGCGGCTTCTCTTAACATCCCAGAGTTGATTATAAAAACTAAAAGAAAAAGACGAATGGCTGCTACGAATCTTACCCTAAGTCAATGTTATTCCACAGCATCGGTAGCTCCAGGAGGACATGCGGTGTCTGTCAATCCTTCCCCAAAGCCTCAAACAATGGAGGGGCAGGAAGGGAGGGGAGCAGGCTAACATGGGCTAACAGCGACTCCCGTCATCAAGTGGTGACAGCCAGTCTGGTGACGTATGTTTTTACGCGACAGTTATCTGTGTCAAATTAAAAGACTACATTTTTTTTGTTGATGTTATTCTGCGGCTCGGTATTAACAGTAAAACTTTCCGCGCAACCCCGAAAGAATAAAAGAATGTGAAGTGCAGGAACTATACGACGTTTTTGCTTCGTATTTCTGACTTGTTTACACCAGAACTGCTGTCGAGAGGAGAAGGTGAGCGGCTTGTTTTCGTTAAACGGAGGCTACTTTACATAAATATAAGAAAAGACTAACGTTAGCTCACTCCTCCAACTAGATAAATATGTTAATTTGCTGAGCTTAGCAATCGAAACAGGAGACCTACAGTATGTGCCCCTTTACAGCGTTAAAATGACTGCGTAATGTTCTCCAAAACTAAATAATTAGCATAACACTCGGTTCTTTTGCTAACAGTCACATTAACCGTCAGTTGGAATAAGGAACGTGTTCTGGTTAGCTAAAATGGCTACAGTTAATGTGATAATTAATGACACATTTTTGGACTCCAATCAGCAAACACAGGCTGATATGAGTTCATCATAAACAAAGGCGTCACTGCAATAATAACTATATTAATTTCTCACGGGGAACTCCAGGGTTCACCCCCATTTTTCCTCCTCAGGCCAACACCTCTGAGAGGGCTGCTGGACGGGGACCTCCTCTGGTGAATTTTCGTTTCCTCAGATCTCTCTGATGCAGCCAGGTAAGCTGCAGACGGATGGATGAGAGGCTGGATGGATGGATGCTGGCTGCTTTCTAGTCTAGAGGGGGATTCTCCGTGCGTCTCGTATTACACTGCTGAGCTTCATCCTCCCGTCTCCCTCCACCGCGGTCGGTCTCCTGCAGCCTGTGAGCGGATGAATGCCAAAGACCGTGATTTTACCGTCGCCAAAAGGACTCCATGTCTTTCTTGGTAAGAATTTCACGCCGCATGGGTTTTGCTCGATCGGTCCGTGTCGCCGAGTTGTGACCTAGTGGATGTGTAGTCACGAATCAGTTGGATCAATGCTGGTGCTGGAGGTAAACTCAGGAGCTTCCAGATACGGATGCAAGAGAATATGTGTCAGATCAATTGATTTAGAAGCAGTCAGATTGATATTATTATTTTTGCAACTGATATTTTGCAGTTACATGGGCAGTCAGTTGGAAAAGTGTAACACCTCTGTATTTGTCTATGTGGTATGGGCTAATGTAAGTTGGATAATATCAGATGTGTGCATTGTTCACATCTAATGGGTGCTTCTAAATATGTATGCAGCTCTTATCCAGCTCTGTTGGGACACATCAGCTGCCTCTTTCTTGCCTGTTATCATCACTCTAATTCTCTCTCCACCCATCACTTCTGATAAAATACCCTCTGAGTGCCTTCACAGCACATATTTCCTGATGCTTGCTCCTCTGCCTCATCGCTGACCCGTCCAAACCCTCCGCAAAGCAGCGTTTCACCCTCCACTCCCAAGCTCCATGTTTCCTCTCCACACCTCCTTGTCCTGTAGGGCATGTCTCACCTGTGCTCCTCCCCCCCTCCACCAGGATTGTTCCTGCATCTCCCACGCTCAGGTCCAGCCCATGGACATAGAGGAGCACTATGAGGACACCAGCCACCAGTTCCTGGTCAGTAACCACTGGCTCTGTCAGCATGGTGACAGGCGTCACACTGATCCATCATGTCATCACTGTTCATTTATTATCTGCCTGGAGCTGCCTGAGACCTGTCTTACAGTTGTAATAGACAGTGACACTGCATACTGCATTTTCCATAATGCAAATCAGTAGTACTGTCATTAGATATTTTATTTCGAGCAAACATTCTCAATTTTACTCAGTTAAGAATGCAGACTTTTTGCAGTAAAGCCTCCATTAAGATAACCTTGATGACTTCACTATGACATCATCAGACTTGTCAAAGCTCCCCCCAAACATTTTCATCAAAATGTTCTATCTAATAATGTTCTTCAATAATGCAGTACTTCATAATGAATATTTATTATTAACTGCCTAATAATAATTATTCATGTACTGCAGATGTGTGAGGTCATTCCCCTCTAGTGATACAGACAAAATGCTGGGATGAAATCAATGTGTTTTCTTATAGTCACAGAAACACATTCTGCAAGTGCCTGTGAAACAGATGTCCCAATAATGTGTCTGCATCACTGGAACTGCAAGCATCCTCTCTTCCTTCCCATAGCTCTGCTCGGTGTCACAGCGCCACCCGCTGGTGGCCACAGTCCCCTCACTCAGTATCACCACAACAGCAAAGCAGAGACCTTCCTGAAACAAAGACAAAAGCCAGTGTCACCGTCACACTTGAGCTAATTTTGTCTGCAGGTATCCACAAAGGAGTCTGTAGAATTGCTACAAAAAGCTACTTTAAGATAATGAATGATCCATATTGTAGAACTGGATTTTTAGTAAGAAAGTTGCTTAAAAAGTGCAATAAGTAAGATTTTCACAGCACCATAGCACAAAAAAGCAAAAAGGCTCTGGTTGTTAAATCCAGTGACTGAGCTTTTTTTTTTTTTTAATCAGATTAAGGTTTATTTTGTCCAACATCATTCTTCCTGTCTTGCTTTTTGTGTTGAAATGTAATCCACCCCCACCCTGCCCACTCACAGTTTCCACTGCTTAGTGACGGTAGTCCAAATTAGAGACAGGAATTTTTAATATTATCCCCGTGTTTGGCATGGTGCTGATTTTTCTTCATGGGAATATTTAAATCAGGCAGGTACATTTATATTATGTATAATATTGTGGGGTTTTAACACTAATATTTAAGCTTGTCAGGTGAATTTGTGTAATATATATTATAGGGTCAGCATCAGTTATTTCATCTGTGCTATATAATTTGCAGTGACTTGACTGTTACTAATTAGCTCAGTTGCCTTACTTCTTCTTGTTTGTGTCTTGTGTGAGAGAAGTTAGGCTGAATAAATCTAACACACAATCTAAAATGTATTTTGTTGCATAACATTGCTGTTAGAGGTGGCCCTGCAGCATTTATTGACACAATTTATTCCTTTTTTTTTTTGATGGTCACAGCAACACTTTTTGTCTAGACAGGATTTAGAGAAATTCTCATCGCTGTGGTAAATCATTGACTTTTCATCCAGTGCCGTCATCAGAGCAGAAGTTTTCATTTTAATCTTCCATTTTCACCAGCCGCAGCTGTTGTTGTTCTTCAAATGCTAACATGCTAAACTAAGACGATGGACGTGTGTGATTGTTTTGGGTCAAAGCACAATCTTCCTGCAGGCTTTCAATTTGTATATGGCGGTAGTTTTTCCTTTTGGTCCCCCTTTATCTCTTTTATTTTCCAGTTATTTTTATTGATGCTGGTTTTGCTACAGTGCGGAGGGGGTTTGTGAACACGGAGCCAAACACAGAATCAGCTCGTCCTGGTCATTGCCAGAGATAGATGAGGGTCATAGATGATTTAATGTCCATTTAAAGTGTGTGCGTGCCTGTGTTGCTGAATTCTGTTTGTTTGCTGAGTGTCTCTATTTTCTGCACTGTTACCCTTGTGATAAATGTGTGTTTATGGGGTGTGTGTATGTGTGCGTCCCTGCAGAGCTGTGACGGGTCTGAATACACTCTGCAAGGGCCAGCAGGTGGCGATGACATCACCGGGCTGTCGGCCGAACCAGCCCACTACCAGCTACTGTCTGAGCTGGGTGAGAACACCACAGAGTCACCGTAGCAGCAGCCAAAACTGAAACCGAAACCTGAGTTTATTCCTCCTAAATCCCTAGAGCAATACTGAGAAATCACCTAATGTCCGATGACTGTGTCGCAGGAAGGGGCTTCCATAATCTGAGCCTGGTGAGCATGGCCCGCCACATCCCCACTGGCCAGCTGGTGGCCGTCAAACAAACCAACCTGGACGAGTGCACAGAGGAGGAGCTGCTGCAGCTCATGGTGAGCAGCATCCTTGACGCTGACATTCATTTAAAGGGCATTGCGGTTATACAAGCTTCTCTCCGTCCAGGGTTATTCATGTATAATTGTGTGTCAAACCCCAGAATGAGATTCTGCTGTCCCGACTCTTCCGTCACTCCAACCTGCTGACCTCTCGCCTGGTCTTTAGCTCCTGCTGCCAGCTGTGGGTCCTGACACCTCTCATGGCCTATGGTCAGCCACAACCATAACTTTTAATCCTTAAACACCATCTAGTGCATGTTTATGAGGAGCCTCTGCATTATACTATAACCAAGTTAAGTCCATGTTTTTGCAAACGCTGTCAAAGTTTTCAGGGTTTTTGCACGACTAACTTTTTTATTGCTTTCCCCCACTCAAAACTTCAGAGTGTATTTCTTTACACAGAATCCTCTCTTGCCAAAATTACACTTGTCTCAGAATTTAACAGAATTAGCTGCTTACTGTTCTCTTGGCCTTGTTTTGCCTGCAGGCTCTGCAGACACGTTACTGAGGACGTATTTCCCAGATGGAATGAGTGAATCCCTGATTGCGTACCTGCTGTACGGTGTGCTGAAGGCATTGGAATACCTGCACCGGATGGGCTACGTGCACCGGTCAGTGGGAGACAACATATGAAGATAAAGCATCTTTTACAAAGGAAAAGCAATTTGATGTCCCTGTGTTTCCCACCTGTCCCTGTCCTGTCAGAGGGGTGAAGGCCAGTCATATCCTGCTGTCAGGGGAGGGCCGCGTCTACCTCTCAGGGCTCCACAGTGTTTACAGTATGATGCGTGAAGGGAAGAGGATGAGGGCAGTGTTCGATATGCCCCATCACAGTCCAGCACTGCTGCCCTGGCTCAGCCCAGAACTACTGCGACAGGTCAGGACTTTCTACATTAAGGCAGCTTCTTCTATATGACACAAGCTCCACTTCTCCTGTGCATAACCTCCACTAAGCTACAGAACAACTGCCTCACTTCCTCCTCTAAGTGCTTTATTTCCAAATAGAGCTCTTGTGCCTTTTTCCATTGCGTACTTCAGGAAGCAGTGTGAGTGTTTAACCTTCAGTGTGGTCTGCTCTGTCTCTCCTCTCCCTGTTGTGTTGTCCTCAGTAGGACCTGCACGGTTACGGAGTGAAGTCTGACATCTACAGTTTGGGTATCGTGGCTTGTGAGCTGGTCAGCGGCAGGGTGCCTTTCCAGGACATGCCACCCACTCTGGTAATAACTTACATCCACGCTGCTCTAGAAGAATGCGTCTTCAGCCAAATTACAAAATCTGTTTGCATCAGTGTTTGAATCTTCCTGTTCAGATGCTGCTTCAGAAGCTGCGCGGCTCCCACTGCTGCCTGCTGGACGTGGCTCCGTTCCCGCTGGGAGAACTGGGAGGGCTGAAGGTGTCGCGCTCCGGCGTGGACTCCGGCATCGGGGAGAGTGTGGCCACAGGCAGCCTGACCCACAGCGCCACCGCTCCCCCTGCTGACAGACCTCAGAGCCCTGGACCCAAAAACCACTCGGCCACCCTGCACAACCTGGTCCAGCTGTGTCTGCAGCAGCAGCCTGAGCGCAGGTCGTAACACTGAAGGAGCAGCCAGATGTATCAGACAGTTGATCAACTCTGATTACATCCATGTACTGTACGAGCACTTTAATGCTGTTTTTGTCTTCCGTAGACCGTCGGCCTCTGAACTGTTGACCCACGCCTTCTTCAAGCAGGTGGGTTTCCTAAACAGGACGTCTGCTTCATTCGGGAAATTGCTGTTATGTAACATTTCACTATGTGTTTGCTGTCTGAAAGGACGTGCTGATGAATTAATTGTAGTGCTTTTATTTTGGAAGTTAGGACTGCATATATAAAAGCACCTAAAATGCATTGGTTATAACCACTCCTTTAATGGTCATGATTGAAAATAAAAACTGACTTTAAAGTGGTTTCATCTTAACCAACACAACACAGGCAAGGCAGCAAAGACAAAACCCCTAAACACAATTTGACAGAAGAGAATTCATTCCATATCCTGGAACATTCCTTCATATTGTCATATAGAATACAAGTCAATGTCTCCTTTCTCCTTCTTCATGCATTGACCTTTGACTGAAGAAGGAGCTTTAGAAGAATTAGGAACAAACTTCCTTGCAGTTGACTTTGCGTTATGGTTATTTCTTGCTCAGTTGTTGATATGCTAATAAGTTACTTTACAGAAAAAGGAATTCTATGCTGTAGGGGCATTGACTATATGTAAAGATGCGCAAACCCTCCATGACGTCACCCATGGGTGAGCTTAGTGTGAATAAATGAGCAAAGCGGTGGAGCTGAGATGGGCCATACAAACATCTGTGGGCAGTGACCTGCTCACTCAGAGTGACTACACCCTGAATTATGCATGGCTTTAAGCCTTAATGCAATTTCAGTGTGTGACTTTCATGAAAACAATCACCCACTAATAGTCATTAACAGCAAATTTAGCTATAAAGACCAAAACTGCTTATTGGACAAGGCTGTAAACATGCTTATTTTTGCTATAAAGTTGAACATTTTAACATAGGGCTCTATGGAAATTAAAGGCCAAAACATGCTTTCTGTGTGTGCAGTCGCAGTGAGTGGGCAGAGCACAGGACTTCTGTAGAGTTTAGGACTTTTAATTGTGTCAGCTGAAGCAAATCAAAGCTCCTCCAAAGCACAGGTTTAGAGTTCAGAAGAGCCACCGTTTGAGTCTGTCTGCTCTGCTCCAGGTGAAGCGGCACACCAGAGACTCCTTCCTCAGCCTCATGTACCCAGCAGTGCCCCTCACCAGCCCCGAGGACCCTCCAGTATCCAGCCCTCCCGCCCCATCCTGCCACTCTCCAGCCTCAACCACCACTGATGCCACCGAGGCTGTGTGGGACTTCTCCTAACCCGTCTTTGATGTCCCCAAATCCTGACTAGCAAGCCAAACACAAGACAATCAACGTTAAGCAATGAGGCCAAATTCTACTGTGCTTTTATTTTTTATTACTATTAACCCGACTCTCTGAGCCTTTTTTTGATAGTTTTGTAGTTTTTTTTATATGTTTGTCTGATGCCTCTGTGGATTTTGCGTCGGGAGATGGAGAGGCGACTGTGGAAGTGCTGGATCAAAGAAGCTGCTGATCATATGGTAAGAATCCTTTGCAACACTAAATGAACTGTCAACGAATCGTAGAACAAAAGACGAGTCAGTTGACTAAAAATCACACACTTCCTGTGACTTAAAGGAAAAGTCCACCTGTTAATACTTTATTGTTAAAAGCACAACATTTTGTTGCTTTTATGGTGTTCTAGTCATATTTCCAGAGATGATGGTTATTTTGAGGTGGATCACTACACTATAGAACCTGCTGCTCTGCTCAAATAACACTATTACTGTACCTGAAATAATTAAGTGAACAGACCAAAAAATGAATAGGTACTGACAACGTAACCCTGAGCATTAGAGATTATTTGAGGCTGGATTTTTCCTTTTAAGTGTTATTATGTATTCAGACTGTGAATAGTGAATACTGAGGTACATAAACGGAGATATTCTACACATATGTGCATATATATTCATCCGTGTCAGAAGTTTCAACTTAAGAGTTAAAGGGAGACATGGAGGAACTGGTTTCTCCTCCTTGGAGTCATAACTCATTCAAATCTGAACACACAGATGGGATACGGGTATTTCTGGATTCAGTGTGACGTACACGTCCCGAGGATATAAATAAGTCTGATGCCCATCTTTAATAAACAATGACAGATCACTTTGATATCAGAGAAAAATGCTGATTTTCAAGACTCCAGAAGTTGCCTGAGAATCATCACGTTTTAACGTGTTTTTAGGTATCAAAGTAACTGAGTGGTAGTTGCCTGTACATGTATGGGTGCACTGCAAAGAGGAGCTGCTAAGAGCTAGTTGGGATGCAGCTCACAGCAAGCAAACTAATTCTGTTCTATTCCTGTGTGACGTCTTCAGATGAATCCCCCTATTTCATCAGATATATTTTTACAGGTCCCCCCGTTGCCATAGAAACTGTAAATATGATGCTGCTGTATGTCTGAACATATATGCACAAACGGTTCCTGTATAGTAACTTCAAAACTTTTCATCATGCACAAGGAGCAAACTGTGCTGGGAAAAAGAGCACGCGAGCAATAGAATATATCTAGTAGCAGTTAGAAACCATCGGTAGAGGAAACCCTTCCCTGATCATCAGTGATGCACCAACAGATTATCTTGACTGTGCTCTGTGACACTTATCCAACAAATGCCTTTCTGTTTTATTGAAACCTGTGTCCAGAATATGGTGATCTCTCTGTAACTGTGATTAAGTGTACTGTGTGTGAGAACTGTGACCTGCAGTACATATCAAACATGGTAGCTGTGTGAGCCTTATATATAGAAACACATATAATATAAACACATATTATAAATGATACAGTATATATGTACATACAAACTTGATTTCCAAACTTTCTGTTAGCGTTGACTGATTTTTCTGACAAGATCTGTGTTGACAGAAATGTTATATGTATGTGTGAATGAACCTCTCTTTTTCTCTTATGTATTTTAGGACATGTAGAATAAGAATTCATCCACATGCATGTATGGATCTGTGTTTATATCCTCCTGATAGACTCACACTAGATGGACATGCTGCTTTTTATTGTCTAAAAGCCCATTCTAAACTGTCAATGCACACTGTCACTGTTTTTGTTTTTTTGTGTTTTCAGTATTAGCAACCATTTGAAAAAATGAACTGAGATTATCACAGTATTAACGGAGGCTGCTCAGATCAGTTTGCGGATCCGAAATCAATCAATTCAATCCAGGTGAAGAATTAAATAAAGATGTGTGGATGATTTCATAACGTGGGAAGTTCTGGGAATCTTTGGATGTTCTGTAATTCATTTGTAATTCTAAAATGAAAAAAAAGTATTTCTGTTGTTTGTTTCAAAACCAAAAATGCTAAAAATGAAAAAACAAACAAACAATTAAGCACAGTGCATATTTGCTTTTTTGGTAAGTCACTTCTTTGTTGCTTGAAAACCAAAAACTGACTCTTTTGTTTACTCACTAATTTTAGAATGAAAAACTAAATCTTGTGCTGAACACAATGAGAAAAATGAACTCAAAAAACTTTCCTTTTTTTACATTGATGATAATTTTTTTGCAATGAAAATGTTTATTAATGTTTACTGATACATAAAGACAGGAACGGATATTGGTTGCTGGAAGGCATGTGAGTACGTGGAATATATCTGCCTCAGATGGTTTTCAATAGAATTCTGAAGCTTTTCTTCTCCTGAGGCCCACTCTCCTGTTTTCTGACATCACTTGTGTTCTTCTCACAGCCTTGAGTGACCTTGCTGGTCTTTTTGTGGAAAAATCTGCTCACTTTTTTGACAAAGCTCACGTTTTTTTTAGATTTCGCCAGCTTTGCTTTCAATGTCCTGGCAGCAGCTTCTTCAAAGGCCACTGGGTTGGACGCCACAGCAGACAGCAGCTCCTCTGCAGATCCAAACTCCTGGCAAAGCTTTTTGTAGATGCAGACATGGAGGTTTGAAGGAGTCTGTGGGAGAGCGGAAGTTAGTTCTTCCTCAGTGCTCTCAATCAAACGGACCAGCATCCCATAAAAGTCCACAGGGATTGGTGTTCTTGTCTCGGTGGCGATGTGATCCAGCAGCCTCCACAGAAACGTAGCGAGAAAGGTCTCATTTGGCAGTACCTCCTCTGTAGAGCTGGTTGAACAGTCTTGTCTCAGACAACCTGCCTGGTCTGAACTCTGTGTTGGTTCAGCTCCTTCTGCTCTCAGTTCCTCTACAGGTGTCACCTCGTCTGGACAACAACCTCCCGACTCATCACTGTCCAGCCATGCCTGGTGTTTTTTGCACTTTCTCAATATATCAGCTACAAGACGAGCCATGTCTTCAGTATGAGATGCAGCTGAAGCTTCTGACGTCTTCGTCTGCTGGGAAGAGGTCGGTGCCTCCATTAGAGCCAGTTTGCGGTTCACCTTTTTCATCACCTCGAATCCAAACAGCTCCACCAGTTTCTCCGACTCGTGGGTTCTCTCCTGTTCTAATCCCAGCGCCTCACCAAAGCAGCGATGGAGGGAATCTCCAAGGCTGCATCGGATGGCTTCTTCTGTTACTCTGTAAATATGATGCTGCCTCTTCGGTTGAGTTTCAGTCCTTAAAAAGACACAAAAGTCACAAATGAGCACCTGAGCTGATTATGTTGGGGTGGATTTTTCGTTTTCATTACATTTTAAAGATCAACAGTCCCCAAAGTTACCAACTGTGACATCCATTGTAGATGTTTAGGAAGAAAAAGTGAGTGGAAAAAAGCAGCATTTGACTGGAAGCTGAAGACCTACCCCGTGATGGAGCTGCTACTGGCGCCACCATTAGTGACTTGAGGCTCCACGGCTTCCAGGATTGAGACGCTGATTGCATCCACCATCTCCTTACACATGTCTGACAGCAGGATGAAGGTGTCTACATCCACCCATCCGGCCACCAGCTGCCTCCACTGCCTGCAGCAGAAGGAGATGAGGAATGGTTAGCCCCGGTGTACATGTGTGCTGATTAGTTTGATGTGATCTGGAACATGGTGATCACGGTGTTGAAGATGTCTGGTGTCAAGAGAGGCACGTCCAGATCAGTGCATCTCTGTTCTCCCTGATCATCTGATGACGTCTAAATAAAAGTACAGCCAGCTCTGAACACCTGGACACCTTTTGCTCACCAATAAATCACGAGAATAAATCACGAAACTAGATGCTGCAGTAAATTTTAACATCTCATGTTTTGTCAGGTCACAGTAAACAAACAGCAGTGGGAAGTGGAACTACATGAACTTGTATTATCTCCTAAACAGCTGATCCAACATACTACATCAAGCATTTCATTAGGAGGGAAAGATGGGAGATGAAAACCCACTTTGTGAGCAGCTGTGTCTGATTGAAGGTCAGAATTTCTTACCTTGTTCCCCATTTTGTTTGATACTTTGTCCACTGATGAACAGTCACTTGCACTTTATCCAAGTCTTTAGTTTTTCTCTCGAGTGTTCCAGAGATCTGTGCACACAAATATACAACTATAATGTCACGGTGTTACACACACAGACACATATTTATTTTTTCAGCCATAGCAACACTTCATCTGACATCACAAAACTTTCTACTTAACAAAAATAAACAAAAAAATGGCATAACTGAACTTTTCTCATGTAACAAGATGCTGATCTAGTCAAGTGTTTTTGATTTATCAATTTGCATTTGGTAGTTTTGTGCATAACAATTGCCCAGTGTCCTATCATTTGTTGTTTAAGGCAGAGGTCATAAAGCTTTATCACGTTTTGAAAAATGCATTGTTTGCGTTATCTTTCATAGCAAAAACAACAGTGCATTATACAAATGAACTAACATTAAAAGTGTAAAAAATCATAAAAATGAAAGAATATTTGCTACCTATGATCAGGACAGATTATAGTTTAATAACAGTGAAAGTGGAAAATAATGTTAACATCAAGTATTTGTATGGAAGCTATTTTGATTGGGACCTAAGTAAGAGGTTTGTTTTTTTTCTGAATGTGATACTGTTGTTTCAGACTGTAATAATTAAAAACAGGCCCATTTATCTTTCACCACTGTTCTTCATAAAATAACAATGGTATCATGTACACAAACTTACATTTAAAGGGTTTTAACACTGAATCTGACAAAAATATTTGGTTGTTATGATCAGAACTAGTGTTGGTTAAAAATATCATTGCAATAGAAGTGGAAATAAATATCAACATATAATATGTCCTTAAGATCCAAAGCATTTTTTTACATTTGGCACTGCAGAAAAAAAATCAGTCGTTGTGGCTGATAATCAATTATATATTTCAGACTGTGATAATAATAATTATAATAGTAATGAAAAAGTTCACTTAAAACTTATTAAATGGAAAATCTTTTTTGTTCTGTGTTCTCATTTAAAAAAAACCCAATATCCTCATGTAAATAGCTTTCATTTAATATCCTAAAAAATAATGAATATATACTAGTTATGCTCAGGACTTACTGAAAGTTTTAAATAATATTAACATATAATTTTTAAAGTATATTTTCAGGTAGTTCTTTGACGAAAAAAAATTCTTTATGGTCCTCTGTAATTATTTCAAATTGACTCTTGAGTATTAACACAAAATGCAGTTAATGCAATAACACTAGACAGATGTGTCACATATGTATGAAAGTATTGATTGTTGAAACTAAAATACAAATCTTTTAGCCTGCACTTGGCTTTACGTTGGACAAAACAAACCAGTTTTATATCTTGGTTTGAAAAGTAAAGTCAATGCCACATTTTTTTCAGATGCCAAATTTGCAAACAGCTCTAAAACAGTAATTATATTGATAATAATAAATGAATTAGTTATCAACAGTGAAGTTAGTATGAATAGACCACATTATTACCTTATTTTTTCACAATCTCGGTAATATTTAAATATGAAGCTTGTCTTACCTTTGAATCTTCTTGAAGAACAAATAACAGACGTTTGATAGCAGAAAAAAGTTCGGAAAATAATCCCAGCACAATCCAAATATTTGGGTAGCGTGATATTCACTTGCAGGTGAAGAAGATGAGCTTAGGTGTTTTTGTATTTTTCAACTGCGTTCGTTTATTTTGAAATGAATCCTGGCGACCGTGACGTCATCTGACTGCGCGGTGTGACTGTCGCGAACTTGACGCAGCAACATCAACTCCAAACGGCGTCAGTGACAGTTGGGCTTTTCGTTGCTCAGGTAAGTGGTCGTCAAGCTGTCGACGGTTTCGACACTATTTATCTTACTTCCATATGTTTATTACTTTTATGCGGGTGTAGTGTAGCCGGCCTGGCTGGGGCGGACGAGGCGTTTCTGTCACATGAGGAGGAGGAGGAGGAGGAGAAAGGGGGCTTAAAAAACAGAAATAGGCTTTTTTGACAGCTAGCTTCTAGCTAGCCTGGTCAGGTAAGGTCGAGTGATACGGCGGTGTTTCCCGAGGCGTCGTGCCGCTGTCACGGGATGAGCGAGGCTGTTTGCGGCTTATTTGTAGCGCACACAGTGGAAATAGACATTATTAATAGTGTGTGTTTTACCGTGTAGTCAAACCACAACCGCCTCAGTCCGTCTGAGCCAGCAGGGCAGCTCAGGGTGCATAAGGAGTAACGTTACTGGAGGTATTTATCGCTGCTAGCAGTGGATAGCGTCGCTTTGTTGAACCAAACACCCGCCTCCATGATATGTCACTGTCTGTTATCATTGATAGCGCCGCTGGGAAAACCTCCCAGGAAAGCTGAAAGAAAGTGGAAACCCAGGCCCAGCTGCTTCGAGTCCTCTCCGGGACACACAGCCCTCTGACATGGAATAATTTTTGGCAATTTTTTTTGGTTCTTTGTCCCAACACGTCTACCTTTGGTCTTTAATTTAAAACGTGTTAAAGGAGTTTTGCACCCTGCCAGAGTTGGACAGTCATGATGTTGAGCGCTGAAGTCCTGAAGAAGGAGTTTGTCTCCTTTCTCCTTCTTCATGCATTGACCTTTGACTGAAGAAGGAGCTTTAGAAGAATTAGGAACAAACTTCCTTGCAGTTGACTTTGCATTATGGTTATTTCTTGCTCAGTTGTTGATATGCTAATAAGTTACTTTACAGAAAAAGGAATTTTGTGCTGTAGGGGCATTGACTATATGTAAAGATGCGCAAACCCTCCATGACGTCACCCATGGGTGAGCTTAGTGTGAATAAATGAGCAAAGCAGTGGAGCTGAGATGGGCCATACAAACATCTGTGGGCAGTGACCTGCTCACTCAGAGTGACCACACCCTGAATTATGCATGGCTTTATTGTGTCCTACCATCATCTTCCCAAACTCTTGTGGACTTCTTGAAAGTCTGTCAGAGGAACTGTCATCATTTTCCACTTAATGCTGCTCTGTTGCTGTTTTCTGTCAAACCAGAAGAACTCATGTCGTTTTTTTTCCTTCTCTCCTGCAGCCTCCATCCAGCCGTCCGTGGAAAGGGGATCTCTCTTTGAATTGCCTTTCCCAAGGTTTCTTCCCATCTTCCATGGGGAGTTTTTTCTCGTCTTCATAGAGAACTTGGGCTGGATCAAGACCTCCTCAAAAATCAAGCTTCATTATAAGAAATAACACATCATTATAGATTATTTCCAGATTCCATTTAGAGTTACATCCTGGTTAATAAGTTATTTACACAAAACCAAGTTGAGCTGCACATTTTAGACGACATTTTACGTTTATTATATAACGTATTAAAGAGCTACTTTACACATTGAGATTAATAATTCAAAATATGACCAAAAAATAAGTTCTCTTGTATTATTAGATGCTTTTTTCGCCCCTAGTGGAAATTCACAAGATGTAAAATAAATATAAATTAAAACCAGCCTCGTCTTTACCAGGTGCAAAATTAAAGTTATTTACATGTTAATGCATTAAAAAGTGTAATCCTGTTATATAAAATACACTTTTACAAGATAGTTAAATTAGAAAATGCATGATTGCAAGATTAAAAGCCCAATGTACTGATTTAGATAAACCTTTTAAGTTGCAAACATTTTTTATGTTTATATTGTTTTGACATAATAATGTTTCACTAACTTAATATTGTGAATTATTTAAAATCTGATTTTTTTGCTTTAGTCGATTTAAAACAATTCAAATTGAACAGTGTAGCCATCCCATAATAGACCACTTTAGAAGACATTGAAAGTATTTGAGTTTACAAGAAGTCTTAGAATGTTGAATATAATCACTTTTATTGCACTTTGAGTTTGTAGAAATCTGTGAATGTAGTAGAAAGATGAACAATGCACAGATAAATACAAACAAAACATCAACATTTTTGTTTAAGTGATTAAATCTCCAAAAGATCTTTTAAATTCTCCCAAGTAAAAGCTTTTTACTTCTCCTCACCACCTGCACAGGACGCTGCTGCTCATTCACTGGAGATTTAGAAACATGTAATTTTTTATTTTTTAAAAATGCATAAAAGTTGTGTTGGTGCATGAACTGAGGCTGCTGACTGACCTTATATTGCACAATGTTCAATGTCTTTAAATATTTTCACAGTAAGGATTCATCTGTCGATCTATCTATACCTGAAACCTCATCCTCTGTATATAGTCTTCTACATGTTTGTTTTTTTTTTTTTTTTAAGAATAAAATCATCTGTATATAATGCTATGGGCAATTTTTGCACCGTTTTTTTCTTATTTATTCTTGCACTGCCTTTATACTCTTATACTTTCTCCTTTCCTAAGGAAGAAGTTTCGGTTATTTCCCCAGTTATGTTTGAAATGTAACATTACTTCTTCAGCTCAGTGCATCAGTGATCATATTGGTTTAGTGGTTGGAAGTCAATAAAACATTAGCGTTAGTCAAATTGAATGCGTCAGTGGATGGAAGTGGTGGTTGCCTTGTGCTGCTCTTCACTTCACTGCAGCTCCATGGCTCCATCTGCTGGACGGACAGAAGTGCAGCAGCTGATGGCAGCTTCTTTGACCTCACGCTGCTGTCAGACCCACAGATTAGGGTTTATTTCAGATATATATAATAGAAAATAGTAATTAAAAAATAAGCTGATGTTGTATTTTTGCAGCAGTGGGTTTTACAGGGTTAAGAGCAACCAGTCAAAGGTTATTACTGAGGATTTTAAACAAAAACATTCAGGCAAACAGTTAACATCATAGGGTGCCTGACATGTTTGTTTTTTTTCCGGGTCGATACAGATTTTTTTTGTAATCAAGGAGATCGATAACCAAGATTTGGAATCACTACACATTTGCAGAAAAAATAAAGTTTTTTGAACAGCACATAAAGTGAAGTTAAAATTAAAATAATCACGAGTTGCAGCCTTTGCTTATTTATGTTTTACATGCTGAAGTTGTCCGTGGATTAAGGTGATTCAGAACAGGCGAGTCAACCTCCACACCTGTGAGAGAGATGGATGGATGGATGGATAGATGGATATAGATAGGCAGATGGATGGATGGATGGACAGATGGATATAGATAGGCAGATGGATGGATGGATGGACAGATGGATATAGATAGGCAGATGGATGGATGGATGGATAGATAGGTAGGTAGGTAGATGGACCATAGATAGATGGATGGATAGGTAGATCCTTCAGTGATCCTGCAGTGGGGAAATTTTCAGTGTGGCAGTAGCAGATAGGAAAAAAAGTAAAAAAAAAAAAAAAAAGCAGCACTCAGTGCACAGATATAAATAGATGCTTTCTCCTTAGAGAAGAAATAGAAATGCTTGTTAAAAAAAAAAAAAAAAAAACCTGTGAAATTGCACATATTGACTTATTTACATTTTATTGCAGTTACTTCATGGGTGATCTGAACTACTGGGAGCAGGCTTGATTGAACAGTCTGACTGCTGCAGGAAGGAAGGACCTCCTTCAAACATCGTGGGTGAAGCAGTCTGTCCCTGAAGGAGCTGCCGGTGATGGTCCTGTTTCCTGCAGGGGGTGGGAGATGTCCTCCATGATAGACAACAGCTTTGTCATCATCCTCCTGTCTACCACCAGCCCAGGACAGAGCTTGCTTTCTTAACCAGTTTCTTTAGTCTCTTCCTGTCTGCAGCCGTGATGCTGCTGCTCCAGCAGACCAGTCCATACAGGATGGCTGATACCACCACACAACCATAAAAGGTCCTCAGAATTGCTCCCTGCACCCCGAAGGACCTCAGTTTCCTGAGCAGGTGAAGTCTGTTCTGACCTTTCTTACACCGTGCGTTGGTGTTCTATCTCTAGACATGTTTGAATGTCTTTATCAATAAATGCTCAAACACATGTTGAGTGTCAGCTCAGCTCTTTGTTCCACACATGTATATGTTCCTATGTGATTGGTGTCTTGCAGTCAGAGTGTAAAGAATTGAAGCTGTCAGAGGCTTTGTGTGGTGAAGAGGCTGCAGGACATCAGCTGCTCCAACAGGTGAAGCCTTTGTTCTTTGGCTCCAACCAGAACCAGCAATAAATCAGCATGAGCTGCAGCTTATCCACCTCATAGAGTGTATAATAAAGAAACCAAGAGGTTTTAGTTGATAGCTGTCGCTAGCAGTGTGTTGTTCAGGTTGTGAGGAGAAGTAAAAAGCTTACAGCACCTGGTATTCCCAGGCAGTCTCCCATCCAAGTACTAACCAGGCCCAACCCTGTTTAGCTTCGAAGATCAGACGAGATCGGGTGTATTCAGTCTCAGAAACAAACCGGCAGTGTAAGTTCTGTACCTCACATGATTCAAATCTCCACTCACACCTTTTATTTGTCCTTTGGTTGCTCCAGTACTAATTGATACCATCATTTAAGCCAAGTTACAGCAACACTTTGTAGGAAAGGTTGTGCAGAGGAAAGTTCTGTGCCTCACATGTTGAAGATCCATGGTTCAAATCCCCACTCACACTTTTTATTTTTTATTTGGATGCTCCAGTACTAATTGATACCATCATTTAAGCAAAGTTACAACAACACCTTGTAGGAAAGGTGATGCAGTGGTAAGTTCTGTGTCTCACATGTTGAAGGTCCATGGTTCAAATCCACACTCACACCTTTTATTTGTCCTTTGGTTGCTCCAGTACTAATTGATACCATCATTTAAGCAAAGTTACAGTAATACTTTGTAGGAAAGGTGGTGCAGAGGAAAGTTCTGTGCCTCACATGTTGAAGATCCATGGTTCAAATCCCCACTCACACCTTTTATTCGTCCTTTGGATGCTCCAGTACTAATTGATACCATCATTTAAGCAAAGTTACATCAACACCTTGTAGAAAAGGTGGTGCAGAGGTAAGTTCTGTGTCTCACATGTTGAAGGTTCATGGTTCAAATCCACACTCACACCTTTTATTTGTCCTTTGGATGATCCAGTACTAATTGATGACATCATTTAAGCAAAGTTACAGCAACACCTTGTAGGAAAGTTGGTGCAGAGGTAAGTTTTGTGCTGCTCATGTTGAAGGTCCATGGTTCAAAACCCTGTCCTGATCTTTTATTTGTCCTTTGGTTGCGCCAATACTAATTGATAGCATCACTTGAGCAATGTTGCACCTGGAGCCACTGTACAGCCACAACAGAATCCACCACAACTTCCTCACAAAGAGCCTCCATCCAAAGCAGGAGGCGCCGCCTGGTGGTCGGAGGAGGAACCAAGAAATAGGAAACACCTCCTGCAGACATGGAGACAGAATCAGTTGGCTTTAAAACCCAGAGAGGTTTTAGTTTCCAGCTGTCTCCAGTGAATGAGCAGCAGCAGCAGCATCCAGTGCAGGTTGTGCTTTCTAACCATAGACTACAGTCTATGGGAATGACTGACAGGTCGTCTGGTCGCTCATTCACTCTGTTCTCCTGCTTTGGATTTGGTGCAGCTGAGTTGTGGCTTTATCTTGGGTTACAGTGAGTCTTCTGAGGTTTTTGGTCAGACAGAGTCGCAGCGGTAAGTTCTGTGCCTTACATGTTGAAGATCCATGGTTCAAATCCCCACTCACACCTTTTATTCGTCCTTTGGATGCTCCAGTACCAATTGATACCATCATTTAAGCCAAGTTACAGGAACACCTTGAAGGAAAGGTGGTGTAGCGGTAAGTTCTGTGTCTCGTGTGTTGAAGGTCCATGGTTCAAATCCCCACTCACACTTTTTATTTTTTATTTGGATGCTCCAGTACCAATTGATACCATCATTTAAACAAAGTTACAACAACACCTTGTAGGAAAGGTGGTGCAGAGGTAAGTTCTGTGTCTCATATGTTGAAGGTCCATGGTTCAAATCCACACTCACACCTTTTATTTGTCCTTTGGTTGCTCCAGTACTAATTGATACCATCATTTAAGCCAAGTTACAGCAACACTTTGTAGGAAAGGTGGTGTAGCGGTAAGTTCTGTGTCTCGTGTGTTGAAGGTCCATGGTTCAAATCCCCACTCACACCTTTTATTAGTCCTTTGGTTGCTCCAGTACCAATTGATACCATCATTTAAGCAAAGTTACAACAACACGTTGTAGGAAAGGTGGTGCAGAGGTAAGTTCTGTTTCTCACATGTTGAAGGTCCATGGTTCAAATCCCCACTCACACCTTTTATTTGTCCTTTGGTTGCTCCAGTACTAATTGATACCATCATTTAAGCCAAGTTACAGCAACACGTTGTAGGAAAGGTGGTGTAGCGGTAAGTTCTGTGTCTCGTGTGTTGAAGGTCCATGGTTCAAATCCCCACTCACACTTTTTATTTTTTATTTGGATGCTCCAGTACTAATTGATACCATCATTTAAGCAAAGTTACAACAACACCTTGTAGGAAAGGTGGTGCAGAGGAAAGTTCTGTGCCTCACATGTAGAAGGTCCATGGTTCAAATCCCCACTCACACCTTTTATTTGTCCTTTGGTTGCTCCAGTACTAATTGATACCATCATTTAAGCCAAGTTACAGCAACACTTCGTAGGAAAGGTGGTGTAGCGGTAAGTTCTGTGTCTCGTGTGTTGAAGGTCCATGGTTCAAATCCCCACTCACACTTTTTATTTTTTATTTGGATGCTCCAGTACCAATTGATACCATCATTTAAACAAAGTTACAACAACACCTTGTAGGAAAGGTGGTGCAGAGGTAAGTTCTGTGTCTCATATGTTGAAGGTCCATGGTTCAAAACCCTGTCCTGATCTTTTATTTGTCCTTTGGTTGCGCCAATACTAATTGATAGCATCACTTGAGCAATGTTGCACCTGGAGCCACTGAACAGCCACAACAGAATCCACCACAACTTCCTCACAAAGAGCCTCCATCCAAAGCAGGAGGCGCCGCCTGGTGGTCGGAGGAGGAACCAAGAAATAGGAAACACCTCCTGCAGACATGGAGGCAGAATCAGTTGGCTTTAAAACCCAGAGAGGTTTTAGTTTCCAGCTGTCTCCAGTGAATGAGCAGCAGCAGCATCCAGTGCAGGTTGTGCTTTCTAACCATAGACTACAGTCTATGGGAATGACTGACAGGTCGTCTGGTCGCTCATTCACTCTGTTCTCCTGCTTTGGATTTGGTGCAGCTGAGTTGTGGCTTTATCTTGGGTTACAGTGAGTCTTCTGAGGTTTTTGGTCAGACAGAGTCGCAGCGGTAAGTTCTGTGTCTCGTGTGTTGAAGGTCCATGGTTCAAATCCCCACTCACACCTTTTATTTGTCCTTTGGATGCTCCAGTACTAATTGATACCATCATTTAAGCAAAGTTACAACAACACCTTGTAGGAAAGGTGGTGCAGAGGTAAGTTCTGTGTCTCGTGTGTTGAAGGTCCATGGTTCAAATCCACACTCACACCTTTTATTTGTCCTTTGGTTGCTCCAGTACCAATTGATACCATCATTTAAGCAAAGTTACAACAACACCTTGTAGGAAAGGTGGTGCAGAGGTAAGTTCTGTGTCTCGTGTGTTGAAGGTCCATGGTTCAAATCCACACTCACACCTTTTATTTGTCCTTTGGTTGCTCCAACACAAATTGATACCATCATTTAAGCCAAGTTACAGCAACACCTTGTAGGAAAGGTGGTGTAGCAGTAAGTTCTGTGCCTCACATGTTGAAGGTCCATGGTTCAAATCCACACTCACACCTTTTATTTGTCCTTTGGATGCTCCAGTACTAATTGATACCATCATTTCAGCCAAGTTACAGCAACAGTTTGTAGGAAAGGTGGTGTAGCGGTAAGTTCTGTGTCTCGTGTGTTGAAGGTCCATGGTTCAAATCCACACTCACACCTTTTATTTGTCCTTTGGTTGCTCCAGTACCAATTGATACCATCATTTAAGCAAAGTTACAACAACACCTTGTAGGAAAGGTGGTGCAGAGGTAAGTTCTGTGTCTCGTGTGTTGAAGGTCCATGGTTCAAATCCACACTCACACCTTTTATTTGTCCTTTGGTTGCTCCAGTACCAATTGATACCATCATTTAAGCAAAGTTACAGCAACACTTTGTAGGAAAGGTTGTGCAGAGGAAAGTTCTGTGCCTCCCATGTTGAAGAGCCATGGTTCAAATCCCCACTCACACGTTTTATGCGTCCTTTGGATGCTCCAGTACTAATTGATACCATCATTTAAGCCAAGTTACAGCAACAGTTTGTAGGAAAGGTGGCGTAGCGGTAAGTTCTGTGTCTTGTGTGTTGAAGGTCCATGGTTCAAATCCCCACTCACACTTTTTATTTTTTATTTGGATGCTCCAGTACTAATTGATACCATCATTTAAGCAAAGTTACAGCAATACTTTGTAGGAAAGGTGGTGCAGAGGTAAGTTCTGTGTCTCACATGTTGAAGGTCCATGGTTCAAATCCCCACTCACACCTTTTATTTGTCCTTTGGTTGCTCCAGTATTAATTGATACCATCATTTAAGCCAAGTTACAGCAACAGTTTGTAGGAAAGGTGGTGTAGCGGTAAGTTCTGTGTCTTACATGTTGAAGGTCCATGGTTCAAATCCCCACTCACACCTTTTATTTGTCCTTTGGATGCTCCAGTACTAATTGATACCATCATTTCAGCAAAGTTACAGCAACAGTTTGTAGGAAAGGTGGTGCAGAGGAAAGTTCTGTGCCTCACATGTTGAAGATCCATGGTTCAAATCCACACTCACACCTTTTATTCGTCCTTTGGATGCTCCAGTACTAATTGATACCATCATTTAAGCCAAGTTACAGCAACAGTTTGTAGGAAAGGTGGTGTAGCGGCAAGTTCTGTGTCTCGTGTGTATAAGGTCCATGGTTCAAATCCCCACTCACACTTTTTATTTTTTATTTGGATGCTCCAGTACTAATTGATACCATCATTTAAGCAAAGTTACAACAACACCTTGTAGGAAAGGTGGTGCAGAGGTAAGTTCTGTGTCTCACATGTTGAAGGTCCATGGTTCAAATCCCCACTCACACCTTTTATTTGTCCTTTGGTTGCTCCAGTACCAATTGTTACCATCATTTAAGCCAAGTTACAAGGAACACCTTGAAGGAAAAGTGGTGCAGCGGTAAGTTCTGTGCCTCACATGTTGAAGATACATGGTTCAAATCCCCACTCACACCTTTTATTTGTCCTTTGGTTGCTCCAGTACTAATTGATACCATCATTTAAGCCAAGTTACAGCAACACTTTGTAGGAAAGGTGGTGCAGAGGAAAGTTCTGTGCCTCACATGTTGAAGATCCATGGTTCAAATCCCCACTCACACCTTTTATTCGTCCTTTGGATGCTCCAGTACTAATTGATACCATCATTTAAGCCAAGTTACAGCAACACTTTGTAGGAAAGGTGGTGTAGAGCTAACTTCTGTGCCTCACATGTCGAAGGTCTATGGTTCAAATCCCCACTCACACCTTTTATTTGTCCTTTGGATGCTCCAGTACTAATTGATACCATCATTTCAGCCAAGTTACAGCAACAGTTTGTAGGAAAGGTGGTGCAGAGGAAAGTTCTGTGCCTCACATGTTGAAGGTCCATGGTTCAAATCCCCACTCACAGCTTTTATTTGTCCTTTGGTTGCTCCAGTACTAATTGATACCATCATTTAAGCCAAGTTACAGCAACACTTCGTAGGAAAGGTGGTGTAGCGGTAAGTTCTGTGTCTCGTGTGTTGAAGGTCCATGGTTCAAATCCCCACTCACACTTTTTATTTTTTATTTGGATGCGCCAGTACTAATTGATACCATCATTTAAGCAAAGTTACAACAACACCTTGTAGGAAAGGTGGTGCAGAGGTAAGTTCTGTGTCTCATATGTTGAAGGTCCATGGTTCAAATCCACACTCACACCTTTTATTTGTCCTTTGGTTGCTCCAGTACTAATTGATACCATCATTTAAGCCAAGTTACAGCAACACTTTGTAGGAAAGGTTGTGCAGAGGAAAGTTCTTTGCCTCACGTGTTGAAGATCCATGGTTCAAATCCCCACTCACACTTTTTATTTGTCCTTTGGATGCTCCAGTACCAATTGATACCATCATTTAAGCCAAGTTACAGCAACACCTTGAAGGAAAGGTGGTGCAGTGGTAAGTTCTGTGCCTCACATGTTGAAGGTCCATGGTTCAAATCCCCACTCACACCTTTTATTCGTCCTTTGGTTTCTCCAGTACCAATTGATACCATCATTTAAGCAAAGTTACAGCCACACCTTGTAGGAAAGGTGGTGCAGCAGTAAGTTCTGTGCCTCCCATGTTGAAGGTCCATGGTTCAAATCCCCACTCACACTTTTTATTTGTCCTTTGGTTTCTCCAGTACCAATTGATACCATCATTTAAGCCAAGTTACAGCAACACCTTGTAGGAAAGGTGGTGTAGCAGTAAGTTCTGTGCCTCACATGTTGAAGGTCCATGGTTCAAATCCCCACTCACACCTTTTATTTGTCCTTTGGATGCTCCAGTACCAATTGATACCATCATTTAAGCCAAGTTACAGCAACACCTTGAAGGAAAGGTGGTGCAGTGGTAAGTTCTGTGCCTCACATGTTGAAGGTCCATGGTTCAAATCCCCACTCACACCTTTTATTAGTCCTTTGGTTGCTCCAGTACCAATTGATACCATCATTTAAGCAAAGTTACAACAACACGTTGTAGGAAAGGTGGTGCAGAGGTAAGTTCTGTTTCTCACATGTTGAAGGTCCATGGTTCAAATCCCCACTCACACCTTTTATTTGTCCTTTGGTTGCTCCAGTACTAATTGATACCATCATTTAAGCCAAGTTACAGCAACAGTTTGTAGGAAAGGTGGTGTAGCGGTAAGTTCTGTGTCTCGTGTGTTGAAGGTCCATGGTTCAAATCACCACTCACACTTTTTATTTTTTATTTTGATACTCCAGTACTAATTGATACCATCATTTAAGCAAAGTTACAACCACACCTTGTAGGAAAGGTGGTGCAGAGGTAAGTTCTGTGTCTCACATGTTGAAGGTCCATGGTTCAAATCCCCACTCACACCTTTTATTTGTCCTTTGGTTGCTCCAGTACTAATTGATACCATCATTTAAGCCAAGTTACAGCAACAGTTTGTAGGAAAGGTGGTGTAGCGGTAAGTTCTGTGTCTCGTGTGTTGAAGGTCCATGGTTCAAATCCCCACTCATGCTTTTTATTTTTTATTTGGATGCTCCAGTACTAATTGATACCATCATTTAAGCAAAGTTACAACGACACGTTGTAGGAAAGGTGGTGCAGAGGTAAGTTCTGTGTCTCACATGTTGAAGGTCCATGGTTCAAATCCCCACTCACACTTTTTATTTTTTATTTGGATGCTCAAGTACTAATTGATACCATCATTTAAGCAAAGTTACAGCAATACTTTGTAGGAAAGGTGGTGCAGAGGAAAGTTCTGTGCCTCACATGTTGAAGATCCATGGTTCAAATCCACACTCACACCTTTTATTCGTCCTTTGGATTCTCCAGTACTAATTGATGACATCATTTAAGCAAAGTTACAGCAACACCTTGTAGGAAAGTTGGTGCAGAGGTAAGTTTTGTGCCGCTCATGTTGAAGGTCCATGGTTCAAAACCCTGTCCTGATCTTTTATTTGTCCTTTGGTTGCGCCAATACTAATTGATAGCATCACTTGAGCAATGTTGCACCTGGAGCCACTGAACAGCCACAACAGAATCCACCACAACTTCCTCACAAAGAGCCTCCATCCAAAGCAGGAGGCGCCGCCTGGTGGTCGGAGGAGGAACCAAGAAATAGGAAACACCTCCTGCAGACATGGAGGCAGAATCAGTTGGCTTTAAAACCCAGAGAGGTTTTAGTTTCCAGCTGTCTCCAGTGAATGAGCAGCAGCAGCAGCATCCAGTGCAGGTTGTGCTTTCTAACCATAGACTACAGTCTATGGGAATGACTGACAGGTCGTCTGGTCGCTCATTCACTCTGTTCTCCTGCTTTGGATTTGGTGCAGCTGAGTTGTGGCTTTATCTTGGGTTACAGTGAGTCTTCTGAGGTTTTTGGTCAGACAGAGTCGCAGCGGTAAGTTCTGTGCCTTACATGTTGAAGATCCATGGTTCAAATCCCCACTCACACCTTTTATTTGTCCTTTGGATGCTCCAGTACTAATTGATACCATCACTTAAGCAAAGTTACAGCCACACCTTGTAGGAAAGGTGGTGCAGCAGTAAGTTCTGTGCCTCCCATGTTGAAGGTCCATGGTTCAAATCCCCACTCACACTTTTTATTTGTCCTTTGGTTTCTCCAGTACCAATTGATACCATCATTTAAGCCAAGTTACAGCAACACCTTGTAGGAAAGGTGGTGTAGCAGTAAGTTCTGTGCCTCACATGTTGAAGGTCCATGGTTCAAATCCACACTCACACCTTTTATTTGTCCTTTGGATGCGCCAGTACTAATTGATACCATCATTTCAGCCAAGTTACAGCAACAGTTTGTAGGAAAGGTGGTGTAGCGGTAAGTTCTGTGTCTCGTGTGTTGAAGGTCCATGGTTCAAATCCACACTCACACCTTTTATTTGTCCTTTGGTTGCTCCAGTACCAATTGATACCATCATTTAAGCAAAGTTACAACAACACCTTGTAGGAAAGGTGGTGCAGAGGTAAGTTCTGTGTCTCGTGTGTTGAAGGTCCATGGTTCAAATCCACACTCACACCTTTTATTTGTCCTTTGGTTGCTCCAACACAAATTGATACCATCATTTAAGCCAAGTTACAGCAACACCTTGTAGGAAAGGTGGTGTAGCAGTAAGTTCTGTGCCTCACATGTTGAAGGTCCATGGTTCAAATCCACACTCACACCTTTTATTTGTCCTTTGGATGCTCCAGTACTAATTGATACCATCATTTCAGCCAAGTTACAGCAACAGTTTGTAGGAAAGGTGGTGTAGCGGTAAGTTCTGTGTCTCGTGTGTTGAAGGTCCATGGTTCAAATCCACACTCACACCTTTTATTTGTCCTTTGGTTGCTCCAGTACCAATTGATACCATCATTTAAGCAAAGTTACAACAACACCTTGTAGGAAAGGTGGTGCAGAGGTAAGTTCTGTGTCTCGTGTGTTGAAGGTCCATGGTTCAAATCCACACTCACACCTTTTATTTGTCCTTTGGTTGCTCCAGTACTAATTGATACCATCATTTAAGCCAAGTTACAGCAACACCTTGAAGGAAAGGTGGTGTAGCGGTAAGTTCTGTGTCTCGTGTGTTGAAGGTCCATGGTTCAAATCCACACTCAAACCTTTTATTTGTCCTTTGGTTGCTCCAGTACTAATTGATACCATCATTTAAGCCAAGTTACAGCAACACTTTGTAGGAAAGGTTGTGCAGAGGAAAGTTCTGTGCCTCACATGTTGAAGATCCATGGTTCAAATCCCCACTCACACCTTTTATGCGTCCTTTGGATGCTCCAGTACTAATTGATACCATCATTTAAGCCAAGTTACAGCAACACTTTGTAGGAAAGGTGGTGTCGCGGTAAGTTCTGTGTCTCGTGTGTTGAAGGTCCATGGTTCAAATCCCCACTCACACTTTTTATTTTTTATTTGGATGCTCCAGTACTAATTGATACCATCATTTAAGCAAAGTTACAACAACACCTTGTAGGAAAGGTGGTGCAGAGGTAAGTTCTGTGTCTCACATGTTGAAGGTCCATGGTTCAAATCCACACTCACACCTTTTATTTGTCCTTTGGTTGCTCCAGTACTAATTGATACCATCATTTAAGCCAAGTTACAGCAACACCTTGAAGGAAAGGTGGTGTAGCGGTAAGTTCTGTGTCTCGTGTGTTGAAGGTCCATGGTTCAAATCCCCACTCACACTCTTTATTTTCCCTTGGATGCTCCAGTATTAATTGATACCATCATTTAAGCAAAGTTACAAAAACACATTGTAGGAAAGGTGGTGCAGAGGTAAGTTCTGTGTCTTACATGTTGAAGGTCCATGGTTCAAATCCCCACTCACACCTTTTATTTGTCCTTTGGATGCTCCAGTACTAATTGATACCATCATTTCAGCAAAGTTACAGCAACAGTTTGTAGGAAAGGTGGTGCAGAGGAAAGTTCTGTGCCTCACATGTTGAAGATCCATGGTTCAAATCCACACTCACACCTTTTATTCGTCCTTTGGATGCTCCAGTACTAATTGATACCATCATTTAAGCCAAGTTACAGCAACAGTTTGTAGGAAAGGTGGTGTAGCGGCAAGTTCTGTGTCTCGTGTGTATAAGGTCCATGGTTCAAATCCCCACTCACACTTTTTATTTTTTATTTGGATGCTCCAGTACTAATTGATACCATCATTTAAGCAAAGTTACAACAACACCTTGTAGGAAAG